>NW_027532041.1:1473465-1544691 GCF_008692635.1 Crocuta crocuta | reverse complement strand
AGATTTGGGATGCTTCCATTTTTTTTTTTTTTTTTTTTTTGCTATTAAAAACCAAACTGCAGTGATACACAAATGAGTTTTCAGCTTCTGAAAACATATTCAGACTGATGGCATATATCAACCTATTTCATTGATTCATAGGTTTGTAGGTCTCTGTGGTTTGTAAACTCAAGAAGAAGATTGCAGGTTTAACTCAGCTCCAACTACAGCCCCATCCCCACCTCCCTCAGACAAGCCACCTCTGACCAGCCCCTTTCCTTGAGTTAGTCACTTTTCCACCACCACCCCCCCCCCGTTACCTTTCAGTGTGTACACATTTTAATCACTGCACTATCGCTCTCAGATATAATTATTTATACCCTTGTGCTTTTTCTACCGGATTGTAAGTTCCTTGAAAGCAGGAACTATATTTTCTTAGTTTTTAGGCCAGCACCTGGCACATGGCAGGATCAACTGATATTTGTAAAATTAAGCTGAACCCGTGCCTAACACACCACCAGTCCCCTCAAGAACTTTAAATGCACAGTTATGCTCTGTCTTGTACCACATCATACATATAATATGCATACAACATATATGCTATCATAGAGAAAATAAACTGACCTGTGAAATACTTGAATTTGTCAATGATTAGAAAAGACATGGATGGAGTCCTTTTTTCTTGATCTAAAGAAGAGTTGTTATTAATTGTCTGTATTAGTTTCCTGGGCCCACTGTAACAAAATACCCCAGATAGGGGCCTTAAACAATAGAAATTTGTTGCTTCAGTTCTGGAAGCCAGAATTTCAAAATAAAGATGTCATGGGATTGCTTCTGTTAAGGGAGGCTGTGTGCCAGTCCTCTCTCCTTGGCTTGTAAATGGCTGTCTTCTCTCTATGTTTCTTCACATTGTCTTCCCTCTATGTCTGTGCCCAAATTTCCTTTTCTTAAAAGGACACTAGACCTATTGGATTAGGGCCCACCCTAATGACTTCATTTTACTTGATTACATCTGCAAAGTTCCTGTCTCTAAATAAGGTCACATTTTGAGGTACTGAGAGTTGGGGCTTCAGTAGATGCCCACTATGAATTTGGGAGTGGGAAGACACAATTCAATCCATAACATTTTTCTTTTGAAAATTATTTTTTAAAATCATATCAAAGAACTCTGATCAGGAGTCTTCTGGGACTATAAAAAATTAAAAAACAACAACAAAAAACCACAATGGTCTTTGAGTATGTGATTTGCACAAGACCAAGGCTGGTGAAGTATTTCCTTCTCAGCCAGGAATTTGAGGGTCACCCCTCCCCCCGATTCTGACCCCATAGCATCTGGAGCCCAAGCTGTCTCCTCCCTTGAAAGCCAGAGGTGCTCCACTTCTTGCTAATTACACTGCCAGCCATTCCCCACGGTCTTGAAAATATTTCTCTGATGATATCAAATCTGAGCTCCTGTGGCTGATAATAGGTTTTGATTTCACAAGAGTTTGGTTCTTCAGGTATTTTTTCAGCTCAGGATAAATCTGACCATCTAGCTATGTATCATCTATATGCACTTTATTTAAGATGAGGCTCTATGATGGAGCCTAGCTTTAGGTCTAAGGGGAACTCCTAACCCACGTATGGGTTATGGACCCCTTCTCTGTAGCCCCACTTCTGGGCTTCCCTCTGACCCAGGTCCAATGCAGATATAATCATCTCTCATCATCTGTCTCTCCCACTGTACTGTCTCATTCACCATGTCCCCTTAACAGCTGATACTGGGCATCTGATTTTTCTGAATTAGTCAACAATACCAAATTGCTTATGTAGGAATCCCACCTCTGAGACAGTTCATGGCTTTGTCAAACTGGGCCAACTGAGGGGAGAGGAGCAAGAGAACAAGCCTGGCATGCACTAGGAGTCAAGGGAAGGGGATGTGTGTGGGATTGAGGAGAGGAAGCCTGGTGGAAATGGACACAGTAGCTTCCCAAAAGGTTCATAGATCTACCCATCCATCCACCTACTCACTTACTCATCCATCCACCATCTGCTCATCTAACCATGCACCCACCATCCAACTATCCATCTATCATTCACTCATCCACCCACCCATCCATCCATCCACCACCCACTCATCCCTCCGCTCACCTATCCATATACCATCCACCCACCCACCTACCTACTCATCCATCCATCCACCCACCTATCCAATCACCAATTCATCCTTACATTCATCTATCCATCCACCCATCCATTCAACAACTATTTCTAAGCATCTACTATTGGCAAACATTCTGCAGGGCACTAGGAATGCTACGGGGAGTAAGGCAAAGTCCCTGTCTTCTTGGAGCTGACATTTTAGTGTGAATACAAACAAAACTCAAAGTAATATACAGATACTGTGTCTGGCACTATAGTACTATACACTATATACATGAGATAAAACCCAAAGGGTTCTTTTAGATAGGGTCTGAAAGGAAGGCTTCTGAAGAAATAATACTTCAGCAAAGACCTACGTGAAGTAAGGGAGGAAGTCACATGACTATCTGGGGAAGAGCATGCCAGGTAAGGAGAAGAGGGATACAAAAGCTATGAGGCAAGAACTGGCCAGTACCTTAGAGCAATAGGAGGAGGTCTGTGAGGTGGGAATAAAGGAAGTCAGCAAACAAATGATGACTGGTTAAAGAGCTGACTCTCTTCTAGGGCTTGAAAAAAAGGTCTTAAGCTGACATTTACTAACAGCTTTCTATATATCAGACTTTGTTTTAAAGACTTTAGTACATTAACTTATTTTTTTCACAAAAAAAAACACTAGATAGAGAGAAAGAGAGAGAGATCATTATCCCTATTTTATAAATGAAGAAATAGGACAAAGCTGTCCAAGAAATTGGACAGCTTGACCAAACACATGCCTAGTAAGTGATGGAGTCAAGATTCACACCCCAAGCACACTATGTAACCAGTAACCACCAAAATTGTATAGATCCTTAATTTTAGTTAGTGCATGCAGCAATACTGTACTGCCCCCTCACATGCTCCTCCCCAAGCACTTTAAGGAAGAGCTAGTATTCATTCATTCACTCAACAAAGGGAGGTGTTTGTTAGCCTCACTGTGTACACACAAGAGTGCTGGGTGCACAGGAAAAACAGGAAGACGATTTAGTCGGGAAGGCAGGAAAGCAAAGAGGCAATGACTGGGTACTTAAAACCATGAAGGAGAGAAGAACAGGATGTTATGAAGACACAGAAGAGGACACATATCCATGCTTGAATGGGTCAGGAGTTGCAGAAGCCTTCCTAGAAAAAGGTGACCTGGGGTCAGGTCGTCTTATGCCCCAGGGGACAGGCTATGAAAAAGTCTCTCCTTTATCTCTTTTGGAGAAAAATCTTGCATGTAGCAAGCCTCATTGTTGACCTATCAGTATGTAGCACTCACCAAATAAATCTACTTTTAACCGTTCACTAATCACTAACCACTATTACTTCCCTTCACTAAACAGGCCTGCTTTCCTCCTTCCCTCCTGCCCAACCCCATCCCAAGCTGGGCTCTCAAGTGTTGGAGCAGCTAAAAAGGGGCTCCTTTCCTTTGGGGCAGGGCTTTAGTCACTGATGGCAAGAGAATTTCAGATGTGACAGCATCTTTTGGAAGCCCCCTGAAGTCATGGAATGAGGGCAGCTCATGATGAGGGTGAAGAGGGGGTTGGAGAAGGCCATGCCCACTCATCAAGCTGGTCCTGGAAGGGAGACAAGCAGGCAGGAAGGAACCATGAGGCCTTGGAAGCACAAGAAAGGAAAAAAACGACAGCAGAGTCCAGGAGAACCCCCGTGGCCTGGCCAGCCCAGGGGCTTTCTATGCCAACAGTAAGTCCTGGGGTGCTGCAGCCCACAAACCCTGGCCCTTTCTTCCTTGGAGAGGAAAAAAAAAAAAAGGTAAGGAAGTGGGTAGCTCTTAGAAGACTGTTATGATTTCAAAGTAAAAAGGAGTTGTTTTTGATGTCTGCCCAGAGATACAGCCAGGTCCCAGGGGGCTGCATTTGTGGTTCCAGTAAAAGAAGCGATGTTGACATGGAATTCTTGGATTGGCCTCATTTCATGAAAAACAAGCTGCCAAACCAAATGGGAAATGGAGTTCAGCGGAGAAGTATGTGCTGACTCCCCTCCCCCCCACCAAACTTGGCTCCCAACGACAATCAGCACACGACTTATGTTCTCTGACTAGAGTTCTAGCATCAGGGAATTTTTCTGGCAAATCCCTAGGTTCACAGGACATACAGTTTGCTCCTGATGGGCTATTGCTTCTCAGCACAGCCAGCCTGTGTCCATGCCCTGTCACTTCTCAAACTTCCTGTTCTTTAATGGGGAAAAAAATGCTAGGCAGAGAAATGATTGGAATGAGACCAGCTGCCCTAAGAAGGTGTCCACGAATCCAGAGATATCTAAAGAAGTTTCAGACTTGTAGTTCCTACTCACCATGTCCCAGGTGGGCTATCTGCCACTTTTCACAGTCTGCTTCCATGGTCAAAAGTCAGGCCAGCTTCCTGTGCACTGGAGACGGAAGATCAATTCCATTCCGACTTTACCAACCTACCTGCTCTGTGACCTTGGACAACTGGCTTAACCTCTTTATGCCTTGGTTCCCTCAGCTGTCAAATGGAGATAAAAGATCTATATTGTAAAGTTCCAATGAAGAGTCAATAAAAGCATGCATCTAAAATGCTAAGGCATAGGATTCAGCACATAAGCCCTCAATAAATTGTAGTGGTTCTTTTTTTATTATTAATATCAATGTACTTAGTTAAGATTCCTTTGAATATAAAAAGTAAAATGAGGACTAAAATCTAGCTTAAAAAAAAAAGATAGTGGTGGGAGAGGTAGAGTGGCAGGTGAAAATTATAAGGATACAAATAATCTTATGGAATATGGGCAGGAAGCATGTGACTTGGACTCAGGAATTGCAAATTGGGAACTAAGACTTCATATTCTCTATCCTAGTAGGTCTCTTAGACCAGTGCTGTCCAATTGAATTATCTGCAATGATGGAAACGTTCTAGACCTACGCACTGCAACTGAAGAACTAAATTTTAAATTTCTAATGTTTTTTAAATAAATTAATTTACCTTCAAAGAAATTGAACCAATCACATAAAATTATTATTTGAAAAGAACTTAATAGCCCCATGTGGCTACCAAATTGAAAGCATTGTTCCAGACTTTGCTTCTCTCTCTTTCTCATGCACACATGTTCACCCCACCCAGCTTCCTCTGAATCCCTCCCACGTGATCAGGCACAGTCCTTGGCTCTACTTTTACTGCTTCACCTCCCTGCCCAGGGCCCACTTACGACTATCATGCCTCTCCTTTTGGGTTCCAAATCCTGGGAGAGTAATTTGATCAACTTATCTTTTCATGCCATGCTGCAAGGCAAAGGTCACTCTGTAGAAAACCCTTTTGGGTCAAGGTTCACGCTGCACCATGGAGTCATAGAATCTTATACTCTTTCCACAAGGGCTGGGTGGGGATTCCCCCAGGAGGGGCTGGGTGGGTACCCTGTGCCTTTTGTCTGAAGATGGCAGTGATCCAGCATTTGGCGTCGATGCCTCAGCCAGGCCCAGGAACTGGATAACTGGGAGAGGAAGTATGACGAGGCCTTTCCCGGGCTTCTATGGTGATTCAGGCCCTGTTTGTGAGGAAAGCCCAAAGGTCCGGCATTAACTAGTGAAGCTGGGAGGAAGCAGATAAAGAAGGAGCAGCCTCTGCACCGTGCACCCTGCTGATCCACACCCAAGCCTGGGGCTGCTCCTAGTGAGGCTGGAGGGTGACAAATGACTAAAGACTTGAAAACACCAGGTTTGACAAAAAATGTTTTGTTTTCCTCCAGATTCCTGGAGGTGCAGAGACGCAGATTAACATTAGTAAGAGAGAACAATGGCAGACTTGGGGGACTCTTGTGTCATTGTGAAGTTGCGGCTTCACCCTGTTGATTGAGCTTGACAAGCTTTCTCGGTCAAGCAACTGACCAGGGCTGGCAAACAGCTGCTATGTCTGGGCTTTGTTTTTAGGCCTTTTAATTGGTTTGTCTGAGTCTTTGAATACATGGAATCAATGGGTTGTTTAACTTATTAATCAAACATCAAACATTATTAAAGGGACAGTGACATGCCCCCAACTGTGCTTGTCTTTGTAGAAGAAGATGATAATAGCATCCTCGGTGGAATGATACCCCCACCCTTCCTGGCTGTTTTGAGGAAGAGGCTGTGAGGAGGTGATGGACAGCACAGAAGTGAGCCAGAGCAGGAGGGGCCGTGGTTCCTCATCCCTGCCTCCATCCTGCCTGCTCCCCAGGCCCAGTCCACCCTCCGAGCAACAGCCAGAGTGATTGTCATATGAATATGCACCAAGACTACTCTGCTACTAAAACCCTCCAACAAGTCCCCATCACAGTTAGACTAAGATCCCAGCTCTGACCTGTAAGACCCCCTGCTCCAGGCTCTTACCTACCCCATGTTCTGTGGCTCTTCTTCCCCCTGGCTCACCCCACCTGGCTGCACAGACCTCCCACTGCACTTCCACATGAAACCCAGTCTCACCCTAGGATGTCTGCACTGACATGTCCCTCCTGGAATGTTCTTCTAGAATTTTGTTCTCTTCTTTTCTTTTTTTTTTTTTTTGCACAGCTGGCGCTTTTTGATATTCACAACACATCCTCAGAGGGGTCTTTCTTGATCATCCAATTTAAACTATCTCCCCTGTCAATCTCAATCCTACCCACTTGGCCATAGTATTTATCCTTCACTACCTGACATTCTCTAGGTTGTTGTTATTTGCTGACTTTCTGTCTTCCCTAATTGAAATAGCCTCTTCAATATAAGAAATCATTCAGGTGAGAATTTGCCTTGTTCACCTTATATGTTTGCAACTCCCAGGACTGCACAAAGTATATCTCAGTTCTCGGCTTTAGTTTGCTGAATAAATGATTGACTTAGAAAACTGACTGGTACAGGTTAGCAGTTTTGCAAAGATCCAGGGTTTTATGTTGTATATGATCTAGGTATTAATTTAATTTAAATTTTTAATACACCTAAGGGACTAACCCTCTAACTTTCCTGATTATAGGTTTTGGATTTTTCTGGGCTCAGGCTCCATTTCCTCAACTACAAATGGCAATTTCCCTATCACTAACCTAATATGGCTATTCAGAAGTGTGCCTAATTCACTTTTTTGAATGCTTTGAAAAGATTCATTCTGGGTTGAGTAAAAATCCATAGGTAGCCCCAGACACTCGCGTGAATAATATCAAGTTGACCCCCTGAACTTGAACATTTGAATGTTTTGCAGGTTCCTCCAACTGAGCATGTCTCAACTGAGATCGGCATCTTCCATGTTCCTCCTCAAACACACTCCTCTTTCTCTGTTCTCTGCCTCCAGGAACGGCTCCGTCATCCTTCCAGAGTAATAGCCAGAAATCTGGGCCTAATCCACAGCACCCACTTCTCCTTCTACCTACCCCCTGTTATTTAAATCTGTCCAAATCTGTCTTCTTGTCTCCATCCCCACACCCCCTACCACGGTGCAGGCCGCTTTGATGTCTTGCTTCCTTATTGGCCTCTTTGGCTCCATTCTCTTATCTTATCTCCAGTCCATTCACCATCCCACAAACACCCTCAGTTAAAAATTAAGTCCTAGAATCTTCCCTCCACTGGTTCTCCATTTTCCCTGAATGAAAGTCAAAAACCCCTTAACATGACCTCTAAGGCCTTGACATTGCTCATGTCACCAGCCTCACTTCTTGCAACTTCCTTCCCTCCTCTATCCCCAACGTCTTTCTGTTCCCCAAACTCTGGGTGGGTATTCCCTTCAGTGCTGGTTGCTCTCTCTGCCCAGAATAGTCTTGCCCTTTCCCTTGCCTGAATGCCCAATCGTTCCTTCAATCCTGCATACGTATCAGGACTTCAGGTCCCCAGGTCTGAGACAGGTGTTGTTCCTTAGCACACCATAAATGACTGCTGTTTCTAATCGCTGCTGCTGCTACTACTACTAGTAGTAGTGGTAGTTGTATTAATGAAATTAAGAGGAGTATTGGTTAGACTATAAGACACTGCCTGGGGCCCAAATAAGATCAAAGTGTATTCCCTTCTCATTTAATAGACTGGAAGTCAGAGGCTGAGGCAGCAGGCCTTGTGTCCTTCGATCTTATTGTTTCGCCATCCTGAAGGATGGCCCTTTCTGGCACAACTCCAGATGACTTACCACCGTATTTGACGTCCCAGCCATCCAGCCAGTATGGGGGTTGCTATGGACTGAGTGTTTTTGTCCCCATTTAGAGATGGGGCTTGGGAGAGTTAATTAGAGCATGAGAGTAGAGCCCTCATGATGGCTTTAATGCCCTCGTAAGAAGAAACATAGGGGCACCATCCCTCCCTGCCTCCCTCCTTCCCTCTCTCACCACACCATGTAAGGACACAATGGCCAGCAGTCTGTAAATCCAGAAGACCGCCTTCATTAAGAGCCCGGGCATGCTGACACCTTGATCTCTTACTTCTAGCCTTCAGAATTGTGAGAAAGAGAGATTTGTTGCTTAGCCATGCAGTCCGTAGTATTCTCTTAGAGCAGCCAGAGCTGACTAAGACAGTGCTAGATGAAGAGGCCAGGCTCCTTTTCCCTTGCGTTCTAAGGGTGTCGCCTGGGGGTAAGTATATAATTACAACAGAGGAAGAGAAGAGACAGCACAACTTGCCAGCATTTACAGAGCACCATGCTAAGTAAATGCCTCTTCTCATTTGACTCTCTCAGCCACCTTATGGGGGTAAATGCTGTTATTATCCTGCCTCTCACTTTTAAGCAAAGGATGTTTTATCAACAAGCCAAGTTTGAAAGTCTGAGAAATAATAAGAAGAGCCAGCCAGCCTGGCACACCATGTGATGGCAGCTCCTTCTCAGAAAAGGTTTCATGTGACGTGCCCATGACTTTTATATTTGTTAACAAACACAACTAGGAATTCCAGCACTTTCTGTCCTTGTGTAGCTATTATTTTAAATTAGGTCTATGTTTATCAAAGTTATATGTGCATGTAGTTAAAGAATCAGAAGATGCTTTGATACAAAAGACGGTAACTACTTTCCTGTTCCCCGCTCTTTCCCCAAATGCCCACAGTACAGCCTCCCATGGTCCAGAGACAACCATTTCAGCACTTTACTCTCTTTACTCCACCTCTCTCACTAACATGCTTATATTGCTCCTCTGATTTCTCAGGTTTATGAATGATCTGTTGATTATCCACCATCAGAAGATGAGGATTTTGCTCTGACATATATCCCCTGCCCCACGTACAACATACACACATGCTTTCTCCATGTTTTCCTACCTTCCCAGTACAGATTTCGCTTCCTTTTAGCCAGGTCAGTATTTTCATAGCTGCGTCATCTAGCACACTTGATTTTTCACTTTTCCGGCACAAGTTTTTATTTCCCTGGGAATCATTTTCTTGTATTTTAAGCTTGCTTCATTTTCTGTGTTCTTACCTCTAATTCAGCCTCAAACCTGTCCACAGTTGCATAAAACTTTTCTGAATGTTTGCAAATACATTTGATGTTCTATCAATCTCATCTTTTTGAAGCAGTCTCCCTGGGGGCCTTCTGACTGGCTCTGATCTGGACAGGTGGCCTCCATGCCTCGGGTATAGCTGCTGTCCTAAGATCCCTTCACCATCGGCCTGGGCCTGCCTTGTGCCTCTCTCTGAGGTGGAAACTCTTTATTTGTGGGCCCCGTGCCTCTCTCTTTCTTAGATTATTCCTTTAGCTCAGAGCGTGGGAAAGAGACCATGGGAGGTTTTTGTTTTGAACATATGCGCACATGTTTCACATGCCATCTTTAATAGAAATTCTTAACCTCATGTCAGAGATGAAGCACTTGAAGTTTAGGAATATTAAGCAACTTGGGTTTTGTTGAGTTCGTCTAGTAGGGTATTTGCCCTGTCAGAGAAGCTGTCACACTGTTTTCTTATCTGTTTTCCCTTTGGAGATGCAAGCTCCCTTAGGGTGAGGGAGTCTATCTTGTTCCCTTCTGCATCTCCAGTGGCAGGACCATCCTAGGCACTCAACTACTGTGTCTTAAGTGATTCTGTTGGGTGCGATTTTGGAGGACATTATTTATTATATCCCAGGAACATGCATTTTGTTTTTAACTTTCTAAACCCAGATGATCTGTACCTGCTGTCATTTCTCTGACATTTTGTGCTTGCTGCCATCTCAGGGGAAAGATTAAGTGTCTTGTCTGCACCTGAAAGAGCTCAAAACAACAACAACAACAACAACAACAACAACCAAAAAACCTCTGTGTAGGTTTTGCTCGTGTTTTGTTTTTGAATCACAAAACGCTCTTCCACAGTTTATTTGTGTGAGATATACAATAGTATAATCACAAAATATTTTTTCCCTGAAAGAGCAACTTACTCAAGTGAAGGCAATGCTATATTTATGACTTTTCTTTCCTGTTTTTAGGATAGCTCATGGAAACTTGACAGAACAAAGGATTTATTTTTATTAGGATAAATCTGTGTATCGGGGAGTGTTTGCTTGCTGCCCGTTAAGTCTGAACATCTCAGCTTGGGAAAAAAAAAACACTCTTCAATTAATAAAAACAACCTGAAACAGTTCCCTTCAGCTAGCTGACTCTGTATTATGTTAAAACGTAATGTAACAAACACAGCCTGGTGCCCTCCCCAGAACCCAAACCTACCATGACTAAAAATAGCCCTCGGTCTTTCCCTGCAGCTCAAAAACAGGAACAGTATAACTTGTTTGCCTCATTATGTGTTCTGCGCAGGGATCAGTGCCCTCTCACATCCTGGCCTTCATACAACGTGAGCACATTCTAATCTGCTGATTACAAATCCAACAGGTCCGACAATAGGAAGGGAATTCTACACAAACATGGCTACGGTGGGTCCTTAAACAATGCACTGCTCACTCTGGATTCCCAGGTGAGAATAGTTACCATAACCCCTATTTAGATAAGGGCTTCTTAGCCTTTGCAAGGCTCTGTAGACACGGAAATGGGTACTATATGTGTATTAACCCTTTTAATCCTTCCCATCATTGAGGCTAAGTCCCGTTATGATCCCCATTTTGTAGATGAAGGAACCACAGCCTCAGGAGATGAAGGACTTGCCTGTACACCCTAGGTGGTATGGGGTAGTATGCACACCCATCTGGGTTTGACTAATGAGCATCACGCTAAGTGATCTTGCCTGGGCTTCCATCGAGCCGTGGCGACTCAGAAATAGAGTGGGATGAAGGACCGCTTTCCCTATCCAGCCTAACTCTGATTAATGTTGGCCCATAAAGGTAAAGGCAAGGACTATATATACCCTCTCAGTCAGGAGGTACTGTGAGGATCATCTGTCCTTGAGTACTTTTCCTTCTATAGGCTATCTGACTAATTCCCACCCAACTCATGGGGGAAATCATAGGCTTTGGAGTTGGCCAGGCCCGTTTTCATGTCTTAGCTCTCCCATTCACTAACTGTGATACTGGACAACACTGATGCTGCTAGTAATGAATAGGTAAGAAGTACACTCTGTGTGCCAGGTACTGGCTAAGCTCTTCCAAATACATTATCTCCTGCAATCCTTGTGACAGCCTCTGAAGTATGTCCTTGCCATTATTTTGCAGCTGAGGACCCTGAGGCTTGAGGAGCAAAGGAGGGGGGCCAGGTTAGTGTGGCAGTTAAAAGCATGGGCTATGAAATTAAACATCCCTAATTCAGATCCTGCTTCCTGCTGCGTGACCCTGGGCCAGTCACTTAATATCTTTGAACCTGTTTCTCCATAAGTAAATGGGGTACATAATGGTATGTACCTTGCAGGGTTGTTGTGAGAATGAGGCTAAATAGGTACTAAACAATCAAGTTACTGCATAATAGCTCCTTGAACCTTTCCCTTTTTCTAGAAGAGTTCAATCCAAACATTAAAAAAATTTTTTTAATTCTGTATCTCCCTCTGTCTCTCCTCCTCCCCTGCTCATGCTCTTTTTCTCTCTCAAAAATAAATAAACATTAAAAAAGTTTAGAAGAGCTCAATCCATTTATAGTTCTAATTATTTGAAAGGCCTTTTTATATTTCATCTGAAAATCTTTCCCTTGATTCCTCATGCTTCCTCTCACAATACATCTAGCTATAGGGACAGATTCTAGACTTTGAAATGTAGAATACATAGTCTCTACTTCATTCAAGAATGTTTTTGAGTATCAGTTACTCTTCTAGGCTAGTGAACAGGAAAAGGCACAGATTACAGTCTAGAGTATGTGTGTATGGATTGCAAGCGTATGGGGAGAGAGGTAAACAGACACTAAATAAGCAAACGAATAAATATTAAAATGCCAAGTGGTGTTTTTTCTTCACCAATTTTGGAGAAAATATAACAAGACCGTGTGATCACATATGTCTGTGGTGGTGATGGTGGTGGGGTGATTCTTTAGGTTGGATGATTAGGAAAGGCCTCTCTGAGGATGTTATACTGCAGCTGATGCTTGAGAAGGATCCATGCATGCAAACATCTAGAGAAAGAGCATTCTAGGGAAGGTGGAGTTAGAGCTAGGGTCCACGGCTGGAACACCATTTTGAGTGCAAAGCACCAAAAGGGTCACTGAGTGGTGCAGAGTGAACAAGGGGTAGAGTAGGCAGAGAACAGGCCGTGGAGGACTCTGTGAACTGGGACAAGAAGTGTGGATTTTATTCCAAGTCAGTTGAGATCGTATTGGAGGATTTAAGTGACATGTTGTGCTTTACTTCTCAAAAAGATCATTCCGGCAAGGGTGTGAAGAAAGGATTGTCAATGAAGGGGCAAGAGAGGAGGCAGAGAGTCTGAGTAGGAGCTTTTTGGCAGTAGTCAGGCTGAAAGATGCTGGGACTTGGGGGTGGCAATAGCTGAGGAAGCCAGAGTGGTTGAATACTGGGAGTATGTTGGAGGAGAAAGTGAAGAGCACTAGTTGATGGAGATAAAGGAGAAGAGGAAATCACGATAACTCCTAGGTCTTCTTTATTTGAGCAACTAAGTGGGTGGCGCTGTCATTGATCAGGCTTGGGAAGCCTGATGAAGTTCCTGGTGGCAGGGAAAGGAAAAGCAGTGCTATGACCACGTTACATTTGAAAGGCCTATTTGTTCTCCTCGTGAAGGTATCAGGAAGTGGTTGGATATGTTAAGTCTTGAAATCTGCTGAGAAATTCATAGCTGGAGATTTAGATTCAAGAAACATAACCCTAAATTGGTACATGAGCTGTGGGATTGAATTAGATAACCAAGGGGAAGAAAGAATATAGAAAAGGCCTCTAATATATAAAGTCAAAGAGGAGGAAGCCAGCAAAGGAAATGAAGAAGGAGCTGCCAGTGAGGTAGGGGTAAAACAAGTGAAGTTTTGTGTCACAGAAACCAAAAGAAAGAAAAAAAAGTCTTTCAGAAAGGAGAATCTGGTTAACTGTGCAATGCTATTGCCAAGTTCTAGTAAGCACAGCAAAGAGACCATTGCGTTTGCCATCTGAAGGTCACTAGCCACTTTGCCAAGAGATGTCTCACAGAAAACAGGGAGGCAGAAGCTCAGCATGAGTGGGTGAGGAAGAGAATATGAAGAAAGGGCAGACAGCTGCAGTACATAACCCCTTCTAAGATGTTTTGTAGTAGCAGAGAGTAGAGCTGTAGACCAATAGCTTGAAGGGAATGTGGGGCTAAGAAGTTTGCTTTAGTTTTATTTTTGAGAGCCTTGATTCTTGACCCTCTGTGGAAGGGGACAGAGGACAAATGGAGTGATCCAGTGGAAAGGAAGAAATTGATGCAGGAAAGACAGATACCTAGAGAAACACTGTCCAACACAAGGCAAGAGGGGATTCCATCTGGGCATAAGGGGGGCAGGGGCGGGGGTGCTGACCTGAGCAGGATGTGCCCTCTATAGAAACAGGAGGAAGGGCCCAAGACGCAGGCACAGGCTGGGTTAAGCTGGAAGTTTTGTCAGAGAGAAGATGCGCAGCCTCCTTGTGGTCATTTCTCTTTTTGTCAGTGAACTACAAGTCAAGGCCATCCGCTGAGTGAGGGAAGGAGCGATGTAGGAAGTTTGAGGAGAAAGGAGATGCAAATGATAGTTTTGGAGAGGGCGGGAGGTGAAGATTCTAGAGAAGTGTTTGCCAGTCGGTGGAGAGTGCCCACTGGAGATTTGCATCCTAGATATAAAAGAAATCGCATCCTCATCAGCAGCGGCTTCTGTGAGAACAGATAGAGCCTCAGGCGCAGGTGAGTGGTGGAAAGTTGGAGCTTAGCAGGTAAGCTTGTTGGAGGGAGTCTGAGACTGTAGGAAAGAACTTTGAGTCCATAGGAATCCAAAGTGAGTGACGATTGTGAGGCCTGATGACAAAGTAGTAGCATTAAGAATCGCTGGAGGTTTCCATATGTTGAAAACTTACTGGACCAGAGAAAGTGAGCTGGGAATATAGAGACTGGGATATTTGAGGTTGAAATTTCAGAGGCAGTGCATCTAGTGTGGTTTACAGCTGGAAAGGATATGACCAAGGAGGAGGAGAGCTAGGTGGGATAGAGGAAGGTGCCTTTAGTGTGAGAGGGTTGACGGTTGAGCAGCCTGGTATTGGATGGATGGCCATCTGTATTTTGAAGTCACCAAGCAAGATGGTGATGCAGGGAAATGAGAATATGCTACAGGTTATCAATGGAAGGGGCGAGACAGAGTGGACGGAAGAAGGCAGTGATCCAGAAGCGAGGGGGGAGGTCTGATGAAATAAACTTCCAAGGAAGAGAGTGGAAGGAAAGAAAGTAAAATCGTTTGGAAGTGGCCATGGGAAGCAGGGCCATCTCCTGGTTGGGTGGCATGGGCAGGGTATGAGGGGGGAAATGCCAAACTGCTTTCAAGTAGCAACAATGGAAGCAAAACTTCTAGGACAAATTCAGGCACTAGTCAGGGCAAGAGTCCAGCGACGCATTCTAAGAAGGAATAAAGATATGGGCTGGGAGGCTGCTGAAAAGGAGGGCAGGGTGACGCTTGATCAGGTTAATAGACATGCCAAGCACCATGGAGCTGAGGTTTGGGGTGACAGTGGGTGACTTAGGGGTGGGCCTTGACCTTCTGGAGGTGACTGAGGTGAACAAGGAGGTGGGAAATTATGAGAGTAGTGTTGGTGATCTCTCAAGAATCGGGCTTAGTAGCAGAAAATTTAGTGAAATCTGTTCATTTTACATCTCTGTGTAAAATCCTTCGTCAAGTCCAGACTGCTCAGCACTGTGAACAAAGTTGGCATGTGTACGGAGACCTCCTACCTCCTCAGCCATACTTCTGAGCCAGCCACATCAAAAGGAACCTGGTCCAATTGGGTTTTTCTGCTTTTCTGATATCTCAGGTAATACAGTACAGTGGTTAAGCACAAAGACTCCGGTTCTAAACAATCTAAACCCAAACCCTGGCTCTACCACTTTCTAGATCTGTGGCCTTGGGCAAGTTATTCACCTGCTCCGTGCCTTAGTTTTCTCATCTGCAAGATAGGGCAAATAATAGCACCTAGCTTAGATAACTGTATACATGGAAAAGTACTTAGATCTTTGTCACGTGGACTAGTTATAGCAATTTTTCCATCTGTAGGAGATTCCCTAGCCGGAAATTCACCATCTTTCTGACCCTGACCCCACTCTTTTCTCTACCCACTTACCTTCTGGGGACACCCAAGACATCATCTCCTGCAGAATGCTTTCCCTGGCCCCCTTGAGGGGGCACCGGCTCCACTTCCTGTGGTGTGTGGCCTACCCCAGCACACTACCACCATGCCCTTGTCTGACCAACCTTGCAGGCTCACGTACTAATCTCTTCTCAGGGCCTGGCACACAGCAGGTGAGCGTAAATGTTTGTTGGATAACAGAATGAATTGAAGACCCCTCCAGAGGGAGGGGCGGTGAGCCCCAGGCTGAAGAGGCCCAGGACTTGCAGCCTCATGTAGGACACAAGTGACGAGGGGCAGCTCAGCTCAGGGTAGGCTTGGGCTGAGCCAGCCCCTGTGTGCACGCCTGTGTAAGGAGACCTCTGGGACTTCTATTGCTGTCTCTCTTTAAAATTGCATTTTAGTTAGAAAAAGAAGATGTTCCCTCCCAGAATTTGAAAATCACTGATCCTGGTGCTCTCTGGACTCTCTCCCAGCTCAGAAGTTTATAATAAGCTTATTATATTATACCCAGCCTCTAAGTACGGTGACCCTGAGGGATAGCATTTGTGCCTTTAGGATCTATCAATTCAGATATTGACGCCGAGTTTCTGTGAAGGTGGCAACACAAGCAAAACGAATTTTATCCATCTATCAGCATAGAAGACACTGTGTGTGCATGTGAGAAACATGTTTCTTCAGCCCACAGACAATGCTTGGTATGTGGGTGGACTAACCACCTGTCTGCAGTACCCCGGGGCCGGCCAAGGGCAGTAGCCCCAGGGCTGGGGATCTGAAGTAGGGCCTACCACAGTTTCTACAGCTGAAGTTCTCTGTCCCCTCAAAGGGGGAGTAAAGGCCCAGAGCTAATTCCAGAGGCCTGGCTGTGAGAATGTCAGTTGCCTCTGAAATTTTATCTTAGATTGAGCAACTCACCCTGACCTCTGACGCCGTGGAGGTGCTATCCGCCACCCTGGCAGTAGCTTGTTGTAACAGGCGTGGAAGAGACCAGAAACACTGAGCCCAAGTGCAGACAGGCACTGTCGGAGCCAGCGTCAGGGCTCTGTTACTCGGAGGGAGGGAGAGCTTGAGGATGAATCATAAACTAAGGAGCAACATCTGGGATGAAAAGTCTGACTCTTACTAATAGGCCCAAGCCAGTGTGCTGGCTCAACAGCTGCCAGTTTCTTTTCCTAAATACCAGCAGCCTCCAGCTGTCACAGAAGATGGGATGGGAAGGAGGGCTTACATCCCATCCCACTCACCTTGCCACCTGGGGATGTGCTATTACACACGAAAGCATGTTTTAGACCAGATTCTGCCAGACTTGTATTGGCAATCTAGGCACAAAATCCATGGTCAGTTACTACATGTGAAAGATAGGAGGGGAAGATCCAATATGCATCCTGTAGGAAAGATCCTCTCCAACCCCCCAGGTGGATGGGCCAAGCCTAAAAGTCCTTCACCAAGAGGTAGGTACGGGTCCCTGAGAACTGCTCTGAGGTACAATGCTACCAAATTTGCTGATTTTTCTATCTTGCTCTCTGCAAGCAAGTTGAGCTATATGATCTCTCTAAGAAAGCTACCCGGAGCACTGCTCTTTACTTGGCAACGAATAATTATTTTTGACATGTCTAATGCTAATTAACAAGTGCCTGGTGTGGATTTCTATATTTGAAAAGTTTAAGCAATCTCTAGAGTGTGGATTGTGAAGTAGGGCACTTTGAATATTGTCTAACTACCTTGCGGGTAGTAGAGATTAAAGTTAATATGCAAACAAGCATCCCAGTTTTTACAAAAACATCAGACATGCAGAATGATACTGAGAGACTCTCTGATTGATTTTGTTCATTTATTCATCCATTCATGAGAGTTTTGGAATACCTCTTTTATGCCAGGCACAGTTCTAAGCACTGGTGAACAGGAAATAAAGTCCCTGACATCGTGGAGTTAACATTCCAATGGGAGAGGCTCATGATAAATAAAATATAAATATATCCTCCAATGTCTGGTGGTGATAGCTCCCATGAAGGAGAATAAAGCAATGCCAGGGGCTAGAATAGCTCTGTCCAATAGAAATGTGATGAAAGTCACATCATATTTTCTAGTAGCCACATTTAAAAGAGTAAAGAAAAGTGAGTGAAATTAATTGTAATGGTATATTTTATTTAAATGAATACAACGTATCCATGACATTATCATTTCAGCATGCAGTAAATATGAAATTTGTTAGTGAGATATTTTACATTCTTTTTTTCAAACTAAGTCTTTGAATCCACTGTGTATTTTACACCACCAGCACGCCTCGATTTGGAACAACCGTATTTCAAGTGCTCGATGGGCGCAAGTGGTTAGTGGCTACTACGCCGGACAGCACAGAGCTTAGGAGGAAAAGGGAAATGGTACTATTTTAGACAGGGTGGTCTGTTAAAGAGGTGACATTCTTTTTTAAATTATTTTTTTTAATTTTTAAAAAATTTTTTATGAGAGAGAGTGAGATAGCATGAGCAGGGGAGGGTCAGAGAGAGAGGGAGATACAGAATCTGAAGCAGGCTCCAGGTTCTGAGCTAGCCATCAGCACAGAGCCCAATATGGGGCTTGAACCCACAAACCATGAGATTATGACCTGAGCCAAAGTCAGACGCTTAACTGACTGAGCCACCCAGGCACCCCAAAGAGGTGACATTCTGATGCAGATCTGCATGAAATGAAGGGGAAGCCATTTGGTTATCAGGAGAAGAGAAAATACCAAGAACAAAGGCTGTACGTTGGGGAATAAACTTGGCATGGCAGCCAAACCCCAAGAAAGCATGTGACTTAGCTGGTATGTTCCCGTTGCCCTTTGTCTTCCCATCTTCCTCCTTGGAATGCATATGGGGCGGCTGGAGGGGCAGCAGCTGTTTTTCCACCCTGAGGACAAGCACAGACTCCCAGGTCAAATCCCAAGCTGTGTCAATGCTTCCCCAGCTATCTATCTGTGGCAAAGGAGCAGGGATCCACACCTGGCCCCGCCCCTGATCTGCTGCAGACCAATAATCTTGTAAAATAAAATAGAATTCCTTAAAAATGAGATGAAGTAAAAAGAAATGAACATACGATATACAAGAGTATTCAACAAACATAACATTGTTCTATCGAGTTACTGCAAAACCCAGATACACTATCCCTGTGCTCTCTTTGTTAGCAGACCACTGATAAGCAGGGGCGTCCAAGGACAACACACTGAGCAGCAGTGAGTTCTGGCACCCTAGGTAAGTTTTTCAACCTGCTTAAGCCTATCTTCTCATCTGAAAAATGGGCTTGTTGTAATAGTATCTCTTTCACAGGCTATATAGTTTGGTGTGATCAAATAAAATAGCCCCCGTGAAAGCTAGCCCAGGATGTCATCTTACGTGAGCTATTGCTCTTCATCACACATTTCTCTCCCCAGTGGGCTGTCGGCTCCCTAAGGACAAAGACAACTATGCCTGACTATACAAATCCAGTACCCTGTGATGCCTGCAGAGGGGGGATTCAACAAACTACTCTTGAATTCTTGAAAACTGCTTTGAAATCCTCCAGTGAAAGGCGTTTGGAAATCACAATCCCCAAAGTTTTCAGTCAGTCAGTCAGTCACTCAGTCATCTGTTGGTCATCCATTCAGTTCCAACACAGCATGATGAAATGGAAAGCAGCTCTGGACAGACCTACGTCCAAGTCCAGTTTCTTCCACTCACTAGTTTGGGCAAGTCACTTTACCTCTCTGAACTTCAGTTTTTGCACCTAAAACATGGATATCATCCCACTCACCCTATTAGATTGTTGTGGAGATTAAATCTGCAAAACAGCAGGGCTCCACTCCTGGACTCTATCGTGCCTGCTGCGCACACAGTGCAGAGAGTTAGTGCAGATGGCTGTGCTGGGCGCTGACCGGGATGCAGGCCTGGCATTTCTGGCTTGGCGAGCATTCCTGAACCTTTTATTGGCAGCATCAAAGATGCCGGCAGCTGGTAGCAAACTGGCACCAGTGTCTGGCAGAGACATAAAAATGGGACCTCACCCCGTCAGGCTCTGTTCTTCCCCTACCCTGCCTGGAGGCTAGTTCCAAACACTCCCTGGGCCTGTGGGCTGTCGGTGGTAAGAGGTACCTGCTTTGAAGTTGGCAATTGCACCCAAAGTCTTCCCTGCTTAAAAAAAAAAAAAAAAAAAAACTACCACCAACAATAAACCTCTCTGTGTGGCCTGCCACACGGGATGAAAGTCTTGGAGTACTCATCACTTCTTTAGGGCTAAAGGTATAGAAACCTTTTAAAGTGCAAAGTCTGAGGGAGATCCTAAGGTGGTTGGGCCGTTAACCCCATAACTCCCTATAGTTCATGTGCCAGACTGTATCCCATTTGATCACAACACTCCTGCTAGGATATTTTTATTTATTAATTTTGAAAGTTGTGGTAAAATACATAACATAAAATTTACCCACTTGACCATTTTTAAGTGTACAGTTCAGTAACATTAAGTACATCTACATTGTTGTGAATGTCCCAAACCCACTGCATGTTGCAGAATTGAAACTCTGTATTCGCTAAACAATAACTCATTCGCTCTTCCCTCTACCAGCCCCTGGCAAACACCCTTCTACTTTCTGTTGCTGTAAATTTGACTACTCCAGGTACATCAAATGAGTGGGATCATGTTATATTTGTCCTTCTGTGACTGCCTTATTTCACTTAGCATAATGTCCTCAAGTTTCATCCATGTTGTAGCATGTGTCCTTCCTTTTAATGGCTGTTTAATATTCCATTGTATGTATGTATGTATCATATGTTGTTGATCTGTTCATCTTTGATGAACACTGGTTACTTCTGCCTGTGGTATTATAAACAATGCTGCTATGAACTGATATCTTTTTTGAGACTCTGCATTCACCTCTTTTGTTTTTTTTTTTAATTTTTTTAATGTTTTATTTATTTCTAGGAGAGAGAGAGAGAGAGAGAGCGTGAGCAGGGGAGGGTCAGAGAGAGAGGGAGTCACAGACTGAAACAGGCTCCAGGCTCTGAGCTGGCAGTCAGCACAGAGCCCGACGTGGGGCTCGAACCCACGAACCGCGAGATCATGACCTAAGCGAAAGTCGGACGCTTAACCGACTAAGTCACCCAGGCGCCCCTGCATTCACCTCTTCTTGGTATATACCCAGAAGTGGAAATGCTGTTTCATATGGTATTTCTATTTTAATTTTTTGGCACAGTCACCAAACTCTTTTTTCCATAGTTGGCTGCGCCATTTTACATTCCCACTGACACTGCACAAGGGTTCCAATTTCTTCACGTCCTTGCCAACACTTGTTATTCTCTTTCTCTTTTCTTTTTTTTTTAAAGTAGTAGCCACCCTAAGGGCATGAAGTGATATCATATTGTGCTTTTGATTTACTGGTTTGTTTCTTTTAAATTGCCATTTTGCAGAAGAGAAAGCTAAGACTTAAAATATGAAGTAACTTGCCCAAGGTGATTCAGCTCCTCTGTAGAAAGACCAGCCTGCATCACATTCTCTTCTTGGGGCAGTTCTGGAGCTCAGCAGCTGAAGCCCACAAACCTGGAATGTGATCCCTGCTGCACCCAAGCACCCATCCATCCACCCAGCCCATCCCCCACCTCTCCTTAGCCTCCAAATATTGGTCAAATATCTGTCAGCCTGCCGGAAGGGGTGAACATGAGGACTCTGGAGCCTGACCGTATGGCCTGAGGCATGGCTCTGCCACTCACTGGCTGTAGAATTGCCAACAAGTCCCGAACCCAGCTGTGCCTCATATTCCATACGCACCAAAAGTGCTTGATAAGAGCACTACTTCTCGGGGTGGCTGCAGGGTAACTCCGGGGAATGCTGCTTGCCACAAGTCCACACAGAGAAGGCAGCCCAGGCCCTGAGGTTCAACCAGGACACAGCATCGGGGTCCCTGCCCTCCCGTAGGTCACTGTGCAGTGTGGGCCGCAGCCATTAACTAAATATTTACACAAACCTGTGTCAGGGGAGGTGTGATAAGTGAGTGCCCAAAAGGAGAAGGGCCAGTGGGAACCGGTTTGTCTCACAGTCTCTTTCCCCCTCAGTTCTACTCTGGTCAGGCTGCCATTTACATAACAGGTAAAACAGCAACTCAACTCTGGGGAATCCACCACAGAGCTGAAGGGGAAAGGTTAAAAGACTTAGTCTGGCATTTAAAATTCTTGGCTAATTTGGGTATTCCAAACTAATAATCCCCTTTAATTCTTAGAGTGGAATCAACAGTCTTTTTCTTTCAGGAAAACACACGTGTGAACAGGTTTTAGATGATTTTATTTAAAAAAAAGGCCTCAAGTGATGCCTTTTAGGATTAGAAGGATGACAAGGAGGGAAGATTTGAGAGCTGACAGAGCACCATCTGATAGACACATCAGCTCTATGAGGACAGAACTGTGTCTGTGTTTTGTCACTCTATACACAGGGTGGGCAATGCTCATTTTCCCTGGCCCCTGGTAGATAAGTCAGTATTAGTCGGATGAAAGAGTTCAGTCCAACCAATATTTCAAGTGGCTACTATGTACCAGGCAGTATTGTTATTGATTCATGTTAATTAAAACATGTGCCCTGGGGTCCAGCATGAGCAATCTAAGCCTTACAACTTGGAGGTAGGAAGTATTATCCTCATGTTAGCAAAGGAAGAACCAGAGTCTCAAGGGTATTGAGTGTTTTGCCTCAATTCTTGTATCTAGTAAATGGCAGTTAGGATTTGAACCTTCATCCATCTCTTGCCAGGGCTGAACTCACTTGACCTCTATGCTCTGCTTGCCTCCCTGTGCATCATTAACCCCTTTCTGTGCAGATCACCCTGCCTTGAGAAAAAAGAAATGAGGGTTGCTCCTTTTCTTTCTCTCAGTCAGTTTAGAGAAGTGCACATTTTGCTCTACCTACGAAGAATCACAACATTCTAGGGCAGGGAGAAAACATGGACGGTTCTTCTCTCAGGGCTGAAGGCTTGGGTGGAATTTGCAGAGGCCCCTCCTAGGAGCTATAAGTAGCTCTTTGGTGAGTACAAAGGGCGGAGTCCGCCCTGACTGGTCTGCCTGCGGTCATTGCTGGCCTTGCTAATTAGATCTCCTTTCATCTACTGAGCTCCAAGAGCTTTTACCCACATTAACTTGTTAATCTTAGCCCCATCCTTTCTGATGCAGATGACAAGCATAATTAGGTCTAGTCAGGAGACAAAACAGAGCCAAGAGACAGCGGCAGAGCCAGAAGAAAACACAGGGTAGCTTCCTCCTTCTGCCTGGTTCACTGTCTCCCCTGCTGACACAAGTGTTTTCAGTTGGCCTTGAACTGGCTTCTGCCTGCTTTTCTGTATCCCAATTTTGAAAATAAAGTGTGGTCCGTCTGGATCTTAATGCACAAGTGTGGGTGTGCAACAAATATCACATTTCTTCTTAGCTTTAACTTCAGCTCAGTCTAAGCTGGGTCCATCTTTTTGGGTTAATGGGAGATTCAGTCTCCGCTTTTATTGGTGCTAAAGGCACCCCACATCCTACAAAAGCTGTATCAGTTCTAGGGTCCATAGTAGAAAGAAACTTCTTAGAAGTCCCTGCCTACAGTCTTGGATCCACAGTGGCAGGTGCCAAGATGTCCATGATCTATGCCTTGAGGTGCCAGGGCTCTGTGGCATGATAGCCCGTGTCGGCAACATTGGCCAAACGTTTCCTGGCTGAGCATTCCCTGTGGTTCTGTAAGGAGGTTTGGGTCCCCGCTTGGTGCTTGGTGGCACCGTCATATTTCTATCACCTCTTCACCTCAGAGATTCCGTGTCTCTCCCTTAAGGCCCTCCCATCTCTCCTTCCCTTCTAGGATGTACTGTGTAAATCTCAATGAATTTTGGCTCTTACAAAAGCCAGGAAAGAGAATTGTCTCCCAACAGCTTTGGCTCAGCAGGTGCCCCTGAAGCTGGGGTTGCATGCCATCATGAGTAGGGGAGGGCAAAGCCCTAGATTCTCATTCTCTTCTATTTTACAGCAGAGAAAACAAAACATAGTTAATATGCCTTTTAAGTTTCCCCACCGTCAAAGCAATGTACAGGATAGTTTGTTGGCTAGGGCTGCCATAACAAAATACCACAGGTGAGGGATCCTAAACAACAGAAATTCATTTTCTCACAGTTCTGCAGTCTAGAAGTCCAAGGTCAAGGTACTCAGCAGGTTTGGTTTCTTCTGAAGCCTGTCTTTTTCGTTTGTGCATGGCTGCCTTCTCGCTGTTTCCTCACATGGTCTTTCCTGCGTATGCACATCCCTGACATCGCTTTCTGGGTCCAAATTTCCTCTTCCTGTAAGGACATGCATCATATTCAATTGAGACCCATGCTGATGGCCACGTTTCAGCTTAATCACTTTTTGGAAAACCTTCTCTCCAAATATAGACACATTCTGAGGTACTTGAGGTTGGGACCTCAACATATGAATTCTGGGGGAACAAAAGTCAGCTCATAACACAAGGGTTAAGTGTGTTTTAAAAAATTCTCAGTCATGGGGCACCTGGATGGCTTAGTCGGTTAAGCGTCCGACTTTCGCTTAGGTCATGATCTCGCGGTTCGTGGGTTTGAGCCCCGCGTCGGGCTCTGTGGTGACTGCCAGCTCAGAGCCTGAAGCCTATTTTTCAGAGTCTGTGACTCCCTCTCTCTCTGACCCTCCCCTGCTCACGCTGTCTGTCTCTCTCTCTCTCCTAGAAATAAATTTTAAAAAAAATTAAAAAAAAAATTAATTAATTAAAAAAATAAAAAAAATAAAAAATTCTCAGTCTACCCTTTTGCCCTCTGTAAATAGCAATCACTTCCTGTCTGGCTTTGGAATCTACAGACCTGGGTCAAAGCCCTGCTTCACCATTTCTTAACTGTGTGGGTTTAGGCAAGTCATTAATATACCTGGGCTTCGGTGTCCCCAGCTATAAAATGGAAATAGCAATAGTATAAACCTTGGAAAGCATTCCAGGGATTAAATGAGATAATAAAATACTCAGCATGGTGATCATAGTGATCAAAACACAGAAAGTGCTCCATAATGAAAGGTATCCCCCATCCACCCTTCTCCAATTCAGTCTTCCTCTGCCTGAAGTCTCAGCACTGAAGCCACTTTCTCCAGGAAGTCCTCCCTGATGTTCCAAGCTTGGGTTTAATAACCTCTTTCATATTGGGGATTTCGTGCTCCACAATCCTAACATTTACCACACTGGGTTGTAAAGGTCAGCTGAAGTGTCTGTGTTCCTCAGAGCAGGGAATCACGCAGCAGGTCCCCAGTCTCCTGTCTTCCTCACAGCTGACTGTTAGAGGTCGGCACATTGGTTATTAACAGCTTCTAGGTGCTGAGAAAACATTATAGAAAAGAAGGAAGGAAGGGGTGGGTGGACGTGGGGGAATGAGGCTTCCTTAGAGTGGTAAGATCATTCACCCCGGCACCATTGACATTCCGGGCCGCATAATTCTCTTGTATGGGGGCCACCATGTGCATTGTAAGAAGTTAGCAGTATCCCGGGCTTCTGCTCACAAGATGCTAGCAGTACCAGTCTCTCAGCTGTGGTAACCAAAAGTGTCTCCAGCCACTGCCTTATATCTCCTTGGGGGAAGTGGGGGAGGAGAGGGGAGATGAAAACATAACGTCATTTGAGAACCACTGCCTTAGATCTAAAGCTTAGATTTTAGCATACCTCAGAATCTCTTGCACACAGATTGCTGGGCCTCTCTCTGCTGGGGTCTGAATGTATCCCCCCTTAAGTGTATACATTGAAACCTAACCCCCAGTGTACTGGTATTAAGAAGTAGGGACTTTGGGAAGAAGTTAGGTCATGAGACCAGAGTCTTCATAAATGGAATCCGTGCTCCTATAAAAGAGACCCTACAGAGCTCCCTAGCCCTTTTCACCATGTGAGGATAAACACGAAGTCCACATCCCCCAGAAGAGGCCCCTCCCCACACTGTGCTGCCACCCTGATCTCTGACTTCCGGCCTCCAAAATGGTAAGACATACACTTCTATTGTTTATTAGCCACTCAGACTGTGGTATTTTGTTATAGCAGCTGGAATTCACATTCCCAGAATTTCTGATTCAGTATAACTGGGGCAGAGCCTGAGAATTTGCATTTCTAGCAAAGTCCTTCTCGTGCTGCTGGTCTGGGCCACACGGAACCCACTGCCTTAGGGGTGCCATAGCACTGGGCTTGGGAACGCAAGAGACCTGTGCTGAATACCTTTGGCCTGTGACTAGATCTGGCAAGGTAAAGAGATTTCCCCTGGCTTGGCTCTCAAGGCACACATTTTTTAAATGTTTATTTATTTATTTATTTTGAGAGAGAGAGCTTGTGGGAGCGGGAGAGGGGCAGAGAGAGAGGAAGAGAGAGAATCCCAAGCAGGCTCCATACTATCAGTGCAGAGCCCAATGTGGGGCTCGTTCTCATGAACTACAAGACCTTGACATGAGCAGTAATCAAGAGTTGGATACCCAACCGATTGAGCCACTCAAGTAACCCATGAGGAACGCATTTACGCAAGATTGTCCTCAGGCTGCAGACAGCAGGGAGACTGCAAAGACAGAGAGAAGGAGGAGAAAAAGAGAGACCTCAAGTCAGGCCAGCCTAGGTGTCAGAAGACACAGCTGGGCTAAAGCAAGGTAGTTGGGAGAGGCCACTGCCTCCTCCGCATGCCTGCCTCCACCAGTCTTACTCAGGGTCCAGCATTCACCAACATTAATTCAGTACAGATTTACCGAAAGCCATCTAGGTGCCAGGCCCTCTTGTGGGTGTGGGGATACATGAAGGACATAATAGAATAAAAAATCCTTGCCCTCATTGAGCTTATATTCTGTGATGGCTCAGAAAAGAACACTGAACAATTGGGCAACGTGGTAGAAAGCCTATGGTTCTGTGGTAAAGATAAATCAGGTATGTGGGGCCAGTGGTGGGAAGGGGGAGGTGGCTGGTAGTGGTGTCCTGGTAAATGTTGACTAACTGGCTTTCTGGGGGTGGAAATGTCCTGATTTTGTAGTAATGGCCAATTTCAATGGTGTCGTGGAAGACTGTAAATTATGAATGTGATGTCATTAAACAAGAAATTAGGAAGCAGTGCACATAGTAGCACAGCATTACATAGTATTTCTGCCTTATAGGTACCATACATCTACATAACTGAGTATACGTACTGGTAAAATGTAAAATAATTAAGAAGTGATAAATTTGGGTATCTTGATTATATGTTTATGTAATTTGATTCACATTAATGATTGTATATACTAACCAGCTTGCAAGTTTTGTGAAACTTTAACCATCTACTCTCATGAGCTGGTAGTAGTTGGCTCCAGCACACCACTGGTAGTTAGGGAAGGTCTTGTTAAGGCAGCGACATTCCAACAGAAACCTGCAAAAGGTGAGAGAGTAAGGCAAGTGGGTATCTGGGAATGAGCACTCTGTCCTTCCTGGGCAAAGTAGCGTGTTGGGCCTGGTATGTCCACATGGCCATGCCCTTGCACAGGCTGACCCCTGGGCCAGGGAGCGTCTGTCCTCACTGCTATGCCTAGTGATAGTCTTCAGGGCCTGAGCTCACAGATGGCCTCTTGGGCAAATTTCCTTATTTCTCCCAGGCTTCCGTAAAGCCTTTCTGGAAACACAGGTTATGAAGGTAGTAAATAAATGACCACCAGCAGACAAATGATTTCCCTCCATGATCCCTTAGGACTTTAAACCATGTTGCTTTAGCCCATTTCGGTTTTATTCTATCCTTGTCTGTCTCCCTGTGGAGCCCCCTTTTTTCAGGTGTATGAAAATGCCAGGCTTATAGTTGATGTGGCTAAGTGCTTAGCTACTGAATGGATCAACACTGATCTTAATATGGGGTAGTTTACACATAAGTGGGTTTTAGTGAGTGCTCTTCTGTTGAGATCCACAGGCAGGGCTTCTTCAGCCACGGTGACACTGTTAGCATGACAGCCCCTCTCTGTACGGATGAGGCTCAAGAGAGCCTGCCCGAGCCCACCATGGCCTCAGTTATCCACAGCAGCAGCCACCCACCATCAGGCCACAGACTGAGGGCTTTCCTTAGGCCATGTTACATAAGCCTCAGAGCAACCTACAGGTGTACGTCCTTACCCCCATTTTACTTATGAGGAAAATGAGGCTAGAAGAGGCTTAGGTAAGCCACCCAAGGTCACTGGGTGGCAGGTGGCATGGCTTTCACTTTGCTGCACAAATTGAGTAAGAACTGGTTCCAGGCAGTAAGGAGGTCATCCATGTAAAATATTAACTGTAATAATACCGGGCAGCAGGGCTAAGTGCTAAGTGTTCATTGGAACCACCAGCCATGCTTGGGAGCACAGGGGAGGGAACCTATGATTCCATGCGGGGCAGGTGGCAAGGCAGCACCTACATGCCATAGAAGTTTTGACCCTGAGCTCAGACTTCTGGTAGGAAATGCGTGGGGGCTCTAAGCCCTTCTGACGAGCACATAGGTATTAGTGGAAATTCAGGAGAGAGGTTTTTCATGAAACTGGTTCAGGATCAAGCACCTTGGGCCACTGCCATGTATTCATTTATTTATTTACCGAAACAAGCTGGGATAATATTTTTAAAATATTAACTGGTTTTTTCCCTTTCCTGGTATTTCCCCTTTGAGGCAATAGACTGGTCTGGGGAAGAGTTGGGGAAGGCACTATGAGGAAGGCCTAAAGAGCCCACAGGTCTCTTCCTGGCATTGCTTTCCAAAACTCAAACCCTTAAGGGAATGGAGAGGATTGGGGTATCCCCAAAATGTCTGGGGAAAATACAGTAAAGAGAGATAAAGATCCCACCAATCTAGCTGGGTTTGGGAAGGCAGAGGGGCATGTTAATAAGAGTTGAGGTAGGATGGTTTCAGAATGAGGGACTGGCATGGGGAGGGGCAAGCTTTGGGCAGGTCCTCAGGAAGTTTGGGGAGCTTAGGGACAGAGGTACTCTACCTCCTTCACTGTCAGAGACCTGGAGGAAACAGGGAGCTCATGAGGGAGTGGCTGCAGACATGAGGCCTCAGACAGACCCTATTCCAGGCTGGTATGGAAGCACTAGAAGGAACTCATGTCCTGGTGCAGCATGGAGGTGGTGGAGAGCCCCCACCAGACCTCGGGCAGCATTCAGATGGGAACAAGGCCTGTGGCAGCTGCTGCCTGAGGACCAACCACGACAGCGGGACAGTAGTCCAGAGAAATAGGAACCAGTTCCCATGCTTCTGCTTCAAGGCCTGGCATGATGCAATTCACTGAAATTTAGCCACAATCCCAGGAAAATGGAGAGGGAAATTCCCAATTGGCAGAGTTTCTGTCGCCCTGTAAGGATAGTGGCTCGAAGTTAAAATGAAGTTGAGTTATAGAGTCATAATCTGCGGAAAGTATTTACTGAGCCTCTAAGATTCTAGGCACCAGGGGTGGGGGGTGGAGGAAAGAAATGAGTAAAGTAACAACCTGCCAGTGGTCCCGTTGTCTACATTCCTGAAGCAGAAGTGATGCCAGGGCCTGACTTCCATACGTGGTCCTCTAGTGCCTGCAGCAGTAACCACTGATGTTTATTAAGCCCTTACTTTGTGTTAATCTTTGCACAAAGGGTGCTCTTTGTCCCATTTTAAGGGGCTAAGGGACATTAAGCAGTTTTTGCAAGACCACACAGCTAGTCATTTTACTAAAACCACACAGCCAGCAAAGTTGCCAAGTTGGGATTCAAACCTAGCTGGCTGTGCTAGGTGAATTGTGCCCCCCTAAAAAGATGTTGAAGCCCTAACTTCCAGTACCTGTGAATGTGACCTTACTTGGAGAGAGGGTCTTTATAGAGGTTATTAATCTTAGATGAAGTCATTAGAGTGGGCCAGATCCAATATGACCGAGTCCTTACGAAAGGGGGACAACTAGACAGAGACACATGCACAGACACAGAGAGACTGCCATCTAAAGATGGAGGCAGAGAATGAGGTGATGCATCTATGAACCAAGGAACACAGAAGATCGCCAGCAAACCACCAGGAGCTAAGAGAGAGGCACGCAGCAGATTCTTCCTCGTAGGCCTAAGAAGGAGCCAACCTTGCCAACACTTTGATCTTGCACTCCTGGCCTCCAGAACTGTGGGACACTAGATTTCTGATATTTGAACCACTCAGTTTGGGGTGGTTTGTTACAGACACTAATGCAGTGACTGCCTCAACAGCCTGAGACTTATTAAATCACCAAGTTATATAGCCATTTTGCTACCCCCTACGCCAGTGTTACAGCTCGAGTCCACAGAGCAGAATCTCTCTTTTCTCTCTGTCCTATTAGTGTCTCTTCATCTCCTCCCATCTCCTTAGCACTATTTTCTACATACTTTTAACTGAAGTCATCCCTGCTTTTCTATTGAAGGCTTGACTTCAAGGGTGAGTTGCCCTTCAAGGGTGAGTTCCTCCAGTCCACTTTCATGACACCATCCCTCAGCCAGATTTACTGTCTCCCTCCCTCTAACACCCACATCATGAGAACATTTCCACACGGAATCATCTTTGGTAACGGGAATGGCCATTTTCTTAAGTACTTTGAATGCTTGTGGAAGGCCCAGGAATAGCAGGTGTTTTAAACCTCCCTACATTTCAATACACCTGAATTTCTATACTTCAACTGGAGTTCCCCATCCCTTCTTTCTTTTCCGGTTTCTCAAATTCACCTTCCCATGAAAAAGAAACACCTTCAAATGACTCTGTACTTGGCTTGTATCTGTCCTATTAACAGATTTTCAATCCAGGCAAGGAAAGCTTATCCCACTTCCTTCCTATCCCCTTCCTGTATTTTAACAAGGTTTTGTCATCTCCTTGAGCTAGGCTCAGCAGAAATTATTTGGCTGGGTGAGCATTTTATTTTGGCATTTGAGGATGGTGTTGGTTGGAGCCTTCCGTCTGTACACTGTAAAGAACACAAATAGAACAAAAATGTTCAGTTTGAGGCCATGGATCCTGTCCAGTGCCAGATTAAGGCAGAGACTCTTCTCGTCCAGGATGGTGTGCTGGCTGGCCTCCAAGAGCAGAGAAGTGGGGAGCAAGGCTGGCAGTGGCTGCTGCCGCCCAGTGAGCCACCTGCCCTTGACGGCCACAGGAGTTCGGAGATGCTGCTGGCCTGGCCCTTTGCAGGGGATGTGCTGAGAAGTATTCTCCTTTTTGGGAAAAACAAACCAACCTCCTGTGAGGAAACCTCAGTCTGTGGACAGATTTTCCATGAGAAGAATCCATTCTGACTTATGTGTCTCCGTGGTGGCTTTCCGCCTCAGGCTTTGAAAATTAAGGCCACTTAACGGGCTGCTTCTCTGAGGAGTCTCATGCTCTGAATTTTACAAGAGTTGACCCAAGAATCCTCTTGCCTGACCAAGGGGAAAGGTGGTAAATACTCCTTTATTTTTTATATTTATTTTTAATTGAATTATAATTGACATACAATATTATATAAGTTTCAGGTATGTCACATAGGGATTTGATATTTTTTCTGTTACAAAATGATCACCACAATAGGTCTAGTTATTGTCTGTCACCATAAATATTACTAACTATATCCCCTGTGCTGCACTAAATGTTTCTTTCTTATCTACCCAACACATCCCAGCGGGTCTATAGGTACAATTTATAATCTAATAAATATTTAAGGAACTTCTATAGTATGTTTAAAGCATGGGGCTAGCTATGGGGGAGGGAGACTGATTTCTTCCTGGCTTTTTAAATCCTGTACCAGACAGGTAACATACTATGCTGTGATGGTCTATGTTACAATAAGACTCTAGAGCACAGTGACTTTTGTAAGCTACAACTTCATGTACTAGTACAGAGATAGATGGCTGACAGGGTGGTCCTTCCACATTCATTGTGTTTATTCCTTCTTAGGATCCCACCCAAACCTCTATATTCCAGGGAGAAAACAAAGTGATCACGTCATGTTCCATTCGCCTCTCACTCGCCAAAAATTGGTAACATGGACACTTCTAGTTGTAAAGGATATTGAGAAATGTAATCTTCAATGACGCACCTATGAATCTAGCCAAGAATTAGAAATTCCTTTATTAAGGAAAAATATTGATGGACACGTACTAATCTCTACCAACCTTTCTTTCATTCATTTACCCGATTAACATTTATTTATTGAGTGCCAGCCATATTATTTGGCATTGCTTTTACACAGTTGCTTATAATTCACTGGTGTGTATAAACATATGCTCAGCTGAAAGGTCATACTGTGCTGTGTTCCCTAATAAGAAGTTCAAACTATGGATCTTCAGGAAAGGAAAGACTCATCCTGACTAGAGAAATGCATCTATTTGTTCAGTATACTTACCGAGCACTGTGGTAGGCAGCTTGTATGACGCCCTCAGTGATTTCTACCTTTTGGTATTCACATCTTTGTACAATCCCCTCCCTTTGTATATGGACTGGACCTAGCAGCTTGCTTCTAACAGACAAAAATACAGCAAAAGTGATGGAATGCCACTTCTGAGTTTAGGTTACAAGAAGACTTTGACTTCTCCATCTTGCTTGAATGCTCACGCTCTCTGTCTCTGCCAGTCACTGTTTCTGTCTCTGTCTCTCTCCCTCTGAGCCCTTACTCTGGGAGAATCCACTGCCATGTTTTGAGTAACTCTAGTGAGAATCTCACGTGGCAAGGAAATAACATTATCAGTCAACGGCCAACAAGGCCCTAAAGCTTGCCGACAGCCATGTGATTGAGCTTGGAAGTCAATTTTCTGAGGTCTGCCAACAGCCTCATGAGTGAACTTGGAAGCAGAATCTCCTGCAGTTGACCCTTGAGATGACTGAGCCTGACTGGCAGCTTGACTGCTGTCTTGTGAGAGACCCTGAGTCACAGTCATCCAACTAAGTGGCACCTGCACCTAATTTCCTGGCCACAGAAACTGTGAGATAGTAAATATTGTTTTCAACTGCTAAATTTTGAGGTAATTTGTTATGCAGCAAGAGATAGCCAATACAAGTAAGTACCATTTTCAGATATTGTGTTAGGCCCTAAGAATGTGAAAAATGAGTGATGCCCGGTCACCGTCTTTGGGAAAAGGGAGAGGCAGGTGTCTGTGCAAATAGGGTACTAACAACACAAGATGGTAAGTGCAATGATGGAGATGTGCTGAGCATGAGATAGGAGAGAAGAAGGGTTCCTTATCTAGGAGAGAAAGGGGGAGAGGGAGGTCATCCTAGGGAAGCCTATACTTGGAGGAGGGGCCATTCCATGGAGAGGGGACATGGGCAATGCCTGGAGGTGAAATGGTGTGGTGTCAGCATGGGAACCAAGCCTGATCGTTTGTGTGCCAAGCAAGAGGTGAAAGAAGGTCAGGTTGGAGAAGTGACTAGAGACTAGCCCAGTCTTGTGCCAGTCATTTATTTTAAAGTAGTCAACATTATGAAATCCTGCTTTGCGTGAAAGGAGGTAAAAACAAAAGAGTTAATAAAGGAACCAGCATGTTCTTCTCAACAGTCCAACACCTGAATTTTAAGAAGCCAAATTCAATTACTTAGAGAACACAAGCAAGTGTGATTTGCTTCATTGTTTTTCCTCATAAAACTGAGCAGAGAACTGATGACATGTGTCCATGGAATAATTGTGGTTCTTATTGAAAAACTGGCTCAGGTGATGTTTGATGCTTTTACAAGTGGGAAATAGGCCTTTCCAGCTGGAGGACTTTATGAATCTGTAGTCTGAATATCTGAGGAGAGATTTTGGAAGCAATGTGTGATTTTTGTGTGGTTGATTTTTTTCCTCTTTTTCCCTCTCTCCCTTCCTCCTTTTTTCATTCCTTCTTTCTTCCTTCCTTTCTCCTTCTCATTCCCTTCCAATCTCTTTCTTTCAGTTCTTCAGAATGTTAAAGGTTTTGTAATATGTCTAAACTCTCAGCATCAGCTCTGCGAGGTATGAAAAGGAAACAAAAGCACTCCTCTTTCCCTTGCCTGGAGGATTAGCTCTAAAGATTCTTAACTGGTTCTTGGAAGGTTCTCTGGATCACAACTGCACATGAGTGAGTCCAGTGATTCAGCCAATAACAAGTTTATTTGAACCAAAACAGTTATAAAACTAGACTTATGGATAATGGTTGGTCTAGAATAGGAAGAAGTAAAAACAATATTTAAATTAACTTTGAAATTGAAATGTTGTTTAATACCATTTCAGAATGGTTTTCTGTATCTGCAATCCATAATTACTTACATGAAATAATGGTTAGGGGCATCCTTGCACCTGGACTGCAAGTTCTGTGAATCTGGAGTCCCCCTCATGCCCACACGGACAGGGGCTTGGGGTAGACAACTAGAAATAAAACATCACTTGCCCTGCTGGGTTTTACTGGAGGCTGTATCCCTCCCTTCCAGCCTGATTTAATCGGGCACCATTCTCATATCATGAAGTTATTTCTTCCTCTGATCCCCACATATGAGTTCCTTGTGCCTCTGTTAACTACCTACAGGAATGATAGTAAAGTATTGTCAGTCAAAAAGGCAAAGGCCTCAATCAATCAGAATGGACATGGTGCTGGTTCAGCATCCTGGAATCTCTTTTATGCCAGCCATCACCCTCTTTGTAGGGAGGCCTGGGGGTTCCAGAAGAGGGACCCGGTGGCAAGAGGTTCTTCAGGGGCTCACGGGTTCCTTGAGGATCAAATTCGTACATGCTGAATAATTGTTTTAATGTCTGTATTTCCCACCAGACCATGAGCACTTAGCAGGTATGAGCTCTGTCTCTCTCATCTTTGCCTCTCTACTACCTAAGACAGTGTTGAGCCATAGTGGGTGCTTAGTAAATATTTCTCAGGCAAAACTGAAATATACCTGTTTATTTAGATATTCAGTGATTACTGAGGCTCTGCCTTGACTTAGACACTGTCCCACGTGCTTTGGAAAATGTAAAGAGAAAAAAGTGTTGGCTTTTTACCTTTGATGACTTTTTGGTCTAGTTACTAGACTCTGTTAGAAATTGTCTTACTCATCCTAATCATCCCAGTGCCCAAGACAATGCTTGGCATATAACATGCACTCAGTAAACACTTGTTGATTAACTGTAACTTCACATGTCTAAGCCAAAAGAGTTGCTTCAGACTGGTCACTCATCATCCACCCCTCCAAATCTGCCAGTCCAGCAAACTCTGTCCTGTAGAATTACTCCTGCCAGTGATCCAGCAAACTATATGGTTAGCCAGGAACAAAAGCCACTAGGAAAATAACGCATCACTTTTCATCTGGGTGTTTCAAAAGGCACTGAGTTATTAAAATAAGGTCACAGCTGTCCCAATCAGATCATCTTTTCAAAGGAATTACAGGGTTGTGAGCCAACAGTGACCACATACACCTTTGCAGTCCTCAGAACCAGTGTTCTCGACACTGAAAGCAAAATCAAGTAAACAAGGTTGTGTTGTGGACTTCCTTGACCCAGACTTTCAGGAAGGAGCTGACACACTGCCCAGACTCGCGCTCACCCACATAGCTCTGAAGCCAAACAAACTGGAGAAGCTCGTGTTTTCCCAGCTGTATGATGCACTCACTTCACCAAATGATTGGCCAGAAAACAAGGAAAAGAAAAAAAAGTACGCCTAGTTCAGACCAGGCAAGGAAAGAAGAATTGCTTCAGCTGGCCTTTGTTTTTCTCTTTTCATGAAGTATCAAGAAATATAAAAATGGAGGAGGTTAGATCTATGATTTTTAGTTACTAAAAAAGACACAAATACTTTTTTTTTTCTTTTAACGATCTGATCGTATCATTGCTCTGCTTCAAAACTTCGGTGACTTTATAGTCTTCAAACCCTTTGGTGACCCTTTAGGTCTTTCACAACTTGTTTAAAACAACCTTTCTAGCCACATCTGCCCCACTTCCTCCCACGCAAAGCTGTTCTTGAGCTTTGCCAGGTTCTCATTGTCTTAAATACCTTCTGTGCTTTCTCATCCACACGCTTTTGTTCATGCTGCTCCTTCTGCTTGTTAACACCCTTCCTTGCCTTGATCTCCAGGGAAACTCTAAGTCATCTTTCAAAACAAGGTGTTTTTCACTGTAACTCGCCACTCATTCCAATAACAGAATTAGCAGCTCTTTCACCTGTGTTCACCTAGGACTACTTTGTGTGACCTCTTATTGCACTTATTCCTTGTATCATTTATTCATTCGGCATTCACTGACGTTCTGTTTTGCACTGGGTACTCTCTAGGAAGTGGGGATCCAGTTAGGAAAGCCCCTAACTAATGGCTTTCAATAAATCGATTGTTTCATGTCAGAATTATAAATTCGTTGTAAAGGTAAACACAGGGTGCCCTGGGAGATCAGAGAAGTGTTGCATACCCCAGTGTGATTGGTGGGAGAAGATCTGGAAGGCTTCCTGGAGGAGGGGGCACCTGAAGAGCCTAAAGGACAAGACGTTTTTATATCTATCCCCTCATTTTTGGTAGAGCACTCCTTGAAGAGAGAGGTCAATCACAGATCGTATTAAATCAGGTGATTTATTCCACACATGTTTACTGAGCTTTCTACTAGGAGACAAATGCTCCCAACCGGGAACAGCTTGGGGGATTAGGAAGTAGGAGTTGGAAGGGAGTGAAGTGGATGAGGGAAAGAGAGGAAATCAAGGATGATTCTCACGTTTCTAGTTTAAGCAAATGAGTAGATGGTGGACCAGGGCTGCCATATGTAAGTGCACAGGTTGTAGACTCATGATGAGTTAAGAAACGTAGGAGGAGGAGCAGATTTGGAGGAAAAGTCTTATTCTTCATACCAGAGTAACCAACACTTGATATATGATGTTGGCATAGGATGGAATTGAGAGAATTATTTTGTTTTCTTAAAAGCAGGTCGTCTTTCTTGTGTAGACTGGAAAATCAACATTCTTGCTATATTCATTTGACTCCTTATTTTCAGATATCAAGAATCCCTGCTGTCAGTCAGTCAGATATTTCCCACTTCCCTTCTGTCTTTAGATCATTTGACACCAGTGCAGAAGAAACGTTAGGATTTCTGTCTTAAATGAAGCTTGGAAATTAGGTGTGAAACTGGATAATTTGTTCAGTTATTAGTATTAATTAACCAATAAATGGGGTTAATTAACAACATTTGTGATTATTATTAACCAGAAGTTAGCTTTAGTTATTAGAACTGATTCAAGCCACAATTCGATCATCTCACAATAGTGGGAATGCCATGTTAACTTAAAGTTTTATTTTCTTTTATCCCATTTTGCCTTTTACATAGTGGAAGAAATTGAAGCAGGAGTTTTGATCTCTCAAGATTCTCTACCAAAATAAATAATCTCTTCAAAAAAATATTTCAGTGCATTCTTAGGATACCCTAAGTAATTCCCTCTGGAGAAGTTGGACTCTAAGATGTCCATTGGGTTACCATTTGACTTCCTGTTACATTTAGAGAGAAACATAAATCTTTTAATAAATGTACTACTTTAAAGTGCATCCAGAACTTTCTGGACAATCAGCTCTTCATTATCCTTGATTGCTATTCTTTGCTTTTTCCATCTCTTTCTAGAAATACTGGGTCCCAACATATGTATCCTATAAAAGTAGACAATGCATCCTACAAAAGACAGCTGCAGCTGAACACTTAATGGTCACCCCCTTGGACTGCTCATTTTTCCTACACAGCCTTCACTGACAGCATATTTAATTTGCTCTTTGTTATGAGTTCAGTCCTCTTTCTTCTTTTTTTAAATTTTTTGTTCTCCAAATGTATTTTTCTTTTAAGCTACTTGATTATGGGCAGTATTATCTTCTTGTTCACAGTTTAGATGAACTATTACAGTAGATTAATAGATTCCAAACACCTGTCTTTGGTGATCAAATGGGAGAGAGACAGGAGGTAAAGTTTACCTTTGTATTATCTATGTGTAAAAGTGTGCCTGGTACATGTATAACATGCAAGGCAGTGATCATGATTAGCCTTCGTAAGAAGAAGAAATGGTTGTAGGAGCACTATTTCCACAATATCATTCTTAATTACTTACTTTTTTTTTTTTTTTTACTGCTTATTTATTTTTGAGAGAGAGGGTGTGTGTGTGTGAGAGGGGCAGAGAGAGGAAGACACAGAATCTGAAGCAGGCTCCAGGCTCTGAGCTGTCAGCACAGAGCCCGATTCCGGGCTTGAACTCACAAACCATGAGGTCATGACCTGAGTCGAAGTCGGATGTTCAACTGACTGAGACACCCAGGCGCCCCAATTACTTGCAATCTTTAATCTATTCATGAAAACAGGTCCTCTAAGGCAATGATTTACATTTTTGCCATACTCTTCCAAAAATTTTGAAAACTATACACCTGTCATCCATTTTTAAAGTAAACATCTAATAAATTTAAACAGTTGCAAAGGATGTGACTTCTGACATATTATAAATATTGCCATTTAAAAATAAAGCTCTTACATTACTTTCTTAAGTGTTTCCCAAGGAATTCGAAATGCCACAGCCATTTGACACCAACCACCATGATTAAATATTCCGTCACCACCTAGTTAAAAGTACTTGAACAAGCTTTTCTTTAATAAATATGTTCACCATGGTTACTCCATTCTACTTCTCTACCTGAATTTTTAAATAATGTTTTGGTGCTTGAAAGTCTTTTATTGGTCATTCTACTGTACTTTCTTACCTACCTACACACACACACACACACACACACACACACACACACACACAAATGTAAGTTAGGGTCTCAAAGTGTTTTAAATTTTTTCTTCTGCATTTAGTTATTGTTAGCACAGAATTAGTCAAAATAACAGACACATATCATCTATTTTGCTGCATAATTATGAAACATAAAAAGTAAGTGTTTATTGAAATTGCATTCCTTAATAAGCCGAGTAGCTCCTTCTCTCAATAGTTTCTTGTATCCATGGGTGAGGTATTTATTGCTGAGGGAGATGGGGTGCAGGATCCATTCTCTTCCTACTTATGAATTTTACAGACACAGGCACTGAGAAGGTGTGTTCACATAAATAAGTAGGTGAAAATGGATTGAATGGCATTGCCACTCAAGTCTCCACTATTTCTGGAGTACAAGACAAAGATCACATAGTCATTTAGCACTAAAACAACTTTTAATGATCTGTCAGCTGACAGTTCAATTAGGATGCCCTTTAATTCTACCGAAAGCAGAGAATTGGGAACCACACGGCTTGCACAAGGATTCATTACCCAGCCATTAGAATCCAGTTAAACATCAGTATTTGGAATTGTCCCTCTGTGACACAGAGATTTCTACACTTTAATGAAACACACCAGGGTAATTTCCAGTCAAGTAGGATGTGCCTTTCTTTGTAAGGTGGGAGGATGGATGTGGTGAAAAGACAGAACCATAATGCGAACTCCTTAGCCATCTTAACTTTTAGAAAGAGTGTTAATGGTAACTGAGCATCTGAATGGATTTCTTTAAATTATCCCTTTACACATATCTTTTGGAAAGCCCTCAAATGGTATACCAATTTGAAACCACTGTTACAAAGATCTCTGCCAGGTGCCACCATTTGTTCACTTGGCAATAGAGCCTTTTCTCAGAACACTTAATATCTGAAGAACCAATGCTTCTTGGAATATCCCCTGGGAAATGATACCTTAGAGGTTCATTTAATAAATCTTAATTTGTTGCCCAATTAGATAATAAAATCTAAAGCTGTGAGCTGCAGGTTGTTACAGATGTAGGAGAACAGATATGATGATGATGATGATGATGACGACGACGACGACGACAACAACGACGGTGATGATGGTGGTGGTGGTGGTGGTGATAGCTATTGTTATTTATTTGTGTTTGCTTCACATAGCCCAAATCCCAACAAACACTGGTAAATATCAGTAAGGAGATATTTTTCTCACACAAAAATAAATTTCTGGGCAGGTAGCCATGGACTGAAACAGTGGCTCAACAATGTTGTCAAGTACCCAGTACTTTCTATCTTGCCATCCTACCATCATTCACTGGAGATCCTTGTGGCTGTTACCTCATGACTGCAGGATGGCTGCTCTACCTCTTCCATCACAGTTGAGTTTCAGGCAAGAAAGTATGAGGGAGGGAGAGAAGGATAAGGACATCCTGCTCAGAAGCTCTACCTTTTTATTTATTTTTATTATTTTTTATTTTTTCTACCTTTTTATTTTGAAAAGTCAAGGACTTTTACCTACATCTCATTGGCCATAACTGGGTTTTGTGACCACCCTGAGATACAGGGGATGATTTCCTTTTCTACCCTCTCTAGAAGAGGAAAACAAAGAAGAAAATATTTGAGAATAGAGTTTGAGTGAACCAACTTACAGGTTCTGTCACATCCTCCTCCTCTCAGTGAGGCATCTTACATCTTTTATGCCTGTTCTAATAGTCCTGTGAGAGATTTAGAGTCCCCATTTTTCAGGTAAGGAAACTGAGGCTTACTGAGACTGAAGTAACCTCTTAGGGTACCATAAGTAATTTGTGACAAAACTGGGGCTTAAATAAGTTCTTTTTTTGAAATTAAAATTTCTTAACTTTTAATTTCAAATTTAATTTGTTAATATTCGTTCATTTTTGAGAGACAGAGTGCGAGTGTGGGAGGGGCAGAGAGAGAGAGAAGAAGACACAGAATCCGAAACAGGCTCCAGGCTCTGAGCTGCCAGCACAGAGCCCAACAAGGGGCTCGAACCTAAGAACTGCGAGATCATGACCTGAGCCGAAGTCGGACGCTTGACCGAGTGAGCCACCCAGGGGCCCCTTGAATCAGTTCTAATACCAGCATCTGCACCTTCCATCTCTGCCCACTGTGTAGACTGCAGCTGTTCTGCTGCCCTTACTGACATAGTCCACCTAGCCCACAGTGCTGGATCTACATAGTGCAGCTGAGCATCATGCTGAGTGCAGGGGAGTGCACAGCTTAAGTATGTAAAGCTTCACTATGCTCTGATCACACCCCTTCCCTCACCGCCTCACCCAAGTTCTCCTGATCTTGGTAAGGTCAAAAGAGGAAAGAGCAAGAGAAGGAAGCAGCAGCTCTAAGCTGGGAGTCAGGGCACTGGGGTTCCTTTTCTGACTGTGACGTTGGCTTTTTAGGTCATCTAGCCTCAGCCTCTTCTCTTGCTCTTCAGTATGTATGTGTTTGACGGAAGACAAGTGGAGAGGTGGTAGAGCTGTCATCTCGTGAGGAACGTGCATGGTCACTCCTGTGGCATATTCCCCGTGCTCTGGAGGCAAGTCCATTGACAGGCCTCACATGCAGGACTAGCTTAGAATCTGCTTATTTCTCAGCCTTGGTACTGAACACCCTGCTTAATCCTTTTAGCCCTGCTCTACCACAGACCCAGACATACTTTCTTCTCAGGGACTGTGGGCTGCCAGGACCTACTCAGTCAAGGCCGGTGAAACACAGAAGCTCCAGAAACTTCACCCCATGCGATGGACTTGTAAAAAATTTCCAGAATTCCAGGGCTTCTCACCAGTGCTACCATTCTGGATCAAGCCAGCATCATCTCCCACTTGGATGACTACAATGGTCTATATGATCTCCCTGAAGACTTCCTGCCCCTATAGTCTATTCTTTACAAGCATCCAGAATAGTCATATCAAAGATTTGCACTCTTCTGCTCTAATCCTATAGTAGATTCTCTTTCCCCTTAGAGTCAAAGTCAGACCTTTGACAAATAGCCCCGAAGGCTCTTGACTTTCTGAACACTGTTCCTCTTCTCTTTCTGCTCCTCCTTAACTCTCTAACCTCACTTCCTTCTACTCTCTCCTCCTCACAACATTTCCCTGCCCCAGGGCCTTGACACAGACTGTTCCTTCTGCTGAGATCACTCTTCTCCCAGATATTCAAGTGACAACATCATCTCCTTTAGGGCCTTGCTAAAATGTCACCTTCTCAGAGAGGCCTACTATGACTATCTTGTTTTAAAATGCTACCCTCTCTCCCTCCAACCCCACATTGCCAATCCTCCTTACCTCCCTTTAAAAAAAAAAAAAAAAAAGATATGTGTTTCTTTAAATTCCAGTTAGTTAATATAATGCCTTCTTATATGGTATATAATTTATTTATTATGGCTGTAGACTGTTTCCTCCCATGTATAATTTTCACCAAATATTCTGTTTGCTTCTTCAGATTTTCTAGTCCCTTTGTCATTAGGTGAGGCCATGTGACCAGTCCTGAGAGAAAGTGTGGTAGGTCATTTCTGAGCTGCAGAACTGACAAGCCCTTGGCAAGTTCTCTGGTCTTTCTTCCCTTCTTCTGCAATAGCAACCAAGCAACCTTAGACTGAGGTGGTAAAGCCTCCTGGTCCCGAGTCACTGCATGGAGGACAGTCACCCTGGAGAATCACAGTGGACTGTATGTGAAAGAGACATAAATGAAATGCTGTTTTGTCAAACCACTGACACGTTGCAGATAATATAGACTTTTTGGCCAACACACCCCATTTGGAACATAAAGTCCATGAGAGTGGAATTTAGGTCTGTTTTGTTCTCTGCTGTGTTTCTAGCACCTGGATCAGTGTCTGGCATGTAAAAGCCCCTCAGTGAATTTGTTGAATGAATGAATAGACTCTTGGACAGGAGATCAGTATCCCTGGTGTTGCCCAGCTTCCTGTGGAGTATTGCTAACTCTCAGGCTGAGAGCCTGAGAGCTCCTTATGAGTGGGCACTAAGTCACAGTCATCCTTGTATTGTCCTCAGTTCCATGCATGAGGCCTCGTATGTTGTTCATGCTCAGTAGAGACCTACTAATGGACTAATAGTGATAACTAAATGCTAGGCCAAACTCTTCTTGCAATCTGCAGGTGCAAAGCTCGCAGTGGGAGAGGGAAGATGGTCAGTTCTAATTCACATACTCTGCAGTCCGAGCACATAATCTTGTTTCATCATGAAATCAAGGCTGTTCTGTCTGATCTCCCTCAGCTCCCCAGTCTCTGACCTAAATCTGTTCTCACGTCTCACATCTTTGCTGTCCTTGTCCTGCTCGAGGGCGAGCTTTGTAGCTATACAGGTTGTACTATTCTTTCCAGGCTCTTCCTTTTCATACAACCCTCTGTTTTCTGGCCCCCAACACCACAGTTCTAGCAAACTTCCTCTTGCCCGTGGTACCCAAGACCTCCTGAGCTCTTTTTCCTAAGAATTCCTCCTCTCTCCTCACAAAACCTGGTGGGATTTCTTGTGGCACGTGACATTTTGGAGCCATGCAAATCAGCTTCCTTGTCACATCTTACCCCTTTGGCTCCTATGGAACCACACTTTCCAGGTTTTCTTCATATTTCCCTGACCTTTCCTGCTCTTCCACAGGATCCTCTCCCTCTATGGCTTCAACCATCACCTGTACACTGATGATTCCCGTGTCTTTATCTCCAGCCCTGACCTCTCCCCAGAGCTTTAGATGTTTTACACATCTGCCAACTGGACAGCACCACCTTAATGTCCCATGAATTGGACGCCTCTTGTGCACCATCTCACAGACTCTCAGCCTCACCTCCAAGTCTAGAAGCAACTCTGAGGGAGCATCCTACTAGCCCAACCTGTGTAGACATAGCTGGCAGAGTTATTCTCTGGAGCCAATGACCACAGGGTCTTTTTCTATATGAAAGCTCATAGCTTGTAGCCTCACAGTATACAGATCACAAGACAGACAGCACAGGAGGTAGAATCAGAACACCTGGGTCCAGGCCTGCTGCACTTGTTAGCTGAATGGCCCTCAGTAAATCAGCTCATTTCTGCACTCACAGAGTGGGAAGACCCTCTCTAATTGCCACAGGGTGTATGAAGTACACATAATAGTAAGTGACGGTGGCAATGATCATCATCATCATCATAAAGCACTTACTAAGAGGAAATGAAAGTGGAGGAAGGTACCTTGTGAGCAGGTCTTGGCTTTGCTACTTATTTAGCAATGTTCTCTGAATAAGTCATTTCCCGTGTCTTGACCTTGGTCTCACCCTGGAAACAATGGAGTTGAACTAGTTTGGAGCTTTTGGACTGGGCAATTACTAATATCCTTTGCAGCCAAAAAAATTCTGAGTTTATGAAGCAGGCACGTGGAGCTATTGATTGTCCCAAAGTGGGCTGAGCATCCGTCCCTTTCACTCTGACATGCTTGCCAGGGCACCCCATGTGTAGAAGGTGACCTCACCAGCCCTTATAGTAGCCTACTTCCCCTGGGTATCAGGAGAACGGGCTGATTGTGTCGCGAGCCAGTAAGTTAGAGATGCTGCATCTCTTGCACACAATAACAATGAGGATAATTCTGTCCAAAAAAGAGCAATCAAGTTTTTTTGGCACCAAGTATGCCTATGGAATGTACTGTCATATTACTGCCAATTGGACAGATTCTTATCAGAGCCAGGTCACATCCAGGTCAACCCCAAGGCCCGTTGACTCCCTCACGATGCCTAATCTTCCTGCTCCTCATCTGCTGTGACCTCCACACATTTTGTGGAAGGTCTGGGGTAGGACTGGTACTCTGCTTCCTTTCCACCCTGCTTTTTCTGTCATGGAAGGGCTTCATTTTCTTTCTCAGCTTGTTTTCTCCTATCCTTCAGTACCTTATTAGTATTTTCCGTGTTGAATGTACAGGGGTAAATATCTTCTGGACATTTTCTCCTGGCAGTTATTTCTGAAGGTTGCACCCATCCCTCCATTTGGGATTAATTTCTTTTCATAGCTGATCATATTAATGCGATTTCCAGCAATCCACTGCTTACTACTTAATTGAGATAGGCAGAACAAAAAGCTCCAAAGTGGCTGTGAATTGAAAGACACTTATTTGGCCATAGTGAGAGTTGTCAAAATGCCTCCATTCCAGGAAGCTACAAAGCAGGCAGAATGATTATCCTTTTTTGTCCCCAGAGTTGGAGGTTCCTGGAAGGGAGTTCCCAGGTAGATGTTCCTCTGTGGGAGATCAGAAGGCAGGGAATCGAGGACACTTGACTTCATCCATTCTTTGACCCCTCATACCTTTGGCAGCTAGTTGGCTATTAATTACCTGGCTATTGGTGAGGGGTGGAGAACGGGGATGTTGGCCAACTCTGACTTCCCTTCATGCCTCCCATATATAAAGGATCACTAACAAGTCATATTTAAAAGCACTTTATTTACTTATTCCACAAGTAATATTGAGTGTATACCGTGTCTCTGCCATGCTCTGCACCAGATGCTGGAGATATAATGCAGAGCAAACATAACCCTTACTCTATAGGGTAGTCACAACCTAGTATATATAGTATACCAGTAAGACATGGAAAATGTCAAACGAGTTCCATAGGATCTAGCCCATTTGGATTCCTTATTTACAGAATTATTGCTGGTATAATTAATTATTTGAAGAACGATTTGTTAGTGTTAGACTTTTCTTTTAGGGTAAACACACAATGAGGGTAAGGATCACTATAACCCCTAGCATAATGCCTAGGCCATCAGTAAATGTTCCACATAAACATGTGTGAAAGAAGGAATGAAGAGATGGAGGAAGGGAAGGAGGAGGTAGGATGAAATAGAAAGAAGAAGAAGAGAGAATGAGGGAGAGGGGATAGAAGAGGAAAGGAGAAAGGTAGGTTAGTATCTTGGAAGATGGGTGAAGCAACATTGTGAAGAAACACAGAGGGAATGTAGGGCATGTAGAGGGAAGCTGGTATTGGGAAAGAAAGGAAGTGGTTGAAAGTGAGGGTGGGTCAAGGTGGCTGGAGCTAAGCTGTACAGGAAGGGGGATGTTTCATTTGAGAAAATTCTGTGGCAGATTATCTGGAGCTGCTGTACTGGAGGCTGGGGACTTGCCACAAATGTGCCCTTCTGACCTGGCTGAGAGGCATTCTGACTGCAGAGAGCCATACCTCTGGCCTGAACTGGGCATGATGGGAAAGCTCAGGCTTGTGGTTGAAGCCATGCCAAGTGGGGCTAAGGATCTGGACTCTGGACCCAAGCAGACCTGACTTGCATCCAGCCTGTGCTGCCAAGAACCTAGAGTTAAAGGACTGTTTGAATGGGGGGTTGTGTTAAGGAGGACCTGGCCAACACCTTCTGTTAGAGGCAGCTCTGGAACCCCTTCATAAAGATACATTTAGTCTTAGCTAATTAGTCCTCACAAATCATTGCTCTAGCTTACTGTTTATTGATAATAGCTGCATAAGTATATCTTTCTCACTGTTTGGTTTTTTTTAATTTTTAATGTTTTATTTATTTCTGAGAGAGAGAGAGGCAGCGTGAGCAGGGGAGGGTCAGAGAGAGAGGGAGACACAGAATCAGAAGCAGGCTCCAGGCTCTGAGCTAGCTGTCAGCACAGACCCCAAAGCAGGGCTCAAACCCATGAACCATGAGATCAAGACCTGAGCTGAAGTCGGACACCTAGCCAACTGAGTCACCCAAGTGCCACTCTTTCTCACTGGTTTTAACTTCTATGTCTTCTATTTCAACTTAAATTTTGGTCTTAGCAATATTTCCAAACAAACATTGTGATGGATGGTCTGAAAATCATAAGTACACATATAGGGAGAACTCTCGGAAGAATAGATAGCCTTCACAGAGCATACAATGTGAGTCAGGTCTTGTGCTAAGTGCTTTCATTGCAATATTTCATCTGGTCTTTACAAAACAGGTACTGTTGTTGTCTCCAGTTGACAAGGAAGAAAACAAGCTTGACTAGCTTAAGGCCTCTCTTTGTGGTCTCTCAATTGCCCCTTGAGGAAACAGGATCCACACACAGAGCCAACTCTAGGTCAGGCCCAGGCACCCCAACCAGAGGGAGGCCCTCTTCAATGACAGTGAGCTACAGCTATAGGTGAAACAAGGGCAGATGATTTTTACCTTAATAGCTAAATCTGTTTTCAAGGTTTCCTTCTTTATTTTTGACAAGTGGTCTTCCTTTCTCATTTGCTATACTGACATAAAGTTTATTTAATTAATTTAAAAAGTAAAATTTTAGAAGAAAAACATTAAGTACTAGTGCAGTGGGTATCCAGGTAAGGAAAGAAGAATAGAGACAGTCACAGGTAACAAATTGTGGAATCCTGAGGGCACCCCCAGAGCTTCGTTTTGACATTTGCCATTGGGCTCCGGGACTCTCATGGAGCCTGCTCCCATGGAGCATCCAAATGGGGCTTGCTGCATCCCACTGGGACTTTCCTAATCTGTCTCATCCTGGTGGGTCTGTCTGTCCCTGGGTGCTAGCCACAACCCCTCTCAACAGGATAAACACAGGAATTAGGTTAAAGGTGGTTTGGTAAAGGTCAAGAGAGGAAATGTCTTCAGCTGCAGTTGGCTCAAGATATGTAGAGGCTTGCTGGGTAGGGATACCAAAGAGAAGGATCCCCACTGTCCACAATACAGAACCTGGAAAAATCCAGAGAGGCAGCTGGGTCAGTGCACACATTCTGAGAAAGTTCTCAGGAAAGAAAGGGTTGTTGGTTTAACAGAAGTTTGCAGCCACAGAGATTTTCTGCTGTGTCATGTGATGAAGGTGACCTACTTCAAAACTTGTGGACCTATGCCTCTGCTATTTATGTTCTTTACCAGGGCATGAGGCCTCATATTTCTAGGCATTCTAAATACATTTTGGATTCATTCTCTTTGCCACTTCACTTGCAAACCCTTTTATAAGGAAGAGGACATTCCATATAGTGAGCCACAATTAGGGTTGATTGGGCACCTAGCTCTGTCCCTTCACTACCAAAAACTAGATTAGCAGCAATCTACTTCTTAATGATTGTTGGAAGTTTTCTTTTGCATGTTCTAGTTCACCCAGAACTACTCCCTGGGCCAATAGATAATCAGGTCCAAGACCTACAAGGCTCTAGCCAGTTCTTGGAAGAAGAATTATTAACCTATCTCTTGACATGTCCCTGCCCCCACCTCCCCACCCCAATTCTCCAAATAGCATCACAAAAACACTGCTTTCATAGCAAGGATCTATTATGTCAGCTAGTGTTAAGCCATAATACTTAACAGGCCAATAATTGGCGACTTCCTAGGTTTGCTGATTTCAAAGGTGTATGTTCCTTGAATTTGTGTTCAAGGTAAGAAAAATAAAAGCTTCTTTTATTTATTTTTAATTTTTTAATTTACATCCAAGTTAGTTAGCATATAGTGCAATAATGATTTCAGGAGTAGATTCTAGTGATGCATTCCCTATGTATAACACCCAGTGCTCATCCCAAGTGTTTTCCTTAAGACCCCTTACCCATTTAGCCCACCTCCCTACCCACAACCCCCCAACAATTCTAAGGTTGTTCTCTATATTGAAGAGACTCTTATGTTTTGTCCCCCGCCCTGTTTTTATATTATTTTTGCTTCCTTTCCCTTATTGAAGAAACATTTTTGAACAGATAATTCCTGTTGCTATAATATTAATAGTATTATGCTTAAGAACATGGGCTTTATATTCACACTAATCCTAGTCTGGTTTTCTGCTCTACCAACTTGGGCACATTACTTAACCTCTGAGCCTCTGTTTCTTCCTCTGCACATGGTAATGCTAAGTCTCTTTTGCTACACGGAGCAGAGATTCCTTCAGACACACTCTGTAATGAGCTTCTGTTGAGGCCTGATGAGGGAAGCAGGCATCTCATGAAAAACTTAGAGCTGGGCTTTCAGAGACTGGACTTGGATCCCAGGGCATGAATATATGGATCCTTTCTTTGGTGGTCAGCATTCACTGGACTCATCTACTCTCCAAGAACTGGTGTCTTCTCAGGTCTGCATCTCTTCCCATTTCTCCATCTCCCCCTGGGTATCTTGTCTCTACCTCACAGCTTCTGCTTACTTACACTTGTACATACTCATGCCCTCAATTCACGCAGGCCCATCATGGCTTCTCTGGCTCCTCATCTTCCAAATTCAGTTTCTGCAATTAACTGATTTCCTTTATATATCTTGAGTTGGAATTTCTAAAAAAGCAAGAATTTATTTGGACAAGTCTTTTTGTGTTATGGTACCCTAAAAACTGCCAGCTGGCTAATGGATTGGTTGCTTTGAGTCCAAGTACCACCTCTTACCTCGTTGAGATGTGTGTGCGCCTCTGACCCATGCATGTGTGTTTGAAAATTATTATATTGGACAAATCAAAACCACTGGGGACAGCCCTTCTTCAGCTGAAGTGGTGGGCAAGGCAGTTTCCCTTAGAAGGGATGGCAGACATAGTCATTGATATATGTGATAAAAAAAAAAAATCTCCTAAGCTTATTGTAAAGATGAAGTGAGATAAAACTTGTAGAGGATCTGGCACAGAGCTAGGACACATAATAAATGTTCAAAAAATGATAGCTATCATTCTTATGTGACTATTGTTGTTATCGTTGTTATAATCTACCACCAGGGCAACCTTGGTTCCAAACATACAGGGCAAATTTGTAGGCTTCTAATTGACAAGGCACCGGGCAATTATTTTTCTTACACATATTTAGTTTAAGTTTACTAAAAGGAGGGAGCAAGGAGGGATGTAGGACCTCTGTGTGTGCAGCATCAAGGAAGGAAAAACCTCCCTGGAGCAAACATTACCAGTTTCTCTCTAATTTATTTTTTTAAAAATATTTTTTAATGTTTATTTATTTTTGAGAGAGAGAGAGAGGGAGAAACAGAGTAGGAGTGGGGAAAGGTAGAGAGAGAGGGAGATGCAGAATCAGAAGCAGGCTCCAGGCTCTGAGCTGTCAGCACAGAGCCAGATGCTATCTCCAACTCACAAACCCTGAGATCATGACCTGAGCTGAAGTTGGACGCTGAACCGACTAAGCCACCCAGGCACTCCTCCATTTATTTTTTAAAGCCGCAAATGTGATCCTGTAAGCCTGCCTAAATTCTTTTCATGGCTTCCCATTTTTCTTAAATAAAGACAAATCTCTTTATAAGGGCTTGTGTGGTCTGCACACCCTCTCCCTCCACCATGCACACACATGCACTCTTCCCAGCGTTGGCCAGCACTGTGGAACACGTGGCTTTGGGTACTGCAGGCACACTGGCCTGCTTCCAGGACCGGGGACACCTTGTTCACATTGCACAGAAAGGCCTTGCAACATGCTGTTCTGCCTACAACACTCTTCTCCCTTCCCAGCCCTTCACTCCCCTTTTGGTTTTCTACTCGAGTCAGCAAAACTTTCCTTAAGACAGGATCTTCTGTGATATGCATTCAGAGAATCAAATGTTTTTGCTTTGGGGCATTGTCTCACAGATGGGGCCAGGTGGTTCATGTCTGCCACTCTCACTAGACTATAAACATATAAGGGCAGATAATGTCTGGTTTCGCTCACCTTTGTGTCCCCCAAAGCCTACGGTGCCTAGAACATGAAGGCCCTCAATAAATACCTGTTGAATAAATGAGTCAAAGATAGTTTCGTTATCAAATGCAACTAAATGGTTGCCTATCTCAGAAGCTATGAAAACTGGAAGGCAAAAAATAATGCAATATTAAGCTTTTTTTTTTTGGTCTCAGTTAAAAGCACACATACAGAGCTCACCAAATTTGGCTCTGTTCTATGCCCAAAGGAAATGGCAACGTATTTTTAAAACCTGTTATTATACAGGCCACATTCATTGGTCAGAATGCAATAAATTTAGAAATTAACAAACAGGGAGCCAAAATAAGTCTATACTCCTGAAATATAAAAACACTTCTAAAGATCTCCTGGTTTAAAGAGGAAATAAACTACTTGGAACTGGACCACAGTGAAAACAGCACACATCAAAGCCAATGGGATACGGCCAAAGCAATTTTCAGAAGAGAACTTTAGCCTTACATTTATTTATTAGAACATAAAAAATATTGAAAAGAAAAACAAAATGAAGCCAAAATAAGTGGTAAGAAATGAATTAGTTTATTCTGAAACAGAAATGAATGAAATAGAGCAAAAACTCAGCAAACTTGATCAATAGAACTACAGGTTTGCTTAAGGCAAAAATTTATTTTGCTAGAACAATCAATGAAACAGAGAAAACACTTAGTAGGTAATATTAGGCATGATAAGGACAGATGTACACATATAAAGAGTGATTTTTAAAGGAAACATTATGAACAAATGTATGCCAATGAATTTGAGACCCAGATGAGATGGATGATTTTCTAGGAAAATATAAATAATCAAAACTTGTCCAAGAAGTAGAAAACATTAAATGAATAACCATTAAAGAAATTAAACTATCAGTTCAAACTATACCTCCTTCTTGCCCCAGCATAAGCATCAGTCTCAAAAGGCATATGTGCAAGTTCTTCTAAAATACAGAAGAACAAATAATATGTTTATGACCTTTGGGATGTAGAAGGCCCTCTTAAACAAATCATAAGAATAAGAAGCTGTAAAGAGGGGCATCTGGGTGGCTCAGTCAGCTAAGCATCCAACATCAGCTCAGGTCATGATCTCACAGTTCCTGAGTTTAAGCCCTGCGTTGGGCTCTGTGCTGACAGCTCAGAGGTGGAGCCTGCTTCGGATTCTGTGTCTCCTTCTCTCTCTGCCCCTCCCCCACTTTCTCTCTCTCTCTCTCTCTCTCTCTCTCTCTCTCTCCCTCTCAAAAATAAACATTAAATTTTTTTAATTAAAAAAAAACTGTAAAGAAAAGATGAATGAAATCCACACAACAAACCTAAAAACTCCTCTATGACAGAAGACACAATTAACAAAATTAAAACTCAAGTTATAGTCTAGGAGAAAATATTTGAAGATAAATGTATATGCATATACATACACACATAGGCATCTGTGTGTATGCAAACTTATATAACAAACAAATGGATATTACCCTAGTGCTATGAACTGATTATGTCTCCTCCCCACCCCATCTCACCCCCAGATTCATATGTTGAAGCGCTAACCCACAATGTGATAATATTTAGAGATAGGGCTTTTAGGAGGTAATTAAAGTTAAATAATCATAATCTAATAGGATTGGTGGTCTTACAAGAAGAAGAAGGAAGTCTTTCATGTTTCATATGCCTGCACCAAAAAAAGTCCATGTGAGTGCAAAGTAAGAAGACTTGGTAACCCAAGGGTAGAGCTCTCATTAGATGCCCACCTGGAAGGCAGCTCAGTCTTGTACTTTCCAGCCTCCAGAACAATGAAAAACCAAATTTCTGTTGTTTAAGCCAGTCTATAGTATTTGCTATGGCAGCCCAAGCTAACGTAGGCACTTGGTTATGTAAATCCATAAGATAAAACATGATAAAAAAAAAAAGAAGTCAAAATGTGAACAGGAAATTCACAGAATAGATATGGTCACTAAATGTGAGAAAAAAAATGCTTAGCAATACTAAAATTGGTTTATAAGAACCATCATATTGGCCAACTTTTACAGAGTTGACAATCTTCAGAATTAACATGGATGTGGGGAAATAAAGTATAAATTGGCAGTAGTGACTTTGAAGGTAAATGGGACCACTTTAAAATATAATAATACCATAATTCCACTCCTTTGTATCCATTCCTGGAAAACACGAGCCACACACAATATGTTTATCAAAGCATTATTTGAGAGAGTGAACTTCTTTTTTTTTTTTTATTTTTTAACGTTTATTCATTTTTAAGAGATGGAGCACAATTGGCGGTGGGGGGGGGGGGATCAGAGAGACAGAGAGAGAGAGACTGTGAATCTGAAGCAGGCTCCAGGCTCTGAGCTGTCCGCACAAAGCCCAATGTGAGGCTCCTTCCTGAGATCGTGACGTGAGCTGAAGTTGGACACTCAACCAACTGGGCCCCCACGTGCCCCGAGAGAGCAAAGCCTTTAAAGGATAAGGTGATGGCACTAGTGGTGTGGTCAACCAGAGAGGCTGAACCCAGAAGGGGCTGAGAATTGGGCTGCAGAGAATGCCAGAGAGGTTGTTGTATTGAGGCATGGTTGTTCCTGAGAGAGGGCTGCAAAGCCGACTGCCTGAGTCACAAACCGGCCACAGCACCCACAGGGTAGCTGAAATTCAATCAGGTGGGTGGCACTAGGAGTGCTGCCTAAACCCAGAAAAGTAAAATACCAGTTACCAGCCTCAGGCTTCAGCTGCCTGTGCTTGTAGGGCAAGCAGTAAGCAGGTGGGCAAGAGGCATTGCCCTGGAGACCAGAGGAGGGACAGGACATGGACTCTGGCTCTTCCATCTGTCCAGGAAACATCAAGAGCCATATCATTCCCCTTTATACCCAGACACCATCTTAGAAGAAGGGCAGGACTAAGATACAGAGCATTTTATCCAAGACACATAGTACACCATCTAGAAAGAAACTGTTGGAATGATCAGATTAGACTACTCTTTAAATCAGATTGACCCAAGCAAATCTTTCCTCCTACCGACCAATGGGTATGATTTGGTGAGAAAACCAGATCAGCATTGGAATGACATTTTTCTTTGAATATCTGAGTTATGAAATGGGTGCATTTTGTGCTACCTTTTGGTTTTTATTTTCTTGACGAAAGTACACAATGAAATCTCAAAGTTCTAAGAGAGAAGGCATTAAAATGTTTCAATAAGCAAAAAGTTGGTTTCCTAAAAACAAATGACAGAAAGCTCTTGCATTTTGAAAGTAACTTGCATTTTGAAAGACCATGATGGCCTCTCTTTCCAAGAGCCACACTTCAAGAGGGAAATGAGGAGTAGGTGTGGGGATAGAAAGCCCTGAGGACTCCCAGGAGGCCAGTCTTGGCTTGTTCCAGGGAGAGTAGGGATTTTTGTGTTGATTCTATACTCACTGTGGTGGTGATTAGTGCGGTATTTATCTTATTAGATGAAGAGAAGTGCATTTCGGAAAGAGCCTGAATGACTTCCACACTGACTGGAATAAGATAACAGTAATGATTAGCATCATGATTAGTATATATCTTACATGCTTTATCACACTAAATCTTAACTGTAATCTTATAAATAACTATTATTATTATCTCCCATTTTACAGATGGGGAAGCAGAGGCTTAGAGAGGGATTGGCTGCAAATATGGCTACCAATTTCCCCATCCCACTATGCATATGGTCCTCTTCCCACCAAGTGTTGCCCTCCACAGTATTTCCCTTTCCCTTGAGTTTCAAATGGGCCTGGCTGCTTTCTACAGAATAGATTGGAGATGAGGCTGGGCCGATTCTAGTCTATGTTATAAGATGACTGGCAATTTTCATTTTTGTTCTCTTGAAAGCCAATTGCCACGTAAAGAAGTTTCACTAACCTGTTGACAGAGAGAGACAGAGATCTCACAGAAAAAGAGTTACAGGTTTTATGAGAGACTTAGAAAAGAGAGAAAGGTCCAGCCACTCCCCAGTGATTCTAGCCCTCCCTGCTGAGGAGCCAGACATGTGAGTGAGACCTTCTTAGTTATCTGAACCCTAGCCAAGCTCACTGATGAATGCAGCCATGTGAATGACCCCAGTGGACACCATGTGGGGTTCAAGAATTGACTCAGCAGACTCACAGAATCGTAATGAATAATGAAATGGTTATTGTTTCAAGCCACTAAGTTTCAGAGTGTGTTGTTATATAGCAACAAATACCCAAAACAAGAGGTTACAACCTCACCCAAGGTCATATGCCTCACAAGTGGCAGAGCCAGGACTTGAGGCCACGTCTTTCTGACTCCATTGCCCAAGCTCTTAACAGCCAAATGACACTGAAGGGGAAGCTGCATGACCAAAGGTTATACATCTTTAAAGATATGGAGATTATTGGCAGAGGTCTGCTTGATCACAATTTATGAAAGCTGAGGAAAGAATGAGGCAGAGAAAAAGGACACACTAACAGTGGAAATGAGCTGCTAGAAGCTAGAAAAAAGAACTTTTATTCATCAGGTATTTATTGAGCATCTACAATGCTTAAGGCAATTCTCTAGTTGCTCTAGGGAGATTCCAAAGTGAATGTACTTGATCCCAAGAAGATATCAACTTAATTAGGGAGAAGTGAATAAAAATAACACTATTAAATGTAAAATGGTGCAGCCACTTTTGAAAACAGTCTGGTGGTTCCTTGAAAAATTAAAAATAGAATTAACATATGATCCAGTGATCACTACTTCAAGCAAAAGAATTTCTCAAGTAGGTATCTGTACACACACGTTCATGGCAGCATTCTTCACGGTAACCAGGTGGAGGTGAGCCGAGCGTCTATCAAAAGATGAACAGATAAACAAAATGCACTGTATACACACAATATCATATTATTTGGCCTTAAAAAAGAAGGAAATTCTGACACAGGCCACAGCATTGAATGGACCTTGAGGACATTAGACTAAGTGAATTATGCCAGTCACAAAGGGAGAAATACTGTAAGATTCTGCTTACATGGAATACCTAGAGTAGACAAATTCATAGAGACAGCAGAATGGTGGTTGTCGATGGGCTGAGGGGTGGAGAGAATGGGGAGTTATTGTTTAAAGAGTACAAACTTACAGTTTGGGAAGATGAAAAAAGTTCTGGACATGGACAATGGTGATAGTTGCAAAACAGCATGAATACACTTAATGCCACAGAACTGGACCCTCGGAAAAGGTTAAAATGGTAAATTTTATGTTATGTGTATGTTGCCACAATGAAAAAGAGAAATTAATTATTTAATATAAAACAATTTAATGCTATACAAGGCAGAGAGTGGTAAGGGGATAGACAACCAGTCCTGAGGGCTCCTTATGGGCCACTAGGTTCCTCCCTACTTGGTGTCATCCTGTCTTCCCAACAGCCCAGGGGGGTGACAGTGTTTCACCTCCTGCTATCAGGAGGTAAGTTTATAGATTAACTTGCCCATGCAATGTGTCTTTAAATATAATTTGCCACAATGTTGCAAAAGGATTCAAAAGTTGTTAACAGAGTTAGTGTGATAGACCCAGAATGAGTATTTCAGGAAAGGTAGAGATGTTGGGGGAGGGGGGGATGCGGAGATGAGGTGTTTTTTTTTTAATATTTACAAATTAATTCTATAGAGGAAAATGCCTCTATAGAATCTAATGATTTTTTTACGTTTATTATTTTTTAGTTACAGAGAAGTGGGAAGACTCTTAAATAAAGAGAACAAACTGAGAGATGATGGGGGTAGGAAAGAAGGGGAAGTGAGTGATGGCCAGTGAGGAGGGCCCTTGTTGGGATGAGCACTGGGTGTTGCATGTAAGTGATGAATTACAGGAATGTACCCCCAAAACCAAAAGCACCCTGCATCCACTGTATGTTAGCCAACTTGACAATAAATGATATTAAAAAGTAAAAATAATAAATAAAAGTTTGTTACTTTATAACAAAAATAGTAAATAATTATGCAGAACATTTAAAAAATGTTTTAAAAAATTAAGGTGAAAGAAGAAAATAAAAGCTCTGCATGGTTTCACCCTTAGAGATACTTGTTAATTCCAGTATCCATCCTCCTAGGCTTTTTCCTCTGACTGTATAGGTATTCCCTCAAACTGAAACCATAAACCATGTGTACTTTTATGTCCTGAGGTTTAAATCTTAATGTATAAGGGAAACATTTCCCACATCACTAAGTATTCTTTAAAGCTTGATTTGTGGGGCACCTGAGTTGCTCAGTCAGTTAAGCATCCAGCTCTGATTTTGGCTCAGGTCATGATCTCACGGAATCATTAGATTGAGCCCTGCATCAGGCTCTGCACTGACAGTGTGGAGCCTGCTTGGGATTCTCTCTCTCTCCCTCTCTCTGTTCCTCCTCCCCCACCCTGCTTGCACACACACTCTCTCTCACTCTAAGTAAATAAACTTTTTTTAAAAATAAGAAAAATAAGGAAACTTGATTTGTAATGATTTGCGATGATTTTCCATCACATAGGCACAAAAACCAAACCTCTTATTCAACATTTAGAGGCTCTGCATTTTTTCTCTTTTAAATGACACTACAATGACCACTCATATATTATAAATATTTGCACCATATATCTGATTATTTCCTTAGAATAAGTTCCTAGAGGGGCGCCTGGGTGGCTCAGGCAGTTAAGCGTCCAACTTTGGCTCAGGTCATGACCACACGGTTCGTGGGGCAACGGGTTCTCTGCTGATAGCTAGCTCAGAGCCTTGAGCCTGCTTCAGATTCTTTATCTCCCTCTCTCTCTCTGTTCATGCTGTCTCTCTCTCTCTCAGAAATAAATAAGAAACAAAACATTATTTTAAAAAATAAGAATAAGTTCCTAGAATTACACAAAATGTTTTAATGCCACTGTCAGAGACAAAAAAAAAAAAGAAAAGAAAAAGAAAATTGCTCCAGAGAGAACTCTAGTTTTGAACCAGGATGATAAGTCCTATTTTATATAAAGCTGCATCTTTGGATTATGCTTTTAAAAGTTATCTGTGCCTGGGGCACCTGGGTGGCTCAGTCAGTTAAGCGGTTAAGCATCTGACTTCAGCTCAGGTCATGATCTCACGGTTTTTGGTTCGAGCCCCGCGTCAGGCTCTGTGCTGACAGCCAGCTCAGAGCCTGGAGCCTGTTTCGGATTCTGTGTCCCCCTCTTTCTCTGACCCTCCCCTGTTCACGCTGTCTCTCTCTCTCAAAAATAAATAAAAACATTTTTTAAAAATTTTAAAAAGTTATCTGTGCCTCTCTTCCCTCTGATAGTTCAGGTAAATTTAAACATAATTTATTGATAGTTTAACTAAGTAAGTAATGTCTGTACAGTTTAGACCAGTAAATCAGTCTGTATTATTTCATCTTGGCACCCCACATCGCTTGGCACGTAGCAGGTATTCAATAAAAATTTGTCAAATGAATGTCTGTTAAATGAAATCTTTCATAAATAAAGATACTTTCAGCATGAAAGTGGGGACCTAAAATTGAAACCGAGAAATTCCAGTGCTTCCACTTCAGCGCTCGGAGTCACAGGCCCAGATGGCTTTGTGCAGGATTTGTGGAGAAGCCCCGCTCTGTAAAGATTGCAGTCTGGGGGAGCAGTCTCTGCGGAGCTGGAGCGAATCTTCTGGTGCGGGGTCTAACAAAGCAGCTGCTCTCTCAGCCACTGGAGAGGGAGTGCAGAGCTACTCTGGCGAGCAGCGTGGGTGGCCGCAGTTTCTCGGCCTTCCTCCAGCCGTGCGCAGACAGCCTACGTTACTGCAGTCTCTTTTGTGTCACCAGAGCCCAGGGGATGGCACGAAATCTGCCCAGGAGTGTAAAACCACGCTTTGACTGAAAGAATTTTCAGAATGGCAACATACATGGGATGACTGGAGATTTCAGCAAAGATACCCAGAAATGGCAAACTATGAAACAAAAGGGTCCTCTGAGATTTGGCACCTTAAGTCATTTACTTCCATCCATTAGAGAGGGCTCTGTTTTCTAGAAGCCACTTCTGCACCACAGAACCTCAACACAGATGCTCCTCAGAGTTGACAGAGCCCGACTTCCATGAGGAAGTCTTCTGATCTACACTTGGACATGAGAATGTGACCAGGAAACACCATGTGGTGCAGAGAAGGCTACAGCGAGTGATAGAAAGAAAGAGGGAGTGAGGGTCAATGGAACGGGAGACTCAGTTTTACACCTTTCTGAGTGACCTGGGTCAAGTCCCTGAACTCATTCATTCATTCAATGAACAATTTGAATGTGCTATGTAATAGAGCATTACCATCAAAGAGAAATATAAAACAAGACACGTGTGTGATTTAATTTTTTCTAGAAATGACTTTTAAAAAGTAAAATGAAACAGGTGACATTAATTTTAATATATCTTATTAAACCCAATATGTTCAAAATATGACCACTGCACCATGGAATCGATATAAAAAAATTATTGGGGCACCTAGGTGGCTCTGTCTATTAAGCCTTTAAGAGTCTATTAAGACTCTTGATTTTGGCTCAGGTCATGATCTTATGCTTTGTGAGATCGAGCCCCATGTCAGGCTCTGCATTCCTGCTTCAGATTCTCTCTCCCCCCCTCTCTCTGTGCCTTCCCCACTTGTGTTCTCTCTCTCTCTCCAAATAAATTTTAAAATATACTAATAATTATTTATGAGATTTTTTACATTCTTTTTTTCCTATCAAGTCTTCAAAATCCCATATATGTTTTACATTTAATGGCACATCTCAATTCAGACAGTAAGTTTCCATTGGAAATAGTCAATCTGTATTTAGATTTCATAAGCTTTGCACTTGGAAAAGTAGACTCACATACCTGAATTGTTCTAAGCATGCTTAGAAGTTTTCCAATAACTGAATTCAATTTTAAACTTAAGTTAATTAAAATTTAATACAATTAGAAATTCAGTTGCTCAGTCTCATTTGCCACATTTCAAATGCTTAGCCACTATATGTGTGGCTAGTGGCTACTATATTGAGCTGCATAATTCTAGAGTTTAGGATGCAGACTTGCTTAAGACATTGAACTCTGTCCTCTAGATTTTAATTTAGTAGGGAATTTGGGGCAAGAAGCTAATAATTACAATGTAAGAAGCCCTATTATCTAAAGCAGTTGCATCTGGAGATTGGTTGGTTCATTTTTAGCCAGTTTGGTTAGGGAGAATCATAAAAAGGGTACCTAACTTTAATGTTTTTTAAACTTAAAACTTATAAAAGTATACTCATTCACCAATTTTATAGAGTATCAACAGGGGGGTTTCTCTGAATAAAGGTTTACTGACTGGAATTTTCAGTTACCTCTCTTGCATAAGTCAGATTCATTTTGCAAGAACAATAATTTTCAAGAAATGGGGAAAAAATTCAGAGCTGTAAATGAATACTAAGGTCAGATGCTGGTTGGAGCAAAGGAAGAAGCTGGCTGTAGCCACTGGAGAAGCCACATGGGCAGGGACCTTTAGCACTAGTGGATGTGGCAGACGCTGTTCACTGTCTCCTCATCCATCATTCTAGCTCTCCTCTGCCAAAGAGAACTCTGGTTTTAGTCAGAAAGTGAGTAGAAATCCCTTGACCTCATGGAAGCTGGCCGTCTACCCCAGACTGAGGGGATGAATCATGAATGGCTTAAATCTTTGCCAGTAATTCACTAGAGGTAAGCATATGATTCAGTTCTGGCCAATGAGACTTCAGGGAAAAGCTGCTGGAGAACTTGTCAAAGATATTTCTTCTTAGATGGGAAGACAGAGCCTTAGGAGGAGAATGTCCTTGGCTCTCACCCTTTCTTCATGCTTGAAATGCAGTGCTGTGCAAATTGCAGCCACCATCTTGTGACTAGGGGGAAATTAGCCTGAGGACATGCAAAAAAAAAAAAAAAATAGAGTAAAGGAAATATCTTGGGCCCCCCGCAGGATATATGTGGGTACTTACAGTAACCATGGGCTTCTTGTTTTGTGAGATAATTAAGCTTCTTCATTGGTGAAGCCACCATTAATCAAGCTTTTTATTATGGAAGGTGAATGCATCCTAAACCTGTATTTGTCTCCAGGTCACAGAAGATACCTTCCAGATAGGTCATGATAAAGATATTACATAGCATCTGAAGCACATGATGACTCAACAGCCGGAAACCGGACATTTGCCATTGAGTCTTCATATTCTTCTCTCCTATTAGGAAAACAGCAAAGACATCCTTTGTTGACTTCAACTTGTTGATCTTATATAAAGCGAACTCAGTGAACCATCACTGCATGATTCCTCTTTTCCTTTACAATCTTACCTATTCATCAAGGTCCTTTGAGGCTCACCTTCTCCATGAACTCTCTGTGATTCCCTCCAGCCCCAGGGAATTCCCTCCAGCTTCCTCATTAGGATACATAGTATTTATTTAGTTGGTACTTAATAATTTTCCCTTGTAGTGTCTATTGTTACTTTATCGTAACTTCACTTTTTATGTGTTGAACTATCTGGAGGGCATGCACTGTGTGTTATAGTTCTTTTTATCTTCCATGGCATCTACCACCAGGCAGGCACTTGGCTGGTATTCAGAATGTCTCTAAAATAGGTCAGTGAGGGGATGAAAAATAGGCCAGCTATTCTCACTCTTTTGATCATGGAGCAGTATTTACCTTGAATAGTTTTAGCCAGCTGCGAATTGATGATCTGGATTATTGTTACTGCATCTTATAAGATATAATGCTTACACAGATTCTTATGTTCAGTGCCAATATTTGTCACAGTATTTCCCCCCAATTCTTAAGACTTTTACCAGTTTTGGATTCATGATATTCTTAACCATTTGATTGATGCTCTCATTTTCTCCCTAGATTTCTTTTACTTAGATTGCAAAGAATTTATTCTGAACCACTTTCATTCCCTTCTTGAAGATTCTTTCTTCTAACATTTCTACCACCCAGGGACAAGAATCCTTCAGACAGTCCTTGAGACCTATGTGCCCAACCCCTCTACCTCCCAAACTGGACAGCCTCTGAAGGCCTGGGTGGAGAGAAGCAGCCAGACTGTAGCGTCTAGGGCTGGTTGGTACGAAATGGGAGCAAAATTAGTGTGGGGTGTTCTGTCTGGGGTAGCCAAGTTGAAACAGCCTGCGTCCCCAGGGAGAGCTAGCAGTACAAACACAGGAAGCCAGGGGCCAGCCCCAGTTTCTAGAGGCAAACAGAAAGATTAAAGGTCAGCAGCTCTGCAGAAGCAGGAATGAGGTGGGAGGAGGCTGGAGAAAGAGCTGGGAGGGTCCCGGGCATTTCCAAGAAGAGCCTGGAGTGGCCTCACTTTGCATTATCAGTTAGAAGCCACATGGCCCATGAAAATGCTGCCCCCGTCCACACCAAAGAATGAGGAGACACTTGCTTTTGCATCTTTTTCGATTCCCAGCCCCACATCATTATGTTAATTTTGTCAAGCTATTCTATTAAATAAAGTTAATTCCCTCCATATCCTCTGAGGACTGGGTTGTCCCAGAGTCTGCTGGCCACTTGCCAGGCTGCCTGCACAATTGCAATTGAAGGACACTGTCACTTTGGACACTTCCAAGGACTCCAGGAGGATGGTGGTTCCCTAGGCTACCTGCTTTTTGGAGTGTCTCTGACATGCCTGGTCTCAACAGGAAGTAGACAAGGAGGGAGAAAAAAAAAAAAAAAGAAAGGCAATAAAATGTGGACAGCAAAACGCTAGTGTAAGAGGCTACTCAGAAAAACAAACAGATCTGTATCTAGTCCTAGAACAGCAGCAGTGTCCAGAGGGCAGCCAAAAGCCCAGTGGAGCAAGTAAAAGATAACAGACAGCAAGCAGCAGGCAGCAACTGACAGATCTCTCAGAGCAGGCAGGAGGCAGTCTGAGCAATTACACAGGGATGAAGCTGAGACCCACAGAGCAATGAAAAGAGATGGAACAATGCCAACAAAGACTTAGGGGTAAACGGGGGCATCAGAGGGAAATATGAAAAAAGCCTCATATTTGTCATAGATTCCAGATAAAGAAAGTTCCCGATCAAAAAGATAGATTGGGTCGTCCAGGAGGAAGGGAGGAGGATGGGAATGAATTTTTCAGTACAATTGCTCAGAAAACTTCTGACTTTTTTCCTCTTTGCAAAGATGAGCTCAAAGTGAGATCATTGGAGACATTGTCACTGCAGCCTGCAGCTGTCATAGTAAAGTAGGAACAGCAAGGCTTTCTGACACTTCCAGGCCTACCTAGCCTCACTAGGGATCTCCCTGAGGTCTTAGAAATCGGTTCCTCCTGGCCCTGGACTGCGCTGGCTGCTGCAGGGAGAGAACAATGAGGCAGGTGCAGGGGAGGATTCTGGTTCCCGAGTGCAAGCTGGAAGACCTTGATCTCTAAGGCAAGTTTTCATCGACTGGAAAGACCATCAGTCTAGGCATAGAGTTGCTCTCCCGGGGGCATTGTGATTGCTTTGATGGGATAAAGGTGTCCATGTACATGACGGTGACTCTCCTTATTTGTACCAGGAAACCTCTGTGAAGCCATGGGATTGTTTAGGTATGCAATGCTCAGCACTTCTTTGGCATTTAAACTCCCTCCCCTCCCTTGACCTTCTGCCACATCCTCTGGCCCATTTCCAATCTGGATCATTTCCATGATCCACTTTCTCCATATTGCCCTGGAGCGCCTGAGCCTACCACGTGACCTGGCCTGCTAGGTGCCATCTGCCTGGGTGTTTCCAGACACCTTACTGGCCTTCTAAGGATTTCTCATTTATTTCTTAAAAACTTTTGAAAATGTTTTTATTATTTTTGAGAGAGAGAGTAAAAGTGGGAAGGGGCAGAGAGAGAAGGAGACAGAATCTGAAGCAAGATCTAGGCTCTGAGCTGTCAGCACAGAGCCCGATGTGGGGCTCAAACTTGTGAATAATGAGATCATGACCTGAGCTGAAATTGAACGCTTAACCAACTGAGCCACCCAGGCAGCCCATTCCCATCCATTTCTGAGTACACTTGCCACACACTTTCTTTACTCGCTGCCCTCAAATGAGCTTGATTTTCATAAAAATGAGTTCCTGCTACTTCTTCCCCTTCTCTTTCAACACACACATACCACTGGGACCTTTACTTGTCTCTGTCCTTGAATCATCTGCCCTCCCACTGCGTTCTTCTCCACAGCTGCTAGGAGTCTTCTCTCTCCTCAAGCTCCAACCTCACCTTCACCCTTGTCCCTGCTCTGGTCAGCAAATGACATCACCTCTACTTAAGGACTTAGGTCATCTGATATCCTCTCCTTTTCAGAGTCCTATGACTTTCCTCCTTCTCTGTCCTTGGTTCTTGGCCACAGAAAACTCCTGCACTGTACCCAGGGCCCTCCCGACCCTTGTGCTGTCACCCGTTGCCCCAAACTCCAAATGCCTCATCAGTCCCTCTACTCTCCTCCTCATTTCATGAAAGGTATTTCAACCCTAGGTGTTCTTCAAATCACCTGACGTGCCTTAGAAAGAGCACGGATATACCCCCCAAACAATTGAAAACAGAGTCTTGAAGAGATATTACACTGATGGTCACAGCCCCATTACTGCAATAGTCAAAAGATGGAAGCGTCCACCTTGGATGAATGGATAAACAAAATGTGCTGTATTCATACAGTGGAATATCCTCCAACTTGCAACAGGAAGGAAATGCTGGCATTTACATAATGTGTGCAGACATGGAAGACGCTATGCTATGTGAGTTAGTCACCAAAGGATAAATACTATCTGATTCTGCTTATCTGTGGTACTTAAAGCAGTCAAATTCATAGAGACAGAAAGTAAAATGGTGGGTGCCAGGGGCTGAGAGGAGGGAGAATGGAGAGTTATGGTTTAATGGGTTTTGACTTTTAGTTTTGCAAGAGGAAAAATGTTGTGGGGTGGTTGGTTGTGATGGGTGAACAACAATGTGAATGTAGTCCATGCCACAGAACTGTAGACTTAAAAATGGTTAAAATGGTAACCTTTATTTTTTTTTAATTTTTTTTAATGTTTTATTTATTTCTAGGAGAGAGAGAGACAGCGTGAGCAGGGGAGGGTCAGAGAGAGAGAGGGAGTCACAGACTGAAACAGGCTCCAGGCTCTGAGCTGGCAGTCAGCACAGAGCCCGACGCGGGGCTCGAACCCACAAACCGCGAGATCATGACCTAAGTGAAAGTCGGACGCTTAACCGACTAAGCCACCCAGGCGCCCCAAAATGGTAACCTTTAGATTATGTATATTTTATAGCAATTTAAAAAAATAAATTTAAGGGTGCCTGGGTGGCTCAGTCAGCCAAGCATCCAGCTCTTGATTTTGGCTCTGGTCACGGTCTCACGGTTGTGGGATCAAGCCCCACATTGGGCTTTGTGCTGGTGGTGCAGAGCCTGCTCACGATTCTCTCTCTCTCTCTCTCTCTCTCTCTCTCCCTCTCCCTCTCTCTCTCTCTCTCTCTCCCCCTCCCCCACACATGCTCTCTCTCAATATAAAGAAATAAACTTTTTTTAAAAAGATTAAAATTATAAATAAATAAATAAAGTAATGAAATAATTAAATAAAAGGAAGGATGACCCTTCTCGACCCCAGATCCCTTCATCAGAATCTCCAGAGAGGAGAATATTTTTCATTCATCCAACAGACAGCAGCTCTGCACCAGGCACTGAGCGAGGGGCTGGGGACACAGACCTACAGCACATACCCACACCACCTCCTCCTTGCAGAGCTCACAGCTCCATGAAGGGAACCAGTGCTTTTCTTGCAGTTGCAAGAGGGGCAAATGCAGAGAGTGTATGGGAAAGGAGAGGGCAGTTCTCAGCCCTGGGGTCAGAAAGGAGAAGAGAAGTGGGCAGCACTGAGTTATCTCCACCTGCTTACAGCCCTCTGCAATTTCACCCACTCCATGCACCTGGACTGCCAGCTCGCTCTACTGAAACATTTGATGGGTTTAAATATCCCCACCCCTCATGTAAACACTCATGTTTTTGGAGGTTTATAGTGAGTTCTTAATTGCCAAGCACTAGGGCATACTCCCTGTGGCAGAGGTAATGGTGCGGGCTTAGCTAGCTGTGTTCTAACTTCCTCTTCCAGGGCACTCAGGAGCAGATCTGTGCTCCTCCCTCTCTCCATGTGAGGTGGGGCCGTGTGCCTAGGTTCGGCCTGTAGGGTGTGGGGAGAAGTGCTGTGGGCCACTCCTAAGGCAGACCCTTAAATCCCCCAACCCCCCTACTCCAGCTCCCTCCTCCCCTTTCTTGACATCAAGGACAACTACTTGATATGGACAAGCCACAGAGGAGGGTCTCGCTGTGAGTGAAAAACAAACCTTTAGTGTGTTAAACCAACGGACAATTCAGGGTTAGTTTCTCTGTTGCAGCTGCTGGCTTTAAATACCTGAGGGGTTGAGGAGTTCTCCGTTTCTGTTCATTCACTCAGTGAATGCTTTTCCAGCCTGGAAATGTAGCCGCGAGTGTTCTCACTACCCCTGTTTTCAGCATCCAACTAAGGATCATCCTCCTGAGACTCACTCTTGTCTACATTGTGGTCACAAGGCTTTCTGCTGGGTGCCTTCTTACCTCCGTGGCGTTTTTCATTCTCCTCCTTCCTCACTCATAAAAAGAAAGGCACTTCTGAACATTTCATCCTTGGTGTCTCTCCTTGTCTAACCCTGAGTGTCAGTGCAAAGACGGGGAGTATGTTGGGAGAACTGGTACCAGGATGCAGATGTGACACCGTAAGAGGAGAGGGAAGAGAAGGAGAATTCGGTGGGAATCACCCCAGGCTGCCAGGCAGCAATAAGAACCTTTAGGTCCCGCTGAGGAGCTCCAGAGCAGAGTGCCTGTCTGAGCACTCCCCCACTGGGCAGGAATGAGCCAGCTCTAGCACCTCTGCTGTGCGCTGACACCGGCCAGGAGCCACCAGGGGAGCGTCAGCTCAGCATGAACGCCGCCGTGTGGGTCGCCGTGTGGGTCCTGGAGGGGCAGCAGCCGGAGGCTGTCAGCTCCTGGAATCCTCACATCTGCTTCTCTGGAGGCAGATCCAAGGGTGCAATCCTCTGGCTGCCACATCCATCTCCTTCCTATCTCTTGTTCACACTATTTCTCCTCTGAGAGGCTCTAGCACATCCACAGTTGCAGCGTGTCCACTTCCACTTGACATTCTGGGAGGGTTAAGTGCGAGACAGACCATCTGGGAGTATATACTTGGGATACGTGGCTCAGTTCACACTTGATCTCCTTTGTGAAGCCGTTCTCCCCTCAAGTCCCCCCTCTCTGTAGCACATGTACTCCCACTACCGTCTCCCCACTTGCCAGATTCGGTTTGTTTTTTTAAATCTGTTTTCCCGAATGGTTGCAAGGATTGCTACACATATTTGTCTTTGCAGCCCTGTAGCCTGATACTGTCTGAGACATACGGTAGGTGCTCAGTTGTTGTTTGGATGAATTATGTAGAACTAACTGTTGGGCTGACAATATAAGGTGTGGAAAAGTGAATAAGCTGGGAGCAAAGAAACTGTTCAAATCCTAGCTCCAACGCTTACTAGCACTGTGAACTTGGGCAAGTTAGTTAACAACTTTGACCCCTACTGTCTTGTCTATAAACAAGGAAGTGACTTTAATTCAGTTATCCATTTTAAAGCAGGCCTTCACATGTGCTAACTCAATGGGAATTACCTGCACACCCCAATGACCAGGTTATTGTGAATATGGGCCTTGGATGTGATGGCACTAGGCAAACTCTAAAGCTCTGTATGAGACATGAAATCTTTACCACCTTTGTGCACACAGACCCCAGATATTTAGTTCTTCTTTATTTAATTGTATTTTTTATTTATTTCTGAGAGAGAGAAAGAGACAACATGAGCAGGGGAGGGTCAGAGAGAGAGGGAGACACAGAATCTGAAGCAGCCTCCAGGCTCTGAGCTGGCAGTCAGCACAGAGCCCGATGCGGGGCTCGAACCCACGAACCGTGAGATTGTGCGCTGAGCCCAAGTCGGACACTTAACCGACTGAGCCACCCAGGGGCCCTGCCAGATATTTAGTTCTATGCTAGCTTTTGTTCCAAGTTCCAGGCTGGCACACCCAATCAAAGTCTCCCTTTGTTCACAACAAACCTGTAAGCAAATGTCTTATTCCAGTAGTTAGTTCTCTATCAGGCTCTACCCATCTTTTCTGCCCTCATCTTACCCTATTTCCCCATAAGACAGACTCTTTGCAGGGGTCAAAAAGAAGGAGTGATCAACTGATGTATTTAGTATACATGAAAAATACCACGTACTGGGGTGCCTGGCTGCCTTCGTTGGTTAAGCACTGGACTTTGGCCCAGGTCATGATCTTGCGGTCTGTGAGTTTGAGCCCCGCATCGGGCTCTGTGCTGACAGCTTAGAGCCTGGAGCCTGCTTCAGCTTCTGTGTCTCCATTTCTCTCTGCCTTCCCCCACTGTCTGTCTGTCTGTCTGTCTCTCTGTCTGTCTCTCCCTCTCTCTCACACAAAAGTAAATAAACATTAAAAAAAAAAAAAAAAACACCACCATGTACACATGCCCAAAACAAAACTACGCAAGAAAACATTCTGTTTAGCAGTAGCCTAGCTGGAAACGTTAGATTAGCAAGCAAAATGTTCAGAAGAGGCCTCTCCTGCCCTCAGTGGATTGCAAAATGCCATAAATCTCTAGCAATGTTTTTGACTGCAGATCCAGGCCGAGGAGACTGCCAGGGAGACAGCTGCCTCCTCTGCTGACTCTTACTCATTACTGAGCACTTCTCCCCTCCAGACCACAGCCACCGGAGTAAATAACCCTCGACCAGAGGAGGCACTGAGTGTAGCTGAAGCGTGAACAAGATGTAGAAGGACCGGGTGCTATATACCAGGCACTAAGCATACACTTCCTGATGGGATCCTCACTACTCGATCCAGATGGCCATTTTAAGCCCTGCCCTCAAATCTGCTAGTCCCCCCTTCCGCTGATGGCCTTCACCCACACTTCCTTGAGAAAATTGGAGCTTTGAGAAGGAAATTGCTTCATCTTCCCCGCACCAAGTTCCTAAGCCTAACTGAATCTATACCCTTCTTCTCTTTATTCTTCCCTTACCACGGAGGAAGAAAGCTTCTTATGACCAAAGGTGATCCCGCGTGTTGGCTCCAACGTCCCTCCCCAGGACTTCACCCCTTCCTTTTATTTTTATTTATTTTTTATTTTTTTTTAACAAATTGTTTATTGTCAGGTTGGTTTCCATATAACACCCAGTGCTCATCCTCACAAGTGCCCTCCTCCATGCCCATCACCACCCTTCCCCCACACATCCATCAGTTCTCAGTTTGTTCTCAGCATTCAAGAGTCTCTCATGGTTTACCTCTCTCCCTTTCCCCCACCATTTCCCCCCTTCTTCCCCCCAATGGTCCTCCATAAAGTTCCTCCTAATTCTCCTATACGTGCAAACATATGATATCTGTCTTTTTCTGCCTGACTTATTTTGCTCAGCATGACACCCTCAAGGTCCATCCATGTTGCTACACATGGCCAGATTTCATTGTTTCTCATTGCCATGTAGTATTCCATGGTATAGATAAACCACATCTTCTTGATCCATTCATCCGTTGATGGACACTTAGGCTCTTTCCATGTTTTGGCTATTGTTAAGGACTTCACTCCTTCCTTGTCCCTTCTTCTTCCACCAATACTCTCTCCCTCTTTAGTGAGTCAATTCATTGGCATACCAATATGCTCTAGGTCTCCTACATTAACAAACAAACAAAAGTCTTAGCATCACATTCTTCTGTAGCTGCTGCCTTAATTCCCTAAGGTTATTTGCACGTGTCCATATTTCTTCTCTCCTATTCATTCATTCCCCCCTATTAGTTTTTATTTTAACTTAATATACGTAAAGATTATTAAAAGATCACACCAGTATTCAAGGTTCTTATGGATACCTCTCTTATTCAGTCTCCCTGCGTCTCCTCCAAAGTTAACCCTATCTGAATCTTGTTTTTATTATGTCCTTGATTTTTCTTAAGCAGATGTGCTGCAAAATAATTTATGTACAGTAAAATGCACATAATTTAAGAGTACAATTGGAAAAATTTTGGTATAAATACATATCATCATGTTACCACCACCATAATTATAATCTAGCACATTTCTTTCACTCCCCAAAGTTCTCTTTCAGCTTTGTAGTCAGTCTCCACCAGCACCCTCAGCCTCCAACAACCACTGATTTCTATAACTATAGTCTTACCTTTTCTAGAATGTTATATAAATAGAATCACATAATACAGTCTTTTGCATTTTATTTCTTGCAGTCAATAAAATACTTTTGAGATTGATCCATGTTGTTATATAGAACAATACTTCATTCCTTATACTAAAGAGTAATTCATTGTATGGCTATATCACAATGTATTTATCCATTCACCAATTGAGGGACATTTGGGTTGTTTCCAGATCTTGGCTATTATAACTAAGAATGCTTCGTACATTTCAGTACAGGTCTTTGTGTAAATACATGTTTTTTTCATTTTAAGTTTATATATTTATTTTGAGAGAGAATGTGAGTGGAGGAGGGGCAGAGAAAGAGAAAAAGAGAGAATCCCAAGCAGGCTCCTCACTCAGCACAGAGCCCCACGTGGGGCTTGATCTCACAACTCACAGTTGTGAGATCATGACCTGAGCCAAAATCAAGACGTTCAACTGACCAAGCCACCCAGGCATCTCTGTAAATATATGTTTTTATTTCTCTTGGGTAAATATCTGGGGAAGGGATTGCTGGTTCTATGGAAAGTGTATATTTAACTTTACAAGAAACTGCCAAGCTTTTTCCTAAGTGGTTGCACCATTTTTTTTCAGTCCCTCCCCCCCCCCCCCCCAAATAATATCTGAGAGTTTCAGTTTCTTCATATTTTCATTAACACTTGGTATGGTTGATTTTTTTAACTGTAGCCATTCTAGTGAGTATGTAATGGCATCTCATTGTAGTTTTAGTTTGCATTTCTCTCTTGACTAATGATGTTGAGCATCTTATTATGTGTTTTTCATCCATATATTCTCTGTGGTGAAATACCTTTTCTTATTGCTTGCTCATTTTTTAAATTAAGTGTTTGTCCTCTTATCACGTTGTAAGAGTGCTTTATTTACTCTGGATGCAAGTCTTTTACCAGATACATGTTTTACAAAGTTTTCTCCCAAATGGTGGATTGCATCTCCATTTTCTTAACAATGTCTTTCAAAGAACAAATGATTTCAATTTTGATGAAATCCAGTTTATGAATTTTTCCTTTTACAGTTTATACTTCTTGTGATCCAGCAAAAAAAAATCTTTATTACTCCAAAGTCACAAATATCTTCTTCTAAGATTTTTTCCACTATAATCTTAATGGTTTTAGCTCTTATATTTATTTAGGTCTATGATACATTTCAAGTTAGTTTTTGAGTGTGACATTAGGTAAGGGCCAATTGTTGTAGCACCATTTGTTTAAAAGACTATCTTTCCCTGTTGAAATATCTCGACACCTTTGTCAAAAATCAATTGACCAGGGGCGCCTGGGTGGCTTAGTCGGTTAAGCGTCCGACTTTCGCTTAGGTCATGATCTCGCGGTTCGTGGGTTCGAGCCCCGCGTCGGGCTCTGTGCCGACTGCCAGCTCAGAGCCTGGAGCCTCTTTCGGAGTCTGTGACTCCCTCTCTCTCTGACCCTCCCCTGCTCACGCTGTCTGTCTGTCTGTCTCTCTCCTAGAAATAAATAAAAAATATTTAAAAAAAAAAAATCAATTGACCATACGTGAGTGGGTCTGTTTCTGGAGTGGGTCTACTCTTTCCTGTTGACCTAGGTCAATAGGTGTCTCTCCTTATGCTAATATCACACTACTTGTTTAGTAAGTTTTGGGAATCAGGTAAAGTAAGTTTCTTTTACTTTTTCAAGATTATTTGACTATTTTAAGTCCCTTGCATTTCCATATGAATCTTAGAATCAACTTGTTAATTTCTATTAAAAAACCTGCTTGGAGGGGCTACTTTCTATAATGGTGGCATGAAGAAGAGGTAGAGAAATTGCCCTGTGTAGCAAATTAGTATAAAACTGAACAAAATTATTAACAATAACCATTTCATAGCACTGGAAAGCGACCAAAGTCAGGCAACAATATAAGAAGTTTTGTTCATGAGGATTCTATCATACCACATAAAAAGAATGAGTTTGTGGCCTTCGTGCTGGTCAGGGCACAGGAGGAGGCATCCCCAGCGACCCACCCCCATGTCAAGTAGCAAAAACATAGAGTTTTATCAGTTGGGTCAAGTGGTTGTCTTAGCTTGGGGGAAGGACAGTGGGATAGCTAGTATGGGGAAATTTTAGAAATAAGAGAGTTGTAGAAGGGCTGATATAAATAAAATCTCCACATAGTTCTACATGTACTGCAGAGTGGTGTACTATATGTGCA
>NW_027532041.1:1196351-1473369 GCF_008692635.1 Crocuta crocuta | reverse complement strand
TGCCCCCAAAAAAAAAAAAAAAAAACAGTGAAAATGGAAAGTCTGGGAATGTCTGTGAATTCGTTATACCTTTAAATGTGCTCCTCAACCTACACACAGCTCAGGAGAAAGTGAAGTCCTCACCGGCTTTAGGACCTGAGCATAACCTGTACCCAGATCATTGACACAGCGATAAACTATGTAGGCATAGGGTTGACCTCAGAGAGCTGAGCATTCCTCCTCCGGGAAACAAAACAAAACAAAAAAAAAACATAAAACATAAAACAAACAAACAAAACAGACCAAAACTGAGTAGAGACCCCAATGACTGCACACTCTGGAAGAGGCAAGGTTTTACAATTTTTAGTGCAGGGAAGTTAGTCACCTACTGACACAAAAACCATCCTAAGAAGAATAAAACAGACACCAAAATCACTAAACAGATTGTTAACAATGTTTGCTTTTTAACCAAAAATATTATTTGATCCACAAAGACCCATACACAGAAATAAAAATCAGTCAATGAAAACCAATTCCAAATGGCCCCACGCGTTAGGTTTAGCACAAAAAATTTTCAAAGCAACTGTTACAAATATGTCTAAGGAATTTTTTAAAATGTACGTATTTAAATAATTGAGAGAAAATATACTAATAACGAGAGAACAAAAAAGGAATCTCACCAGAGAGGCAGATCCTATAAAAAAGATCCAAATGGAAATTCTAGAGCTCAGAAGTTGCATACTGAAATGAAAAATATATTAGATGAGCTCAACAGAAGATTTGACCTGGCAGAGAAAAGTCAGTGAGCTTAAAGACAGATCAATAGAAATTATAAATCTGAAGAACAGAGAGAAAAAAGATTTTAAAAAATGAACAGAATCTCATGAAACAGTTCATCCCACATGTAGTTGAAATCCCATAAAAGGAGGAAAAATAAAGTGGCAGAAAGCATATTTAAATGAATAAGGAATGAAAACAATGCAATTAATGGTTGACTCCTTTCTGTTTCTGATGAAACAGTAGAAGCCAGAAAACACTGGAATGATAATTCAGATGTTAAAAGAAAAAAAAATCTGTCAACCAAGAATTCTATATCTAGACTATTTTTCAGAAATGAGGACAAAATAAAGACAATCCCAAATAAACAAACTGGTGAAATTTGTTGCTAGCATATCTGTACTGTAAGAAATGCTAGAGAAAGGGGTGCGTGGGTGGCTCAGTTGGTTAAGTGTCAGATTTCCACTCAGGTCATGATCTCAAGGTCTGTGAGTTTGAGCCCTGTATGGGGCTCTGTGCTGACAGCTCAGAGCCTGGAGCTTGCTTCGGATTCTGTGTCTCCCTCTCTCTGCCCCACAATGACTTGTGCTCGCTCTGTCTCTGTCTCCCAAAAATGGATGAACCTTAAAAAAAATAAATTTAAAAAAGAAGTGCTAGAGGAAGTCCACCAGGCTAACGGGAAATGACACCAGATGGTAACTCAGATCCATAAGAAGAAATGGAAAACACTGGAATTGGTAAATATGAGCATAAATATGAAAGATTATACTTATATATTTTCCTTTTATTCTCTTAATTTCTTTAAAAGGTATATGAATCTTTAAAGCAAACATTATATACTATATTATGAGGTTTATAACATATGCAGCTGTAATAAACATGACAATAGCACAAAAGGAAAGGAAATGCTATTAGGCTAGTGATAAATTCCTATATTTTAGCAGAAGTTTATCAGTATGTCCTGGAGGCAGATTGGTAGAAGTTAAAGATACATCTTATAACCTTAGAGGAACCCCTAAAAAAATAAGGCAAAGAAATCTAGCAATCAAGTTAACAGACAAACTTAAATGGGATACAAAAAAAAGTAAGTTTTATGCAAAAAAGTAGTAAAGGAAGAACAGGGGAGAGGCAACGATATAAAAGAGGAGAGGGATAGAAAAAAATAGCAAAATGGCCTACCTTATCCAACCATTTTGAAAATCACATTTAATATGAGGCACTAAACACTCCAAAATTCAGAGATTGTCAGAGTGTATTTTAAAAAAGCAAGATCCAAGGGCTCCTGGGTGGCTCAGCTGGTTAAGTGTCTGACTCTTGGTTTTGGCTTAGGTCATGATTTCATGGTTTGTAATGTGGAGCCCCGTGTTGGGCTCTGCACCTGCAGCCAGTGCAGAGCTTGCTTAGAATTCTCTCTATCTGCCCCTCTCCGGCTCTCTCTCAAAATAAATTAAACATTAAGAAAAATAGAGAGCAATATTTATTATATTCTTCTGCCACAGGTGTACTTTAAACGCAGTGACACAAATGCTATTCAATGTACTTTTCACTTTGGCAACTATATTTTTCATTTCTAGAAGTTCCATTTGGGTGTTTTTCGCATCTTTAAATTCTCTCTTCATTATAGCTGTATTTTCTCCTACCTTTGAACACTCACAGCACATTTATAATAGCTGTTTTAATGTCCTGGTCTACTAGTTTAATTATCAGTATTGTTTCTATACTTGTTTCTGTTGATTGGTTTTGTCTAGGTTCCAGATCATTATTTTCCTGCTTCTTTGCATGCCTAACAGTTATTTATTTTTATCAGATACTGGACATTATGAATTTATGTTGCTGGTTGCTAGATTTTCTTGTATTCCTTTAAATCATGTTTGTTTGGTTGGTTGGTTGGTTGGTTTCTTTGTTTCTTTGTTTCTTTGTTTCTTTCTTTCTTTCTTTCTTTCTTTCTTTCTTTCTTTCTTTCTTTCTCTCTCTTTCTCTCTTTCTCTCTTTCTTTTTCCTGGCACACAGTTATTTAGTTCACACTCAGATCCTTCCAAGCTTGCTTTAAGCTTTGTTATTTGGGGTCCACAATAGCCTTTCATCAGATTTGAAGCCCACTTCTAAGGTGTTTGACTTCTAAGCTTCCTACCTGGTGCCCAATATGTTATGAGATTTTTTCACTCTGACTTTGTGGGTACAGGAGTTTTTCCTAGTCCTGTGTGAGACCTATTCCTTTCTAATGGGTCTTTCCCTGACCTTGGTTAAGCCTGTCTTACTCAAGCATAGATACACACTCAGCCAAGGACACTGGGGTGACTCCTCTGCAGACCTCTGGAGCTCTTTTTCTTTCTTTTTTTTTTTTTAAATTTACATCGAAGTTAGTTAACATGATGTGCAATAATGATTTCAGGAGTAGATTCCGGTGATTCATCCCCTATATATAACACCTGGTGCTCATCCCAACAAGTGTCCTCAGCCCAACAAATGCCCCTTGCCCATTTAGTCCATCCCCCCACCCCTCACCCCTTCTGGAGCTCTCTTTGTATACACTTCGCTCTTCTGCAGTTCTCTGCCAGCAAACTGTGGCTGCCTTGTTCTCTCTTAACTCCAGTCTCTGTTTCCTCCACTCAGCAAGATCACTGGTCTCTGGGTTCCTCCTTCCTGTACTACCGTCTAGAAACTCCTTCCAGGAGATAAGCTGGTATAGTTACAGATCTCACCTTGTTTGTTTGCCTTCACTCAGACATTACAGTCCTGCTCTGCTGTTGTTCAGTTTGTAAAAAGCATTGTTTCACATAATCTTCTGCTTTCCTAGTTAAGGTCTATTTGCTCTCTATTTGCTCCAGTATCTTGGCCAGAAGCAGAAGGTTCAGTTTCCTTGCTTTTTAAAAATGCCTTTACAGGGGCGCCTAGGGGGCTCAGTTGGTTAAGCATCTGACGTGGGCTCAGGTCATGATCTCATGGACCGTGGGTTCAAGCCCCACGTTGGGCGCTGTGCTGACAGCTAGCTTAGAGCCTGGAAACTGTGTTTGGGTTCTGTATCTCCCTCTCTCTCTGACCCTCCCCTGCTCATGCTGTCTCTCTCTGACTCTCAAAAATAAATTAAAAAAACATAAAAAAATAAAAATACTTTTACAATATGATAGGTATCTACAAAAATATTTTTAAATTTTGGGTATTCTAAGATGATTGTAAATGCATAGTAAATAATAGCAAGAATTGTTTTTCAATGATTTTTTTCTCCCCTCAATGTAATATTTATAAGATTCATCTTAGTTGGTCCATGTAACCATAATTCATTCATTTTTGGCGCTGTATAACATTGCATTATGTGACCATACCAAGACTCACTTCTCTTTTCTTCGGTCAGTGTTTGGATTGTTTTAATCTTGTGCTATCTTGGTGCTTCTAGGATCATTCTTAAATGTGTCTTCTAGTAGACCCACGCAAGAATTTCTCTAGGGTATGTAGTCAGAATTACTGGCTTGGGGGTAGTTGAGATGCACTTTTTAGGATAACGTCCTTCTTTTCAGTTTCCAATCTACTAGGCTACATTTAGTTTCTCCATGCCTCTTTACCAACTCAGGGCCTTTGCACAAATCCTTTCCCTTACCTGAAACACTTTACTCCTTGCCATTGATAAAGTTTACCCTTTGCAGTCTTTAGATGTCAGCCTAAATGTCACCTCTGCAGAGAGGCCTTGGCTGACCACCCACTAGAAAGCAGGTTTCTCTCCTTCATTTGTTATCATAGCATCCAGTTCACTTATTGCCTCTTCCCCTCCCTGGGCTGTAAAGTTCATGAGGGTAGAAACAGTGTCTATCTTATTGAACATGATATATATATAGTGCCTAGCTTGAGGCCTGGGATGTTTTTAAATTTTTTAAAGTGGACATTTTAAAAAATGTTTTCTGGATGAATAAATACATAAGCAAACCAAGGCATTATCATCTTTTTATTATCATTTTATTGTTTTATTATTATTTTATTATCTTATTATTGTTTTACAAATAAGGATATGGAGGCTTAGGAAGGATTATATAACATAGCAACATGTTACAGATAATGGCTGAAGAAGCCAGGATATGACTGTAGGGCATGTTTTTCTAGGCTTTGGATAATACATTTTAAAAAACAGAATCTTCCAATAGTTGTGAAGGTAATCTCTTAGTTTCTGGGACTCCTCCAATATTTAGTGTTCCAGGACTTTGAGGAACTTCTTGAGCAGGAACTAACTAGAATTCGTCCACCGCCCCTATCGGGCATATCTTACTCTGCACACTAAACATAGGTACTCTATAAAGTATTGCCCCATCAGAAAAGAGTTTGTATGGAGGGAGGTGGACAGGATTACAGGGATATATTTCACTTAATTAAACTTGCACTATGCCAGTGATTTAAGATCACTCTTATGTGTGTTTTAAACATAAAGCAGAAAAAGTTACTATAAATTCCCTGAGTATAGGAACCATATCCTTATATCAGCATGTCCTGGATGTCCAGCAGAATATCTAACTAATAGCAGGTACTCAAATACCTGTTAAATAAGTAAAAATTGTCAGAAGCTGGGTCATGAGAGGAAACACCATTTCACCTTAAAGAGAGATTAAGATATGGCATCATGGCTAAAACTAGAGGCATGAGCATCAATCTGGTTCAAACCCAGATCTGCCATTTAGTACTTTGGTTAGTACAAACCATAAGCTTTGGTTGTCTCATCTGAAAAGTGAGGACGGTAACACCTACCTGAAGGTTAAATGATATGATAGGAGTATTTAAACATGTCAAACACTCAGCAAATGAGAGTGTTACTACCATCATCATCATCATATCATATTGGTAATTTGAGTAACACACTTTAATGGTCAACTCATGGAACTGGAGACCTTTTCTGTTTATGACAGTATAGAAAGTACTTTTTCTATATACTCGCCATGGCCTCCTTTTTCTTCTCAAACAATAGATCATCATGAAATACCTGGCTAACTGGATCGATCTGTTACCCTAACAGTTCATGCCAAACATATGAGAAATACAATGATATCAGTGCCCATTCTAGGGTAAGAATACTTTATCCTCATGATGACTGAACATAAAGGGTCTTGAACAACAATGAAAACAGGAAAGGCCTGGAGTGAGGTTTGAGAGCCAGAGAAGTGCCAGTCCTGCACAGCACAGAGGAAAGAAACAGTACGCATGTGGCTGAATCCCAGCTCCATCCCGTTACTTGTGATTCTTGAAGCTAGATATCTTTGTGAGCAGTCGTTCCTTTATGTACAAAGTGAGAATATACCTGCCTCTCAGATTTTCCATGACAATTAAATAGTAGAATTTCTGCTAAATTGCCTGGCGTAGTATGTGGCACAACGTACACTTTAAAAAAGTGGTTTTCTTCCCAAATCTCTTGAGTGTTCTAGAGTCTCAGTGGAAGAAAGCTAAAAATTAAAAAAAAAAAAATCCTTTCTGAGGCTAAGAGGCAGCTGGGTGGGAGTGGGAGAGTCTTGTCTGAGGCTCAGGGGGTCTTCCTGTTTTTACAAATTCATGAGTTACAGAAACAGCAAATGAAGTTAATAGCAAAGCAAGAGAAGTTGCTCTCTCTTTGATTTTTTCTTTGACTTCCATTCCTTGTCTTCCTAAAGTACCTTCCTCTGAGGGCTGCATTGTAGCTTAGATTCTTTTAGAAGAAAATGTCCAGGTAACATGACCATATAAATTAAGAATCGAGCTTTGAAGTTATGATGAAGGTATCCCAAAGGCATAAATCTTTAGTGGTTATGCATTTTTGTAAGGATTAATAAATTCTATGAAATTTCACTTCTTCTTTCAACTGACAATTATTGAGTATCAGTTTTATATTAGGAACTGTGCTAGATACTAGTGATATAGACATAACACTGCTCAAGTTGTTTGCAGTTCAAAGGCCTTCCTTTTACCCTCAACCCCTGCAAACAAAGATATTTACACAAAGACAAAACTCTTCCATGCTGATCTATGAGCATTGTCAGCCTTATAATGATAGGAAGTCAAAGAGGGGAAATTCCCAAAAGCTATAGACAAAACAATTAGACACATAAGAAAGAGTGAAATCACAGGAATAAAAGGCGCAGCATAGGGAATATAGTCAGTGCCATTGCCATAGTGTTCTGTGGTGACAGAAAGTAGGCACACGTTTGGTAAGCGTAGCATAAAGTATAATCTTGTCATATACCTAAAACTCATGTAACACTGTAGGTCAAATATATTTCAATTAAAAAAAGAATTTAAAAAAATTTTTTGAAAAAAGTGAAATTTTAATTCTGATATCTTTGTTGATATTTTTAATCATTTCTAGGCAATATATGAAACATCTGCTTTTAGCCTTTTTACTTATAATAATTGGTATCAATTACTGCAGTTTTCTTTTTGGTACATAACGTGAACACAAGTGTTGCATGGCTTGAGTGTGTTGAGATGCATACAAATTTTTATATGTTGTGCACTAATCCCACACATGGACTCCATTGGATTTTCTTCCATTCAAATTTCCTATGCCCCATCTTTCACAGTTATTTCAAATCAATTTTTCCTTGCTATACCATTTGCATTGTTCTTAAATCCCTTTGGAGTCAAGGAAAATAAATAGAAATATATGCCTTCAGCGACTATGCTAGATTTGCAGAGGACAACTTCCCTTTGTGTGTTCTACCAAAAGCTCGGCTTCTCACTAGATTTTTCAAAACACAGGTGAAAGATAATGATTGCACTAAACAAATGTTACTTTTATAGGATTTTAACCTATTTTCTTAAGAATAACAAGTTATAACGGGCATTTACTTTTTAATAGCCCAAATTTCAGAGCCCTTTCCATCTAGTTACAAATGAAATACCCATTAGTTATGTTTATAAAGAGATGTATCAATACATTTATGTTTAAAAACATTACAATATGTTTCTTCCAACCATTTCCTTACTGTTTGAATTGTAACTAGCGGGATGGTTAAGGTTCAAAAAGCTCCTGGAAGTCTTTTTTTGGGATATGTCCAGCTCATAGCATGAAATATTATAGCTGCATAAATTATTAATACCAGTTTAATCCTCTGTTTGAAACTGCAGTGTGAACCAGACTGTTTTGCTGTGTAAACCACACCATGGGAGCATGTTAAGCACCTTTTAGATGCTGCTCTAATTCTTTCAGCACTTAGCACAGTGCCTCTGAGCACGATAGGCTCGGTTATGCATGTTTTATTTGCTGGGTTCAGATCATTTGGGTGCATTTGATACACTAAATCATTAAGAGGTGAAGAGGGGCTCATAGTCAGTTCAATTCAACAAGCATTTATGGAGCACCTATTATGTAATCTGATCATGTCACTGCCACACTTAAAATCTTTGTTATTCCCTATATTTTTCAGGATAAAACTCAATCTCCATGATCCAGCATATGAGGCCCTACATGATCTATCAATAATGACAGATATGTGACACTCAGGGTCCCACTCTCCTCTTCTACTTCCCTAACAAAGGGAACTAATGTATCTCATCACATTTCCCACAGTCTGGACGTGGTTTTAGAATCTTTCTCAATACAATGTTCTAGGCAGCTACCACCATTAGATCAAAGTTAAAATCTATTTGCCAGTCCTTACAGGCTATCTCCAGACTTCCAAATATCACCAAATGCCATTTGCTTCAGTGATATAAAATGACATTTAGCTCCCTGAGCATGCAAGATTGTCACTTTTAGTTGCCTTTGCATATACTATCCCCTCTCCCTGAAATAACCTCCCTCCTTTTCCATGTTTAGCTAGCTTCTCCTTCTCATCCTGCACAATTCAGATGAAGCTTCACCTCCCCAGGCAGATTCAGATCCTTTCTTCTGTGCTCTCAAGTAATCTGCACTTAGTACTTTGTCATTCTGGACTGTAATTGTTAATTGCTCGTCTCTCTCAAAAAATTAAATTCTTTGAGAGAAGTCATGTTTTATTTCACTTTGCATCTCAGCCAGCACAGTATTCAGAACCTGGTGCACAGTATTCAATTACTGTTCAAGAACAAATGTTCTAGCCATTGAACTACATTCCAGGAAACCAAAATAGAATAATGTATAAGAACAAGAAACATTTATTGAGCACTTACAATGTGCCAGGCACTGGTCCAAGCATTTTACATGGATTATCTTGTTCAAACCTGAGAGTAACAACCCTTCAAGATAGATTCTATGATTACCTTCCTTTTGTTAAGAGAGAAAACGAAGACACAGGAGGGGGTGACTTGACCAGGGTGACACCTGGGCAAATAGTCTGGTTCTGGAGCTCCTAATCATTATGCTCCACTGCCTGGGGCCCGCATGGACTCTGTCCTCAAGAAGTTCAAAGGTTGGGGGTGACAGGTTGGGAAGTGATTAATCACTATGCATGGAAGCACGATGATAATAGATGTATGTGCAACATAAAAAGCAGCACAGAGAAGGGAGTGGTTAACGCGGTTGAGGGTAAAAAGACAAGGGTTCAGGGAAGGTTCCACTAAAGAAGCAGTATTCAAATTAGGTTTGAAAGACTACAAAGAACACATGAAATGGAGACACACGGCAGAGGGAAGAATACACGCAAGGCGCAGAGGAGGGAAGCATGATGATGTCTGGGCACCGGACCGGCCACTAGTCTATTTTGCTCTAGTTTTCAGAGCCCAGAGCAAAATGGAAATGTGGGGCCCCTTGTTCATAAATTATTAAGAGTTTCAAACTATTATAGCAGAGCATTAAATCAAAGAGCCCTTCTAGGCATGGGGACCTATGTGATGGCATAGGTTGCAATTCCATGAAGCCAGACCTATTGGGCACCATAAATGCTCCAGCATTGCTGGAACAAGAAGTACCCGGGGGCACAAGTACTTTATGAGACAGGAAATGACACTGGGGAGGCCAGTAGAGGTCAGATTACTTGCCATGCTGTGCAGCCTGGACTTTGCTCCATAGTTAAAGGAAGCCTAATAAAGGTTCTCAGAAGTGATGCAACTTGATTGGACTAATTTGCAAAAATATACTTCCGGCACTCCCATTGGGAGTACATGGAGGAAGGTGGTGGTGGTGGCCAGGGGAGGAGGGGAAGACAGCAGCATATGTAGCAATTATATGGAGCCAGAGAGGCCCAAGCCGTAAATTCATGCTTTTCAGTGGGGATGTCTGAGAAATGAGTAGGAGCATAACACTCAAGGTGCTCAAGGGGCCTGTGAGGAAAGAGAAATACACCCAAGGCTCAACCAAAGGTGCGAGGTTCACGAAAACACATCATTTTGCTTAGGCCTCGAAACCAATTTAAAGTAGTGCTTGATATAATGACTTAGCATCATTTATATCAGGGACACCCCTAATTCTGGAGGAGGCCAATGCACAAACTGTAAGAAATGAAGTTTTTGTGTGAATTTCCATTTCTCCAACTCCCACAAGCAAAGAGGCGCATGAAGAGTCTATTTATTTGTTTCTTGATCTCCTTCCAAAGAACCATGGTTTTTTTTGGGTCACTTGAGTTTTCCCATGAAATAGAAAAAGAAATAATCTTTAAACCCTTCCAATGTGATTTCTCAATTGCCAAACTATTCTCAAGAAGCTTCTTGAGTTCTCTATGGTTTTCTGGCACTATTCGAATGTGATCTCTAGCATAATAAGGATAAAATTAAATAACATGTTAGTGCTTTGAAAATGGAAGTTCAATATAAATGCAGCAATATTAGTTTAATTTACATGAAGACAGTAAACATCCAGATCCTGGGAAGCTGACACAACTAAATTACTCCTCCTTAACTGTCTGATGGTGTATTCTATTTAGTTTTTCAAAGTTCTGTCCATTTGTAGAAATCCTAATCATGTTAACCCCCCTTTCTCACCTCTTTGCTGATAAAGCTTAGGGAACCAGAATATCAACACAAACAAACTTAAATAGTCATAGCATGAACCTGCTCATGAGTCATCATTATCTTTATTAAAAAACAATTTAAAAATGGGAACAGTGGAAATTGTACTTGGGTTTAAAACCTCTCTGGTTCCAGGGCTCACTTTCACTTTTAAATTGTTTCTTTAATGTTCTAAGTGCTTCTAAAGAGGAAAGCAGTCATCTAACAATATGCTAACAATGGGGCAGCTTGGTGTAGCTGGAAGATCATGGGCTTTCATGGGATGAGGGTTGATACAGGTGTGATTTGGGGTGGGTTATTTAGTCTCCCTCATCCTCAGCTCCTCTGGGTGTGAAGTGGGTACATACCTGCATTGCAAGATTAGTGTAGGGCTGAGTGAGCTCTAGGATGTGTATATTAGCATCCCAAAACAGACCTTCAATAGAGTGAAGGTTCCTGAGTAGGCTGTGTGTGTCTTTGGTAAGGGAAATTAAATGTTACTTAATACCTCTATACTCTCTACCCAATTTTTCTTGGTTGAGTGTGAGAGTACCTCGTGTATTGCTTCCCTTTGGATATAACCATGTAGTAAGATCCTTATGAATTCCAGCTTCAGAACACTAAGTCATTGAAACTGAAATCTGCTCTGCTGGGGTCAGATCCTGAGACACTATCAACACTGGAAAACTCAGAATCTTCATTTCTCACACAACTGGGGAGCTCTCCTTTTTTTCTCAGGAATTGCTTTTTAGCCTTCAAATTCAGTGCTTACTAGTAATTTCCTCAGAAGTCTCTTCCCACCTCCTTGACCTCTCTATGTGATCAGATCCCAAGCTATAAACTCTCATAGCAACCTATAATTGTTTCTTTGTAGAACTTACCACAATTATAATTGATCAGTTAATTCTGCAATTAGTTGTTTCGAGAGCATCTTCTTCAAGAGAATGTGAACTCCATTGGAGTTCTGTCTTGTTCATGACTGTGGACCCAGCTCCTGGGGCATGCTTTTGCATGTAGTAGGTGCTTAGCGACCATGTGTAACTATAAATGAGTGGGTGTTGAGCCCTTGTTATCTGATTTCGATGAACATACATATTATTCATAGACAAAAATGATATGAGTTAGTTTGCTTGGTTCATATGTGTACTCTTCAAACAAAAGTCTAGTTTTTATACACTAGGACATTTATGATTGGTAATCAGTATAGAACACTTACTGAATTGCTTTTCTCGTCGTGGGGATGATTTATGAGGATCTAGCCATACTCTCTCCCTTAATCATTATTGGGTCCATTGAGATATACTCATAACTTGATGAGACAAATAACCAGCTCTCAAAGATGGCACATCCTCATGTAGTGTACAAGTGAGGAGGGGAACAGAGATGGGAGAAACACCTTTCAAATCCAACTGTGGTGGCAGTGCCTTTCAGCTTGCCTGTAGAAGTTGAGTATGTCTGACAGTGACTTCCTGAGGACGCCCAGTAATGAAGCCAATGAATAGGTGGTGGGGGAAAGCAATCAACATTGACATTATCATGTAGAAGACATTAAACCCACCGACATTAATATTATCTCCTAACTATAGCTGAAGAAACTGAGGTTCAGAGATCTTAAGTAAGCTTTCCAAGGTCAAAGAGCTAGGATCCAAAATATAAACAACTGATAGAGAGTGCAAAGAAAATACTGGAAAAGAGCAAGGAAGAAAATAATAGGGGAAATAGAGAACAATAGGAGGGGTCCAGTCTATACAAGCTAAGGACAGCCTCATTTCTCTAGGAAATTATAGTTGTAACAGCTGGCTCTGTGACCGTCCTGTCTCTGTGATATCCATCCCATTACTTTTAAAAAGCAAAGACTCAAGATATGTAGGGTCTAGGAGGTAGGGAAAAGGCAACCCCAGCTTAGAACCATAATTATCAGTAATTACGTTAGTAAAGCTGAATTATCAGACACCTGAAAAGATATGAGGGTTGTTGGAAGAAAGGGAGAAACATGGGCAAGATCAAGGAAAGGCACCCAGGAGAAACGGGAGTGGGCATAAAAATCCTTCCATCATCACCATGTTGCCCTATACTAACCATTCCAAATTACCACCTTTGTGAGATATGCCTCAGGTGTGCAGCAGACACATTATAGACCCAGAGTTTGAACTCTGCCCAACAGAGGTGTGACCCTCACCATTGACAATCTATGAGCTTGGCTTCTTTTGCATATTGATCTGAGAGGAAAAAAATTAAATGGTTCTACCATCAACCAAGTTGCTCACGCCCAGACCTGGAGTCGCTCCTGACTCTACCCATTTTTTCATCACAGCCTATCAGTTTGCCAAGGCTCAGTTCTACCTCTGAATATGCCTTAACTCCACTTCTTTTTCCTCCCTCTATTGCCATCATCTCCAGAGCCCTCCACACTATTTACACTATTATCACAACCTCCTTACTGGCCTTCCCATATCTTCTCTTCCTTCGTCCAAGCCGTTCTCTCTATGCAAGTGCCAGAATGATACTTTAAAAACACAGGGGCTCCTGGGTGGCTCAGTTTGTTGAGCGTTCAACTTTGGCTCAGGTCATGATCTTGCTGTTCCTGAGTTCGAGCCCTGTGTCAGGCTCTGTGCTGATAGCTTGGAGCCTGGAGTCTGCTTCAGATTCTGTGTCTCCCCCTCTTTCTGCCCCTCCCGTGCTCATGTTCTGTCTCTGTCACTCAATAAATAAAATGTTAAAAAAAATAAAAATAAAAATAGAAAATTGACCATGTCCTTCCCCTGCTTAAAATCCTTCAATGGCTCCCTGCTCTTCTTGGGACAAAATATCAAATCTATCTGACAATCAACAAGGTCCCGTTTGCACCATCTCCTTGACTAACTCTGCAGCCCCATCTCCTGCTTCCTCACCCTTGTGTGCTGCAGTGCACTTCTCTCACTTCTTCAGGCTCACCAAGCTCCTTCCTCTTCCATCCCACAACTGTGCCATTCTGTCTGTATCGAAAACACAGCTGGCATCAGTCTTCCTGACGATACACATTGTAAGGTCCATGAGGTTAGACACCATTTCTATCATTTTTAGGGAGCATCATCTTTCATTCTGTCTCCAGGGTAGCACAATCCATGGCACATTGTAAGAGGTCAATAAATATTTATTGGAAGAGTGAATATTTTTTGACTGTGTGACTGAATAATAGTATCCACTTACTCAGTCTACAAATATTTCTTGAGTCAGTACCCTTGCCAGATAATGTGTAGGTTACTGAAGATACAGTGAGCAAAATGAACACAGTCCCTGACCTGTTAGATTTTATAGTCTAGTAGACTTCCCCTCTTTTTCTACTGAAATAAAATAATGGATCTAAGATCTTATCAAATCTTAGGTATTATCTTGCTCTTCTCTGAGTTTTCTTGAGTTACATGATTTAGTTCTTAAATTCTCTCTTCCGTGCTTTCTCTATCATTTCTCTCATCATCTCACTGACAGGGTAAGATATTTGAATGGAAGGAACTGTTTCAACTTATTTATTTACTTTTTAGTCCTCTCTCAGTCTACAGAGAAGTTTCTTTTTAAAAATATTGTGCTGTGTTTTTAATTAAAGAGTGGCAAGCTTGTCTATGATAGAAATCAGAACAGTAGTTGCTTATGGGATGTGGGGATCAGAAGAGGGTAAAAGGGAGCTCTCTAGGAAAATGGAAATGTCATATATCTTGATTGGGGTTATATAATTTTGAGGTTATATCTTAATTGGACTTTATATCTTGATTGGGTTAAATGAGTGTATACATTTGTCAAAATTCATCAAATTGTACACTTAAGATGTATGTTTTTCACTGAAGGTTTTACCTCTTTAAAAAATATTTTTTAAAAGTAACACATGCTTATTTTTATGAAACATTATCAAATAAACGTAAGTAAAAATGAGAAAATCAACATGACCTGTAATCCCATCACTCAAAGAACATGTTTTCATTGTGATGTATGTCCCTCCACATTATTTCATTTTTTACATGCAAACACAATATGGATTCATACAGAATGTAGTGACTCCTTATTGTTTTAGAAACAGTATAATGAAAACATATATAGAGGTTTCTTTATAATTACTCCTTAAAGGATTCATTTGCCACACTAAGTAAAAATCAGTATCCTAAATTTTTTCCAAAATGTTTAGAACCCATTTTCCATCCATGTCCATCAACAACATTTACTGAATGTGAAATGTTTTTTCTCAAGAGGTCTCTTGACCAGGAATGATCTTCAGGCTATGGTGCTAAGATTGCAAAATCTTAACTACTGGACCATCACTAACAGTACATCTTTAAGCTGGTACCACATTTACAATGAGTTTTATATGTTAAGAAGTGACTAAGTATATTAAGCATCACCTCAGAATTCATCCTTCTGTCCTCCTCAGATTATTAAGCTGTTACAAGATCCAATTTATGGCATGTTGCTCTTATATTTATTGTTTAATTTGTGTAGATTCTAATTCAGTACAGAGACCCATATAATTGTATGGCTAGACTGTTGTGATCTACAGCTCCATAAAATTTACCACAGCATGAGATCATGCATGCAAATCTCACATTTATCTCAGAAATTCAAACCACATCAAGTTTAAGCCATAATATCTGAAGTCAACAAAACCACAGCCCACCTCTAACACTTCCTAAAAATCTATTGCTAAATCTACTTCACCAAGTACATGTGGGTAAATATTCCAGGAGGTCCTTTGTTAGTTCCCTGATGGTGGTACATAGTCTCAGACAGAAGGAGAATTATTTGGAACTACGAGAAAATTAGAAAAGTAAGGACTAGAAGCAAAGGTCTGTGAGAAAGAGAAATGTCTTTAGCTTTACACTTCTGGCAAGCGATAAAAGGCAGCTTTAGTGACAGCAGCCAGATGGAGATCAAATGACAACTGTGAGTTCATAATGGTCTCCAGCATTCTGGCAAGCACAGGGGCAGTAGGGGAAGTGGGAGGGGTCAGCTTTACTGGTACTACACGCCAATCTGGTGCACATCAGCGTTATCTGACGTCAGCTAAAACCAGTTCTGAGGCACTACATCGGGACCAGCTGCTAGATACTGAACGCACTCTGGCCTGCCTTTCTGTACTCCCAATTTCCCACCCGTAACATTTGCAGGATGCTACCAGTTAATTTATGTTCCCTACAGCAGGGAGGACCCAGATGTTGAGGCTGCAGTTGCTGATTTGAAAGGAGTTTCACAAATACAGGAAGCTTTCAGAGGATAAAAGAAATGTAAGGGTATTTTACAATTTAAGATACTCATTGTTCTGTATTAAACATGTGTGCGCGAGGTCACGCGCTGGGAGGGGAGGGGGTTGCAAGTGCGCGCGCACCCATTCGCGCGCGCGCGCGCACACACACACACAGGCACACACACAGACACACACACACGAAGGATTTGAATAACATCAAAACCTGTTTCTTAGCATGCAGAAGGACATCATTCACGCTATCAAAACTGCGAAAAAGTCTGAAGTGCACAAATGGAGAAAACTTGATTCATCTGCAGTAAGGGAGGGGAGACCTATATTGGATTCAGCTGTGGCTGTGTTAAAATTCATTGGAACTTTTCACAGCATTAGGTGAAATCAGGGAAGCCCAGTACTTTTGCCATGAGTGATGATGCCCCAAATGTTAGAGAAAAGGGAAATCCAATATTTTACACAGATGAAGGAATTGGGAATGAAGAAGATTAGAAGGGGAATTGGAAAATGTGTGCTGTGTGATTAACATGTATGGTGTTCTGTGTGCCATGCATTGTACCTGCTGTATGTATATTATCTCATTTAATTGTCACAATGAACTTATGAGATGGGTACAATTACTACTCAGGAAAGTGACCAAAGAGGTTAGGTGACTTGCCTAAGCCTGACTCCGGAGTCTGCATTCTGAGTACAATGCTCTGATGCTATGTCAACATAGCACTGACAATTGGTCAACTTTTGCCCTCTAGCTGTTCTAGAGGAAGATAATCTATGGCTAAGAAGCTGAGGTCCGCAGTCCTACAGATACGTATTTGCATCCTGGGTTTGCCTCTTAGCTGTGGGGCCTTTGAGCTAGTAACTGGCTCAACCTCTCTGATAGGCCATATAGCTTCTTCAGCAATGAAATGAAGATGACTGTATCCTCCCCAAAGAGGGTTATGACAGTCAAGTGATGTCATATAAATAAAAAATCTTATCACAGTGCCAAGTACATGATAAGCGTTTAACAAATGTGCTGTTTTTCACTAACAAATCACAAGTCGAGCTAGGAATGTTTGGAAACATCCCTGTGTAATCACTGTTACACACAGCTTTCAGAAGAAAATCTTCTAACGGCCTTCATGTGGGTTGAAATTTTGACATCTCAGGCTTGGAAAGTATGCTCATATGTGTTTTAGGTTGAAAATAAAGTTCTTTTTATAAATAAAACTTCAAAAAGAGTGAAGGGAACCTGTCATAGATGATAAGAAGTAACTCAAGAAAAAGTAAATCACAGAGTACTGCCAAAGTCCTGTGGTTATGGGTTCTTCACAGCCAGACCCAAAGAAATCAGGATTTACACTGTGGTTGGATTTAAGGTGAGTGCAGCTTCGGGATCACAGATGGACTTGTTTTCATAGTTTATGTAAAAGACATAAATCCAAACTTACAAAATGGAGTAGAGGGTCCAGTTGCCAGGGATAATGAGAGACACGCCAAATTAACCAAACTTAATTCATATGGTCATTAAACAATGACTCCACCTGGTTTTCAGTCGTTTTACCATCTGTTGTAGCTGTTTCTTCTCAGATGGGAGAGTTCCCACTAGCTCCCAGGTGCGACCTGTTTATTAAGACACAGTGCCAAACCATACTCCATAGCATTTGGTAACCAGGCGATATATTAAGGTTAATGAGGCAAGTTGTAACATAATCTCAACTAATTTATTGAAATGGATTGCAATTTTTGAAAATTGACATCAATGTGTTTTTGATTCTTTACACAGATTATTTGATTACATTGTCAAGGCCCAGAAAAACATTTTGATGGTAAAGACAGAAGTTTCTCAGTGGCTGTGAAAATTATAGAATAATTGTAGAATAACAAAATTAATAAGCATTAAAAAATGTTACAGCTGGAAGAATCCCATAGGACAAAGTTTTCAGTTTCCAACTGTGACCAATGTGTGTTTCAGAGACTGGGTTGAATTGGGGGAGGGGAGTGAGAGGAGTCCTAAATCTGCAGAATTCTGTCTCCCTTACCCCCATCCCTATCTGGCTACTGCAGCCAGAACACTTCTGCTTTTATCTATCTGTATGTAAGGATTATGCCTGCTATTTATTTTGGGGAGATGGAATTCTAAAAACACAAATTATAAAATAGTTGACAAATGGGGAAACTGAGGTATGGAATGGGTAAACAGCTTGCCTAATATCATGCATCATTTTGTAAGCCACATTTTTGAAAAGATATCAAATTAGATTTACGTTGGCTGTGCATGCAAAGTACCTACGTAAATCTTAATTTTACAGCATTATTTCAAAAGTTCCCTAAAATACAGATATATAATATAAACCCTCAAATGAATCTATAAACAGACCTTCCTGTATTTGATGGTGATGTTTCCCTAGAATAGGGAGGGACGGCTTGCCAAGGGTGATATTCCAGCTGAGAAAGCAAAATCTCTGACACACTTCTGCTTAGTGGTCAGTGATACTAATATGCCCTCCCCCTCCTGTATCTTAAGGGCATGAGCTAGAACATATGGCAAAAATCCTTATAGGTCAACAACAGAATGTTAAACACAATCCATCACTTCGCCACAAACTGATATGGTCCATGGAGCATAGGAGTAAAGTGTTCATAATGGACAGCCAGATAACAGTCTGCTCTCCACATTCTTTGGTTACTAAAAATGAGGCCACTTTGGCCCTTTACAATATAAAGTCAAACAGTAGCCAGACAGAGTACTGTCAGACATCCTCCAAGACCAGCCAGCCAGAAATGGGCGCTTCAAAAGACCTTGTCCTAGACCCTCTTCAAAAGACCAGTCTTATAGGGTTTAATCGTAAATTATCTTGTTTTAATATTTAATACCTTCCAGACCTTGGGATTGACATTTCATTGCCAAAATAAAAGAGAACCAGAGAGAAATATAAGATGCATATTATTCACAGCACAGATCTTACAAGCAATTTCAAATCATAAGCTCCACTGTCAAAAACTTTCAGTGAGTAGAGATTAAATGCTTACAAGCAAGCACTGAAGCCAGAGAAAAACATAAAAGTTCAAATAGGAGTAAAGAATGCTCTTATTTTCCTTTACTCCTTATTTCTTTTGTTTATGGTGTCCTAAATACTACTCAGTTTCCTTAATTTCATCTCCATTGTGTTTCTTGTATACTGCTTCCAGAACAAAACACCCCATCTTTGCCCTTTTAAATCTCCCACTTCAAAACTCACCTTCATAAAACCTTTCAAGGTTGTTTTCCTCATCATTATAATCTCTTTATGCTACATTAAAAGAACAAGACTTGAAGCTTGGCAATTAAGCACCTTTTAATCTATTGGGTTTTATATGTGTATACAGTACAGACTGGTAGAGGTCACAAATCCTTAGCTTACAAAATGGACCAGTTTATAGCTCCTGAGAAAAAATATTTAGAAAATTGTCAGGTTGGGGGTGGAGGAAGTATGTAGAAGAATATAAAATGCAGATAAGGGTGCACAATCCTCTGTAATTAAAAAATACAACCAACAAACACAGTGTCCAATCAAGACATCTTCCTTTCCAACATGTGAGAAGAGACTAAAAGTTTATTTATAGCTTTATGTTCTAGTTCGTCAATTACATCTTTGAATCTGGACAACTTATTCCTCCAACAGTGTCTGATTCAATGTTTATTGAGGGTCCACTCAGTGCCAGGCACTATTCTAACCACTTAGGGATCAACCAGTGAACAAAACAAATCCTACTGCATTGGATTTGTACTGAGAGATAAGAGTGGGCTGAGGGGGCAGCCAGATAATAGACAACATATGGAAGTAAAATATATATGTTAGGAAGTGACCAATGATGATATAGTTTGTTAAAGAGAGAGGGAACAGGGTTCAGGAGATCAGTAATGCTGGGTATTGCAATTTAGGTAGAGTGGTCAGGTCAGGCCTCATTAAGAAGGGGACTTGAAGGGCATGAGCAATGTGGTTACCAGGAAAAAGAATATTCCAGGCAGGCAGGCAGTACAAAGGCCCTGAGACAAAAGGAAATTCAGTGTGCCTAGAAGGGGTTGAGCATGGGACAGAGTAGTAAAAGATGAGGTTGGAGTAGGGATCTGATATATTTTTTTAATAATAGCTTTATTGAGATATAATTCACATTCCATATAATTCATGTACTATTCGGTGGTTTTTAATATATTAGCAGGGTTGTGCAACTAGCACTACCATCAATATTAGAACATTTTCATCATAGTGAAGAGATTTTGTAGTTTCTTTTAAGCCAGAGTAAGCACTTTTGCTTTTACTCTCAGTGAAAAGAGGGACTGGGATTTGACCTGCTATTTATAGAATCACTTTGGCTGCTGGAGGTGCACAGAGGAAGGGCAAAAGCAGAGTGAAAGATCAGTTGTTGCAGTGATCCAGGTGGGAGATGATGGTGGTAGTGGTGGCAGCCCTGAGAAATGGTTGAATTATTTTACATTTTGAGGTAAGCTGATAGGATTTGCTGATGGAGTGAATGTGGGTTGTGAAGGAAAGAAGTCAAGGATGACACCATGATTTGGAGGCTGAACAATGGGAAGGATGAATTGCCATTGACCTATAGGAGGACAATCAGAAGGTCAACCTTTGTCACTTTAAGTTTGAGATGCTTATCGTATATTAAGAGAGAGATGATGAGTAAGCCAGAAGTTCAAGAATGATGACTGACCATATTGGAAGTATATTTGGGAGTCATCAGCATATAAATGTTTAAAGCCAAGGATGAAGTCACCAAAAGAGTGAGTATAGACAGAGAAGAGAAGAGGTCCAAGGACTAAGCTGTTAAGGCAGAGGAAGAAGAAAACTTTGCAGTGAAGTAGATGGACGAAAAGAATGATCTCTTCTTCTCTTTCAGAGATAGAAAATCCGGAAACCTATTCAAGAACAAATTACCCTTGGGCAGTTACCACCTCAGACCACCTACCTCCCTCACCACTGATTAGTCTACCATTCAGAGACATTCACAGAGAGACAATTCCTACTATAATAGAAGCTTTCTGACATACACTTGATTCAGTGGGGAGTTGAGGAATGGGGTGAGGGGATCACTGAAAAAATGTCCTAGTTAGTCTCTTCATCTGACACCTCATCTGGCTGGCTCCGGCATGGCTGGTGAAATGTGAACAGCTGATGGCAACACAAGGTGGTTGGCATAAGGCTCAAAGCAATAGAATTACTCTACTCTCTACAGCATATTAATAACTGAAGAGAATTCGCATAGGGTGAGGATTTATGGAACACACAACAAGATGGCATTAAGGGGATTATATTAGGTTTTGATGCTTTGTAACAAATTACTCAAAACTTAGTGATTTAAAACAACATGCATTTATTATTTCAGTTTCCTCAGGTCAGAAGTTCAGGCATGGCTCAGTCTGGTTCTCTTCTCAGAACCTCACAAGGCTAACATCAGTGTTACCCAGGACTACATTCTCATCTGAAGGATGTACTAGGGATGGATCCATTTCTAAACTCTCTCAGGTCACAGGCAAAATTAATTACTTTGCCACTGTATAAGTCATGAAAATTTGCTTCTTCAAAGCCAGTGATGGAGAGTCTTTGATGCTTCTAGTCTGTCTTCAGAGAGGGCCTAGGCCCTCTTCTAAGGGGTCACCTGATTAGATCAGGCCATGTAGCATAATCTCCCTTTCAATTTCTTTTGGATGTTAAAGGATTGACTAAGTTCTAAAGGGGAAGATTATCATTCTATTCTACAAACCAATAGTACGAAATATGTATGAAAAAAGTGAAGAAAATATCAAAAAAGACTCTGAACATACAAAGAAGGTAGCAGTACTAAAATAATTCAACAATTCTTGAGTACACAGTTTCATCTGATTGCCGAATATAACCATTTGGCATCCTTACAAATATCACTACAGGTCGTTCCAGTCCTGTGCAGTTGAAGAACCCAGAGCTATTTGGGATAATTTTTAAAATGACTTCACATATTAGAGTTATTTTTAACAATACATATACATACATTTTCTATACTGATCTGGGGAAATTCCTCTGATCTATCATTGGATAGCAACTTCCCCCAGGATTAATAAGTGTTTGTGAAATATCATCTGTGATCATCTGAAAATATAACTGTAATCTAACTGTAATGAAATGGAAGCTTTTACTTTCAGCCATGAGGACCAACTTGGAAGATAATCACTGATGAAACACTCTAGGTAGACTCAGCAATGAGATGAATGATATAACATATCTGAGTCAGAAAGTATGACAAATGAAATATTTTTGAATACTGGAAGGCTAGGTTTCTCTCACAGAGAACAACTCCACAACACCTGAACAAATCACTTTCCCATGAGGCCAAATTCAGCATGTAGTATAGTTTTTCAGTGACAGACTAGGCCTATGTAGTTGACTTGGGTGGGGCGTTATTAGGGCCGTGGTTCATTTGAATTGGCACAAACAATACATGGGTTCCACCGTCCTACAGCTTCCGTTCAGATGACTAAAGTCATGGGACTTTCAGCATAGCTAGCTGATGACAGTGCATACTATTTTGTCCCAAAATCCAGTCCAAGCATGGGCATACCAATTAAATGGCAAGCACTTTAAAGGCAAAGGACCAGGCATTGCATAGTTCTTGGTATACAGTATGATAGCAAAGAAACTTTTCTGAATTAAAGTGAAATGTGTAATATCTTAGAGAAAATTCATGCACTGCACAGGACTGCAGGATCCTGGGATCTCATTCAACTCTCAGATTCTATTCAACTAAATAAACATCGACTGTTCTTCTAATAAATGCAGAAATTGTGTGAGATGCTGAGAACACCAAGTTCATGAAGTCATGATCCCTGCTATCAAGAAATTCCCTAATTCTTTGTCAGCTTGCTGTGATTACACTTTCTTCCAAAGAACCTCTAAGAAATACCTAGCAGATAGAACCTTGGAGTTCCACCGAACACAGTTCAACAATTTCCAGATGATGACTCAGGCCATATTGTGTAATTCACCTTTTGTCTCTAAAACTGCAAGTATTTCAGCACCTACCTAAATTTCAATTCTAAGGAATTCTTTAACAAAGGCATCACGTGTTTGGATTTAGGTATAGATATGACATACACAAGCACCCTTAGGTAAATTATCCATTAGCCATAACCATTCCTTTACTCAAACATTGCCCCTTGCTGACAATGCAGCTAGGGATTAAGTGCAAAATGTCAGCTCAAATAAATGAGCCAGAAAACCAACATATCACTTTTCTTTGCCACTAAATTAAGATCAAGGGAGCTTAAGAATATTTTGTCTGCAGTGATACAAACATGCAGGTGCAAAAACTCTTATGTACCTTTGCAAAAAATTACTTCTCTAACTGTTGGCTATACAGACCTTAATAATGCAAGCAGAGTTTTGAATGGGAGCATATGGGAGGCATTTTCACCACTTTGGGTGACTTCAGTAGGTTTAAGACGTGTTTTTGCATTTATTGCATATACTCAAAACAAAGGAAAGAACTTTCAACTTATTAAAGTCAAAGTCTATACACTGAAGTTTGCTTTTCAAAAATGTGTAACTACTGATTGCTTTCCACCCACAGGTTGCCATGATCTCAAAGGTGAAATTTTAGCATATGACTAAAAGGTCCTATAGCGGCAGCTTCATGATTCAGCATCTAACATCAATAATTCACAGTGAGATCATAGGCTCTCTGTGGAAGGTAGTGACATATTTGCCTTATGAAAGGAGGCTTAGGGCATATTGGGAGTATTTTGAATTTAGACTTGTGTGGGTGTCAGACATTTGTCTTCTAGCTAGTGCCTGGGCAGTAGGATTCTCCTTTGGGAGAAGCTCTTTGAGAAAGGTGAATTTGGGTTGTAGGGCTAGGATACACACATGTGGTAACCAGCTCCTCCTGAACACGGTTTTCCAGAGTTACCCTGGGCAGGTGGGAAGCCTTTCTATGGAAAAGATTCCAACTTGGTTCCCTGCCATCACCAAACACAAATGTGTTGATTTTTCTTTTTTGAGCTTCCAACCCTTGCAACCTTCCAAAAATAAATCAAACCAGCCATCAGGGCACCGAAATAATACTACTACTAATAAGCAGCTTTGCCTAGACTTACATAAACAACACTTCTGAGTAAACTTTGCCCCAGAGGTCTGAAACACTCTTTTTATGTAACCTGCTTACTAATAATTACTAGACTTGGGTGCATTAACCCTGGAAATAGATTTTAATAACAACTCCTAAAAACAAAAGACATGAAACGACAAAAAAAAAAAGTGCACCAACTAGAAAAACATTTGGCAGCCTGCTCCAGCCTCGATTGGAAGACACCCCCCTCCTCTCGCCCAGCCACTTGCAACCCCTCCGCCTCTACGAGCCCCTCCAACTGGATAAGAGTCCGCTCCGGACCCCGCCCTCTCCTGGCCCTGCACCGCCTCCGCCCCCTGAGCTCGCCTTCCGCGTGGCTCCACCTCCTTCCGCTTCTCTCCCCACGGTTCCAGGAGCTGGGGTCAAATTGTCTGTGCAGGCTGATTTGCATAACCCAATGGCTGTGCATATGCAAATGAGGCGGGTGGTGGTTGGTTGGAGGTTGGCAGGATAACTCGGGCGAGCCGGGCCTTTGTCCTTCAGTGGCTGTGAGGCAGCTGCCGGGTCGGAGTCACGGCCCGTGGCGAGGTGAGGGGCCGGGAGCAGGCGAGCGAGCGGGGCGGGAGGGGCAAACCGACGGACAGACCGCGCGGCGGCAGCGGGAGCCGGAGGAGCCCGTGAGGGAGTGCAGAGAGCAGGCGCCCAAGCGCCCACGGTGGCAGGAGCAGCCCGCACGCCGCGCTCTCTCTGAGGGGGATTTGCTGTTGCAATATGACTTTGGAGGAATTCTCGGCTGGAGAGCAGAAGACCGAAAGGTAAGGCGGCCAGAGTCTCTCCCTGAACTCTTCTCGCCCACTGCATGCGCCCCAGGGCGGCCCCGCTGTGCAAGGTTTGACGGGGAGCGAGCGGTTAAAAGTTTGCAGAGGGCACCTCCCTACCGTCTGGCTCTGGGGTCTTCCCCGCGGCGCCGGTGGACGGAGGAGCGTGCCCCCAACCTGGCCGAACCCTCCGGGCCTTTGCAAAAAGGCAGAAGGGACTGTCCCTGCCCGTGCGGCTCCTGCGGCTGGCAGCCTGTGGCTGCACCCAGCGCCAGAAACTGGCAGCGCCCTCGAGGGAGGGTGACGGGTGGCCTTCTCGGGGCTTTTCGCAGGGCACCCGTCCTATGGACGTGTGAGGGCTCAGCAGGGGTTACAGGGCCGGGGGAGGCTTCGGGTTTGCAGAAAGCCGGGAGGCACGGTGGCGCACGAACTCCGGAGGGAGAGTCGCGGTGCAGGGGGAAGGGGCTGCCATGGCCCCGAAGGGACCGGGGCTGACGGGACCCTCTTTGCTCTCGTTCGCGTGCAGGATGGATAAGGTGGGGGATGCCCTCGAGGAAGTGCTCAGCAAAGCTCTGAGTCAGCGCACCATCACCGTCGGGGTGTACGAGGCGGCCAAGCTGCTCAACGTGTAAGTGGGGCCCTCGCGAGTCCCTCGTGGCACCCCTTCCCTCCCCAGCCCTGTCGGAGGCGACCTCGCCGAGCGCCCCTCGCCCTGCAGCGCAGCTCCCCGCGGCTTCCCACCTGCCCAGGGGCGACCCCGGGGCCCGGGCGGGTGTTGCGGGCGTCCACGCGGACGCGCGGCGTCTCTGCGCTCACCCGCCCCTCCCGCTGCCCTCAGCGACCCCGATAACGTGGTCCTGTGCCTACTGGCGGCGGACGAGGACGACGACAGAGATGTGGCGCTGCAGATCCACTTCACCCTGATCCAGGCGTTCTGCTGCGAGAACGACATCAACATCCTGCGCGTCAGCAACCCGGGCCGACTGGCCGAGCTCCTGCTCCTGGAGACAGACGCGAGCCCAGCAGCGAGCGAGGGCGCCGAGCAGCCCCCGGACCTGCACTGCGTCCTGGTGACGGTAAGCGAGAGCGGGGTGCGGGCCGGATGGAGTTAAGAGTTCTGGAGGGAAGTGAGCGAGGGTTCAGAGTCGCCTGACTGCAGATCTGGAATGAGGGGGAGAGCAAGAGCGTGACTGCCTTTGCCCCATTAGAGAGTGTGGCTGGACTTTCAGCCGAGATGTGCTAGTTTCATCATCAGGATTTTCTCTGGTACAGAACATGTCTAAGCACGTTGGAGGCTGCCAGCAGCGGAAGAGATCCTTGTGAGTCAGCACTGTCAGCCCAGCTCCTCCCTACCTACATCTGCACTACCTCCCGTGACTAATTCCTTTAGTAGGGCAGATTAGATAAAGCCAAATAAATTCCTGGCTCACCCTCATTAAGGAGTCCGCTTCATTCTCCGCCACTCAGAGTTAAAAATAGAAATGGTGTAGGAGACAGAACTTAATTCCCTAGAAATCCGTGAAGAGGAGACAGAACTTAATTCCCTAGAAATCCGTGAAGAGGATAGAGTGGGAATTTTTTCTTTGCAATCTTACATTTTTTTAAACGGACCTTTTTATCCCTGATTAAAAAAAAAAAAACCTTTGGTAGATAAACAACTTGTGTTTTCAGAGGTAACATGATAGCTTTGTCTTTTTACATTTTACTCTTTTTGGCTGGTCTAGTTGAGTGGCAGCCTAATCATTTTGCTACTCCTGAAAATTGCTACTCTGTCTTTTGGGAGGATAACAGGTGGCAGTTCTAGTTAACTGTTCTGCAGCTCTCATGAGAGCATGGAAATACTCCTCCAGAGTTGTTTTCACTCAGGTCTCTTCCACAGCACAACTTTGGTAGGACAAACCTGTGAATGATAATGTCATGCAAAACTAAATAAGTGCCATGCAGATATATAAATTATGGTTCAGAGGGTTACATGCGTTCCAGCCTTGCAGAGTATGGTTTAGTGGAGAATTACCCTTAAAGATTTTGCAGAACCAACTACCTAGAGGAAAGGTTATTCTTTATGGTTGTAACTGGTCTCTCTGTCACACAGCCAAAGTATAGAATGTTCAGGTTGTCTTCCTCTCAAAATGAATGTAATTATTAGCAAGTGCCGGTTTTTTTAATAGTGAATTTTCCTCAATTTGTTTCCAGAATCCACATTCATCACAGTGGAAGGACCCTGCCTTAAGTCAACTTATTTGTTTTTGCCGGGAAAGTCGCTACATGGATCAGTGGGTTCCAGTGATTAATCTCCCCGAACGGTGATGGCATCTGAATGAAAATAACTGAACCAAATTGCACTGAAGTTTCGAAATACCTTTGTAGTTACTCAAGCAGTTACTCCCCACACTGATGCAAGGATTACAGAAACTGATGTCAAGGGGCTGAGTGAGTTCAACTACATGTTCCGGGGGCCGGAGATAGATGACTTTGCAGATGGAAAGAGGTGAAAATGAAGAAGGAAGCGGTGTTGAAACAATATACAAGTCAAAAGGAACAAAAATTACAAAGAACCACGAAGGAAGGAAAACAAACTATGTATTAATTTAGAATGGTTGAGTTACATTTAAATAAACCAAATGCGCTTTGTTAAAGTTGAAATGTGGGCAGTAGTTTGGGTATTTTTGGTTTATATGCCCTCAAACAAAAGAAATACAGAAAGGGTTGATCCTATTTTAAAACCATATTTTATTGTATTTTGATGAGATGTTAAATTCTCAAAAGTTTTATTATAAATTGTACTAAGTTATTTTATGACATGAGAAGTTATTTATGCTATAAATTTTTTGAAACACAATACCTACAATAAACTGGTATGGAATAATTGCATCATTTCTTAATGTGTGCTTTTGTTTCTTTTAACTTGGAATGTATTTTAAATAAGTTTTTTTATATGGAAAAATTAAAACCCTTATGAAATCATATATATAGTATATGTGTGTATCTATATATATAGATCGATATCTGGTGTGTGTATGTATGTGTTTTTTTCCACTTTTAAACATTTGAGCTGGACATGGCATAATTTTATTTATTCTTTAACAGACATTTTACTAGTGCCCTACTTTGTCTACACTTTATCTACATTCTCTCTACTTCCGTCCAAAGCCAGAAAACCAAAGGTGATTTTTAAGAGGAGTTGGGGGTCGCAGTTAGGGAAAAGAAGTGTTAGAGATTATACTTGCAAAATCTGAGTAATTACGCTTTGGTGATGTTAATGTTATAAGAAGAATATATGCAAAATGCTAAGGAAGCAGAGAGGAGAAAGTGACCAAAGTCGCCTGCAAGACCAGAGAAGGTTTTCCTAGGGAGACAGCAAGTTATGTGGGGCTTAAAACAGAAGTTTCATTTCCCCAGCTGGGATGCTATTGGCAGCAACGCTGGTTGGTGCAAAGGTGTGGAGCTCTGAAAGGCCAAACCCTGTTCAGGAAACAAAGAGGAATTGTGTGTGCACCTCTGGTGTAGAAAAGAAAAGGGAAAGATAAGGTTGAAAAAGTAGGTGGGGATTAGGCCCAGACTATGAAGGGCATTCCGTGTCACCCTCAGGCATTTGGGCTTCCTTCTTTCTGTAAACTTTGGGGAGTCAGCCGAGGCCTTCACGCAGGGAGTGACGTGATCAGTGTTCTAGGAAGATAACACTGGGGACTCTGAAAGGGGTTATTGGGATAAGAGGCTGTAGGTAATGCCAATCAGGAAGTGACTGTACCAGTCCAAGGCTGTGCATTTTGCAGAACCATATTTAAGGAATAGGGAAGTGGCCCGGCAAAGATGTCCGGTGCCCTTATTCTCTCCAGAGCTGTATATCTTCCAGCTGAACATTTCTGCTATGGTTTTGAGGGGTCTGGTTAAGTTAGATGAGACAGATGGAAGAAGAGAACAAAATAAATGAAAGCCTTCAGCAGAACAATCATCTCTTAGTTGGAACAGTCACTTGATAATTAACTGCAACAACCGCCTGTAGGTATAGCCAAAGAAAGCAAAAATGCTTACTGAGGGGAAGTCTAACATAGCTTCAGTCCACAGGATTNTTTGCCTATTTGGCAAAGGGCACCCTCAGTGGCTCCCCGGCCATCTGTCTCCCATCCTTGTCATGACTACATGTAATCAGGGAAAAGTAGAAGTCAGGAGAGAAAAACAAACCAACTAATACTAGCAAAAAGCTCCAAGTTTCTGCAGTTTAAGAATAACATAAGCCCATGTGCCCTTCACCTTGCAATTAAGTTTCTCTCTTTCCACATCTTACACGAATGTGGGGCTTTAGGCCTTGTTTAAGTTCATTGTATTTTATTTAAGCTGGTGCCCAGTCCAAAACAAAAATTTAATATTCATTTTACCAAAAGATTAAGAGCAGTTTTTGGAATAGAGTTTTCTTGCCTTCCTACTTAAGTAAGGATTTTCAAGCCTCTTCCCCAGTTGCCTGGTTAAAATCCCTTGCAAAGATGGGTGAATTCAAGCAGGAAGGCAGGGAAGCCTTCAGCAGGGTTGCTTGGTGTAAAGGCCCTGAGAGCAGCCAGTGTTCGCTCCTCTGCATCTCATTCTCCTCATCTATAAAATGGAGGTCAAATTACTCAGCTTGCAGAATCCTCACCTCTTCTACAAAACTGTATCTTCCCTAAAGGTAAGAGCTAATGTCTGGTTCATAATTGTAGCCCGGGATTTAGCACACTTGTCAGCAAGCAGTAGGTATTGAATTAATATTTGTTGACTCAATGAATGATTTAGAAATAATGAATGCAAACTACCTGGCATGTGAGAAGCGCTCAGTATAGTGTATCTATTACTAAACCCCAGGTAATGGCAATAGGGAAACTCAACACCGTCGGACAGATTTCTCTGATGTCTTAAAACATAGTCTAAATATTTTGCGAAAGGAGTTTAGAATCTCTATTCTAAATTCATATGAAACGATAGTCTACATTCTTCAGAGTGTTTTGTTTCAGGAAGGGCCCAACAATTATTGCAAAACTCTTGTTTTGGGTTTTGCTTTAAGTTTTAACTGCTGTTATTCTTCCCTGATGGAAGGTAACACAAAGTTAACATTGCGTGAAAAACCCAATCATGAAACAGGTCACTGTAAGCAAGTGTGCAACTACCCAGACAACGTCTCCCTCTAATTGATGTTAATATTCTTCAGTTGTTGCCTTAAAGGCCATGAAACCTACTTATTGCAAGTAGGTGGAAATGTTACAACAGGAACAAGGCCCTTCATCTAACTCAGGTGTGTTGAATGTGGAACACACCTTATTTTTTCCATTGGCAACTTCACCTCAGTGTCAGAAATGGCATTGCTTCCTCCTTGTACAATTAACCAAGGCCCTCAGTAACTTAAACTTCTATAATATAAGGACTCATGAACATAACTAATCTCCTGTAATACATATGTTACTTTCCAAAAAAACAAAAAGTGTTCTTTCTGGGAAAGAGCATTTGTATACTGTTAACTGGAGCCATTTCCAAAGTTTCTTTTGAGATGCTTTGCTGTAACCCTTGTGAAGTCATTATTTCCTCAAATTTCAACTATATAGGTTAAATGTTATTCTTTGATATGTGGTAAGAAGCTGCAAACTGTGTGACATGTGTTTCCTTCAAATGAACAAAACTCCCAATGGCATGATTTCTAACGCAGGGCCAGTGTCCCTGAAATTGCATTGAATCTTTTCTTTAATTTTTCTTTATTTGTTAAGTTTATTTATTTATTTTGAGAGAGAGGGAGAGCACGAGCGAGCAGAGGAAGGGCTGAGAAAAAGGGAGAGAGAGAGAGGATCCTGAGCAGGCTCCATGCTGTCAGCACAGAGCCCAGTGCAGGGCTCGAACTTACAAGCTGTGAGATCATGACCTGATTCGAAACCAAGAGTCAGAAGCTTAACCGACTGAGCCACCCAGACACCTCTCCTTTTATCCTTTTTAACAGTCCTTAGAGAAACAGAAGTCGTCAAATGGATGTATCATGAAGACCACCAAGAAATATTTAATGAGTCTTTACTATTGGCAGGGAACTATGCTAGTTATAGTAAAGTCTGCAAAAAAAATCAGGCACGTACTCTGGCCCCAAGGAGCTCATAGTCTAATGAAGCAATGAGACATGCACATCAGCAGGTATATATAATCCGAAGCGAAAAGTGCCCAGTAACAGAAGAAAGGCCCAGAGAACTGCTAATGGGAATTCAAAAGGTAGAAATCTCTGGAGGGCACATGGGATGGTATGCAGCAAAAGGTAGTAAGCTCTTTGATCAGAAGCTAGCACTGTATTTTGCAAACCGCATAAATTACTTAATTGATTGACTATCGAATATAATTCTGCTAGGTGCTGTAGAGAACACATAGATGTAGCCTATGGGAGGGTTTGCCCTTAAGTTTATAATCAAATAAGAAAATCAAGATCAGTACATTTATTCCTTTAGCACTATTTATTGAAAGGATGTACCGGACACTGTCCTGGGGCTACAAAATGAAAAAGCAAGGTCTCTGCCTTTAGTGGAGATGCCTGACATCTGTAACATAGAGTGATAATCAATGATGAGTAATATTCACGGCCTGAGTGTTCCTGGGTGAAGAGCTTTGCCAGATGCAGGGAGACCTGAAGAATCAAGAGCTCTGCCAGGGGACTGTAAAGAGCTTTTGTATCAGGAGGGGAAACTGAAGTTCTGAAGGTATGAATTCAAGGCATGTTTGGGGCTAACTTCCGGGGGGGCCACCATAACACATAAAGGGTTTACTACTTGCCAAGCACTGTTCTAAGTGCCTTACGGTAACAGATTAATTTTCACAGCAACCCCGGTGGAAGTAGGTACTATTGTCACCATTTGGAAAATGAAGAGTCTGTTACAGAGAGAGGTAACTTTGCCTCGAGTCCGATTACTGTTAGGAAGCTGCAAATCCAGGATGCAGACAGACAATCTGGCTCTAGAATCCTTATTTTCCAATGATGGGTAACGAAGTAGGAAAGGTGTTAGGAACCAGGCCATGAAGGGCCCTCCCTATTAGTCAGTCTTTTTTTCATTAGGTGATAGAAAGCCATTTTAGGGGTGCCTGGCTGGCTCAGTTGGTAGAGCATGTGGACTCTTGATCTTGGGGTCATGAATTTGAGCCCCATGGAGGGCATAGAAATTACTTAATAAAAAAAATTTTCTTTTTAAACCACTGAACACTGAGAGGAGAGGCAGAGTGCCATCGCCAGTGTGAAAGGCAAGAAAAAGATGCTATGGCTCACAAAGTCCTAGTACAAGAGTAGAAACTGGTAGCTAAGAGAACTTTGGCTTTTAAATGTTTAAAAAAATTTTTTAATCAGTTGTCAACATTTAAAGATGGAGACATTTTTTATTAAAAATCTGATTTCCATTGTTATCGGTGGCAACAACTGGCGTGAGTTCAGAGGATGCCTCTCCCTTTTGAACAAGGATTTCCTGTGCCACAGACCTCACCCCTTCCAATTGTCAACCCAAGCCTGCTGGACTGTTAGGCTTCCCTTCCCAATCCTTTTAAACATGTGGGGTTCACCATTCACCCCCAGCAATTCACATTCTCTCAGTCTGGGCCTCAGAACTTTCCTGTATAAAGTGAAGTATTTGCATTATTAGCATTTCCCAATTGTTCTGATAATAAGACCTACGGGTGTTTGTTAAGAATGAAGCTTCAAAACCCTTCCCAGGAGCTTCAGATTAAGTGCAGCTGAGATAAGGCTCAGAATTTAGTTTTTAACAAGCACTTCAGGTAATTCTTATTATCAGAGAAGTTTGAAAAGAACTCTTGGCGTTCTTCCCATTGAATTCCAGCAAAACCATTCTACAAGTCTCGGGGAAGTGGGAGAGAAGAAGGGGGAAGCTCTCATTTGATCAGTTTCCAGTCTCCCTGATGCCAACCCACGAGGAGCTAAGGAGTATACATTTCTCTGCAAAGGCTGAAGAGAGCAGGGAAGTGATATAACGAGAAATCTTTGCTACCTGTGGACAGAGTTAGAATTTACTAGTTTACTAAGGTGGATACTGCACAAGTTACAAGAAATCCACAAGGCAAAAGAGTCCAAAAACAATAGTACTGAACCCTGCCTTGAACTGGCCCACTGACAGCCCTGTTTGTCATGTGCTGAACACGACACTGGGCACTTTGGACAAGACAAGGAAGAACTTGATCAGCATGCTCAAAACAACCGGTTGTTGACGGAGTAGTGCTCAGTGTCAGGCACAAGGTAGGAGCTTGGGAAGTGAGAAGAATTTGTGTTTTTCTCCTATCAATTAGAATTTTCTGGCTTATAACATGCTGATGCATTTATTAATTTGAGTCCTTGCTAAAGCAGCTGAGGTTCAGAGAGGTCAAAAGACCCCTCCAAAGTCACAGGGCAAGGAAGAAGAGTCAAAATTTTACTGTGAACTCAGTCGTTTGTATGCTGGAGCTCTGTCTCTGAAGAGGCCAACGAGACAGCAGAAGTTAGCCTGGGGGAGGATGAAACCAATTGGATCTAATCTTTTACTTATCCAATAAGTAGGACAGAGCCTCAGGAAAACAAAAGGAGACAAAAACCAGGGGAGAATTCTAAGACTTGCTCTCTTTCATCTTAGAACTGCACCACGGTATCACGGGAAAAGTGATTTCTGTCTGTTGGTGCTTTTATGCTAACGCATTTTTCTACAATTAAGTGTCTGAGAAGGAATTTAATACTCACAGAAGCAGCAAACTTTCTTAGTATCACCATTTAACACCTGATTATGTCACTGTATTGTAATCGTATTATAATTATCAAAATAATAATTTCCCAAGAAATGGCTTCCCTGGAGAAGAGCCTTCTGATTTCATTTTGCTTCAACAATTGTGTAATTGTTAAGGATTGAGCTGGCAAAAGATAAAGACTAAAAGTGTAGTAGTTAGGACAATGGGCTTTTATAGCCAAAAAGACCAGGGCTTGGACCCTTGATCCTAGCTAGAACTTGAGAAAGTTAGTGTAACTTCTTTAAGCCTCAATCATTTCTTCTATAAAATGGGAAAATAAACAAGGCTTATGTCATTGGTTTGTTATGAGGATTAATGGAATAAGTGCATAGAAAACACTTAGATCAGTTCCTGGAAGTATTAGATCAATGCAGCCTAATGATAATTACATCTCCCATGAGTAATCTTCGATGTATATATGTTATGTATGTCTTCTATGTAATTATTCTATACTTGCAAATTAGAGGGTGATTTAAAGAAAAAGAAACCCCCCAATAAACCACATAGCCTAATGGAACAGAATATGGTGTCTTTCCATAGGTTATGTTATGTTCCTTTCGACTAAGCTAGTTTGTACTCGATTTCTATTAACTGAATTTGGCTCTTTATTGTTTTGAATTATCAGAACATTTTCTCTTCAAAATCAAAGGTCGAGCACATACTGTATGCCAAGCATTGTGCTAGAACTTGCTATATAAACATTATGGTGCTGTCTCTACCTGCAGTCTTGTATANAGAACATTTTCTCTTCAAAATCAAAGGTCGAGCACATACTGTATGCCAAGCATTGTGCTAGAACTTGCTATATAAACATGATTATGGTGCTGTCTCTACCTGCAGTCTTGTATGGGAAACTGACACATTTTCAAATTGGTGTGGTGTCAGGACAAGTTTGGGCATGTGCTGTGTGTGTGTGTGTGTATGTTTAGGGTAGTGGTAGTGGTGAGGAAGCTTTCCAGGAAAGAGATGCTTGACCTAAGTCTTGAAGCATGATTAGTAAACTAGTCAGGGGAGAAAGGTGTGGTCCATGAGGGACTCTTTTAGTCCGTGGTATTTACTAGAGGATTAAGTGTTAAGGAAGGGAGTGGAGAAAGGTAGGCTGAAAAGGGAGACAGAGACCAGATCATAGTCTTGTATGCCCTTTTAAAGAACATGGGCTTTGTCCTGCAAGGATTGAGAGAGCTTTGAGGTTTTATGTAGAAAAGTAAAATGGTTACATTGGAGCATTCTAGGGTGCTCTCTTCTCAGCTAGGTCCAGTTGGCCAGGCTACAGGATGCTGGATGGGACTTAAAGAGAGTGTAATATAAGGAGACAGCTGTTCATTGTTGTCTGTCTTGACTCCCTCCCTCTTCCTTCTGTGAAACTTCTTTCTAATGAGCTCTCCCCACCTCAGCTTCAAGGGTAGTTTTATAATACAGGCCTACCCAATCCTCCTGGCTATGGTGATTGGTTTGGGGATAGACATGTGACTTCAGCTGGGCCAATTAGAAAACTTCTGAGACATTTCCACGGGAGTAGAGAAAATCTCTTTCTGGTGTTGGTGAGCTGATGGATGTGTCTGTGTTGGTAGCAGCAGGCTTACCTCCTAGAGAAGTCTATTCAAGAGGAAAAGTCAGAGATGAAACCTGAAAACAGAACTCCTGAATCCAGCTGTACTTGAAGTGAGGCCTATGGATTTTTGGTAATGTGCTTACGCAAGTTTCATTTCCAACTAAAAGCATTAGCAATGGGTACTGAGGGATTCCTAGGATGTGAGATTTTTAGGGCCCAAACCAGGACAGTCCCAAGTAAACTGAGACAGTTGGTTACCCCAGTGCCAACGGCAACCACATAGGCTGGAGTTTAGATGGGAGGCTTTTGCAGTAAGTCAGCAAGGGGATGATATAGGCCTGAATTTTTAGTTGATGAGGAAAATCAGGATGGATTTGAGAATTGGGAAATGAAATGGGCAAGAATGGGTGATCAGATTTAAGAGATGAGGGGAGATTCTTAATACCTCTTAGGTTCCCAGCTATGGCAATTTAGTGATGATACTGCTACCAATTAAATGTCAGGGAGGGAGATGGGTTTTGACACATTATGTTCTAAGTCCTTGTGTGCTATCTGTTGAAAATGTCCAATAGGGTAGATAGGTCTGATGCTTGCACAAAAGATGAGCTGGATGTATTGATCTGGGAATCTTTAGCATATGAGTATCAGTGACAATAGATGGACTTTCCAAGAAGAATGAGTAAAGAGGGAAGAGCAGCAGTGGGCTAAGGACTGAAACTTGGGACTGAGGGTGGAATTTTAGGGGGCAGACCTATGAAGAGACAGAGGGGGGAAACAGGAGAGTCTGATATCACAGAAGCCAGTGGTACAGAATGGTGAATTAGTGAAAAAGATTGATTCAAGCAGTTAGAGGGGTCCTTGAAGCAGACTGAAGCTCCATTGAATTTGTAAATTGGGAGCTCACTGGCTGTTTTGCTGGGTGAAGTCAGTTCCATTACAATAATGGGAGTAAAAGCAAGATTGCAGCCATTGAGAAGATGGGAGGTGGGGCAGAGAAGGCAAGGAAGGCTGATCACTCTTTGGAAAACTTTAATAAGAGAGAAGAGGGCAAGAGGCTTTGGGGATAGCTAGAGGGTTTGGACTTGACCCCAAGGTTGCTTCTCAGCCTGTGCATCTGATGGAAGATATCTGGATGGGTGTGACAGAAACATTCAAGTGTGAGAAGATAAGAAGTTTGAGAATTCAAACCAAATGGCCCCAACATTTGTTTAATGGAGAAGGCAGAATTGTTTGCCTGGTAGGAAGGTGATTAGTAGGTTTTGAGGAGGGTGATAATGGCTTGGAATGAAGGAATTGGACAGGTCAAATGAAAGAATTGTGAGACACTACTGGGGACTCAGCAGAGATTAGAAAACAAGTGCCAGTTTGTCTCCACTAGTTTGTTTTCCTCTTAGATTCTAATTACCTTTATGAAAACAAAGTCTATGGCAGGATCCTCCTTAAAAACCTCTACCAACTCCTTTCCCTTGCCTATATAGTCAATACAAACTCTTAGCCTTTGGTTTGACTCAAACTTCTTTCCCAGCCTCATCAACCTTCTCCGTATACACCTGCTACAAATATCTGGGTTGTTTGAAAACCCTAGACTCCTTTACAACCTAGTGTATTTGTATACACTGTTATCTCTACTGAGAATATCCTGTCCCCGTTCTTTACTAACCAACTCCTACCCAGCCTTCAAGACCCAACTGATATATTGCCTCCCCTGCGAGAATTTTTGATTTGGGCAGGGCCAACTTCTTTATCATTTTTAAAAGTTGTTACATTTTAGAGGTGCCTGGGTGGCTTAGTTGGTTAAGCGTCTGACTCTTGATTTCAGCTCAGGTCATGATTCCTCGGTTTGTGAAATCAAGCCCTGCGTTGGGCTCTGTGCTGACCATACAGAGACTGCTTGGGATTCTCTCTGTCTCTCTCTCAAAATAAATAAACAAAAAAATAAAAATACAATTTAATTTTAATTCCAGTATAGTTCACGTGCCGTGTTATGTTAGTTTCAGGTGTACAATATACTGATTCAACAATTCCATGGATCACCTGGTGTTCATCACAAGTGAACTCTTTAATCCCCATCACCTATTGAATCCATATCTCTACCCATGTCTTTTCTGGTAACTATCAGTTTGTTCTCTATAGTTAAGAGTCTGTTTCTTGGTTTGTCTCTTTTTTCCCCCCCTTTGTTCATTTGTTTTGTTTCTTATATTCCATATATGAGTGAAATCATAATATTTGTCTTTCTCTGACTGGTTTATTTTGTTTAGCATAATACCCTCTAGATCCATCCAAGTTGTTGCAAATGGCAAGATTTCATTCTTTTTCATGACTAAATAATTTTCTTCTTGATCCATTCATCGATTGATTGATATTTCCATAATTTGTCTTCATAAATAATGCTGCTATAAACATAGAAGTGCATGTATCCCTTTGAATTAGTATTTTTGTATGTTTTGAGTAAATACCCAGTAGCATCATTACTGAATCATAGGGTAGTTCTATTTTTAACTTTTTAGTAAAACTCCATACTGTTTTCCACAGTGGCTGCACCAGTCTGGATTCCTACTAACAGTGCAAGAGGCTTCCTTTTCTTCCCACATCCTTGCCAGCACTTGTTTCTTGTGTTTTTTATTTTAGCCATTCTGACAGGTGTGAAGTGGTATCTCACTGCAGTTTTTATTTGCATTTCCCAGGTGATGAGTGATGTTGAGTATCTTTTCATGTGTCTGTTGTCCATCTGGAAGTCGTCTTTGCAGAAAGTCTGTTCATTTTTTTCTGCCCATTTTTAAATTAGATTATTTGGCTTTTGGGTGTTGATTTGTATAACTTCTTTGTATATTTTTGATACTAACCCTGGACTGGATATGTCATTTGCAAGTATCTTCTCCCATTCAGTAGGTTGTCCTTTAGTTTTGTTGTTTCTCTTGTTTTGAAGAAGGCTTTTATTTTGATGTAGTCCCAATAGTTTATTTTTGCTTTTATTTTCCTTGCCTCAGGAAACATATCTAGAAGAATGTTGTCACAGCCAATGTCAGAGAAATTACTGTCTGTTCTCTCTTGTAGGATTTTTATGGTTTCAGGGCTCACATTTAGGTCTTAATCCCTTTGCAATTTATTCTCGTGTATGGTGTAAGAAAGTGGTCCAGTTTCATTCCTTTGCATGGAGCTAACAATTTTCCCAACACCATTTGTTGAAGAGACTGTTTCCCATTACTTATTCTTTCATGCTTCATCAAAGATTAATTGACCACATAATTGTGGGCTTATTTCTGGGTTTTCTATTTGTTCTACTGATCTATGTGTCTGTATTTGTGCCAGTGCCATACTTTTTTGATTACTACAGCTTTGTAATATAACTTAAAGTCTGGAATTGTGATGCCCCCAGCTTTGCTTTCTTTTTCAAAATTGCTTTGGCTATTCAGAGCCTTTTGTGGTTCCATACATATTTTAGGATTCTTCTAGCGCTGTGAAAAATGCTGTTGGCATTCTGATAGGAATTGCATTAAGTGTGTATATTGCTTTGGATAGTATAGACATTTTAACAGTATTCTTGCAATTCATGAGCATGAAATGTCTTTCCATTTGTTTGTGTCATCTTTTTAAAAAAGTTTTTTTAATGTTTTGATTTGTTTCTGAGAGAGAGAAAGAGAGAGAAAGAGAGCAGGGGAGGGTCAGAGAGAGAGAGGGAGACACAGAAACTGATTTGGATGAATTTTATTTCTTTTTGTTGTCTCACTGCTGTGACTAGATCTTCCAGTACTATGTTGAGTAAAAGTGATGAGAGTTGACATCCTTGTCTTACTCCTGACCTCAGGGGGGTATCTCTCAGATTTTCCCCGTTGAGTATGCTGTTTGCTGTGGGTTTTTCATATATGGCTTTTACTATGTTCAGGTATATTCCCTCTAGGCCCTTTGTTGAGGGATTTTATCATGAATGGATATTATACTTTATCAAAAGCTTTCTCTGCATCTATTGAAATAATCAGATGGTTTTTATCCTTTTATTGATGTGATATATGACATTGATTGATTTGTGCATATGGAACCACCCTTGCAAATCCGGAATAAATTTGATAGTAGTGAATGATATTTTTAATGTATCATTGGATTTGGTTTGTTAGTACTTTTGTTGAGGATTTTTCCATCTGTGTTCATCAGAGATATTGGCCTGTAGTTCTCTTTATTTTGGTGTCTCTATCTGGTTTTGGTATAAGGGTGATACTGGCCTCATAGAATAAATTTGGAGGTTTTCCTTCTATTTTTTGGAAGAGTTTGAGTAGAATGGGTATTAACTCTTCTTTGTTTGGTAGAACTCACTTGTGAACAATCTGCTTCTGAACCTTTGTTTGTGGGTAGTTTTTTGATTACTGATTTAATCTCCTTGTTGGTAATTGGGCTGTTCACATTTTCTGTTTCTTTCTGCTTCAGTTTTGGGAGGTTATATGTTTTAAGGAATGTATCCACTTTTTTCTGGTTTGTCTAATTTGCTGGCATATAATTTTTCATTATATTCTCTTATTATTTGTGTTTCTGTGGTGGTGTTGTTTCTCCTCTTTCATTTGTGAGTTTTGAGTTCTTTCATTTCTTCCCCCCCCCNTCTCCCCCCCCCCCCCTTCCCTCTCTTTCTTTCATCTGGCTAGAGGTTTATCCATTTTGTTGATGTTTTCAAAGAACCATGTTCTGGTTTCATTGATTTGTTTTTATTGTTATTGTTTTGTTTGTTTAGTTTCTAAATCATTCATTTCTGCTCTAAACTTTATTATTTCCTCTCTTCTTTTGGTTTTGGGTTTTATTTGTTGTTCTTTTTCTAATTCTTGTAGGTGTAAGGTTAAGTTGTTCTCGATTTTTCTTGCCTCTTGATGGAGGCCTGTATGTCAATATTCTTCCCTTTTAGAACTGTTTTTGCTGCATCATAAAGGTTTTTGAACCATCTTGTTTCATTTTCCTTCATTTCCTTTCTTTTTTACTTTTTTGTAAAAAATTTTTAAATTTTTATTTATTTCTGAGAGAGAGAGAGTGCGAGTGAGCAGGGGAGGGTCAGAGAGAGAGGGAGACACAGAATCCAAAACAGTCTCCAGGCTCTGAGCTAGCTGTCAGCACAGAGCCCGACGCGGGGCTTGAGCCCACGAACTGTGAGATCATGACCTGAGCCGAAGTCAGATGTTTAACAGACTGAGCCCCCCAGGCACCCCTTTTTTACTTTTTTTTAAAATAATTTTTTCATTTTTGTTTGTTCCCATGTAGTTTTTGATTGCTGCTTTTATTTCTTGGTTGACTCATTTATTGTTTAGTAGCATGTTATTTAACCTCCATGTATTTGTGGTCTTTCCAGATTTTTTCTTGTGGTTGATTTCTAGTTTCATAGCATTGTGGTCAGAAAAGATGCATGGTATGACTTTGATCTTTTTGAATTTGTTGAGGCTTGTTTTGTAGCCTAATATGTGATCTATTCTGGAGAATGTTCCATATGCACTTAAAAAGAATGTGTATTCTGCTGTTTTATGGTGGAATGTTCTGAATATATCTAGTCCAGTGTGTCATTCAAAGCCACTGTTTCCTTGTTGATTTTCTGTTTGGGTGATTTGTCCATTGATATAAGTGAGGTGTTAAAGTCCTTTACTATTATTGTTTTATTATTGAGTAGTTCCTTTTTGTTTGTAATTAGTTGCTTTATGTATTCGGGTGTTTCCACGTTGGGTGCATAAGTATTAACAGTTGTTCTATCTTCTTGTTGGATTGTCCCCTTCATGATTTTATTCTGTCCTTCTTTGTCTCTTTTTACGGGCTTTTTTTTTAATGTCTTCATTTTGAGAGACAGAGACAGAGAGCGAGTGGGGGAGGGGCAGAGAGAGAGAGGGAGATGCAGAATCCGAAGCAGGCTCCAGGCTTTAAGCTGTCAGCACAGAGCCCGACGCGCGGATCTCAAACTCACAAACTGTGAGATCATGACCTGAGCCGAAGTCGAACACCCAACCAACTGAGCCACCCAGGTGCCCCTACACGGTTTGTTTTAAAGTCTATTTTGTTTGCTCCAGCTTTCTTTTGACATTGATTTGCATGATAAATGTATCTCCATCCCCTCACTTTCTTTTTTCTTTTAATAGTTTATTGTCAAGTTGGTTTCCATATAATACCCAGTGCTCATCCCCACAAGTGCCCTCCTCCATGCCCATCACCCCCCCTTCCCCTCTCCCCCACCTCCATCAGCCCTCAGTTTGTTCACAGCATTCAAGAGTCTCTCAGGGTTTGCCTCCCTCTCTCTCCCCAACTATTTTTCCCCTTCTTCTCCCCCAGGGCCCTCCATTAAGTTCCTCCTAGTCCACCTATACATGCAAACATATGGTATCTGTCCTTCTCTGCCTGACTTATTTCACTCAGCAGTGTGAAATAAGTTCCATCCATGTTGCTACAAATGACCAGATTTCATTATTTCTCATTANACTTTGGCTATTCAGGGTCTTTTGTGGTTCCATACAAATTTTTGGATAGTTTGTTCTAGTTTTGAGAAGAATGCTGGTGCAATTTTGATTGGGATTGCATTGAATGTGTAGATTGTTTGGGGTAGTAATGACATTTTAACTATATTTATTCTTCCAGTCCACAAGCATGGAATGTTTTTCCATTTCTTTGTGTCTTCTTCAATTTCCTTCGTAAGTTTTCTATAGTTTTCATCATACAATAACAACATAAGAATAAGAAAAATAGGAAGCACAAAAGCAAAATAAATAAGTGAATAAATCTGTAAAAATCAGTCAAGGAGGGAACAAAATAAAAGGATGTAAAATATGATACCAAATATCTGAACCATGGAAGGAAGAAAAGTTAAGAATAAGTTCAAACTTAAGCAACCATCAGCTTAATATAGACTGCTATATGCAAAAGATGTTTTATATAAACTGACTGGTAATCACAAACCAAAAACACAGTAAATAGGGATACAAAAAAATGAAGAGTAAGGAATCTAAGCAGATCACTAAAGAAAACCAGCAAACCATGAAAAGAGGAGAAAGGATCCGATAAAACTACAAAAACAACCACAAAACAAGTAAAAATAATAGCAAATATTTATCTATCAATAATTATTCTGTATGTAAATGGACTAAACGCTCGAATCAAAAGACATAGGTGATGGAATGGATAGAAAAACAAAAGCCATCTATACGCTGCCTAATAGAGATTCATTTCAGAATCATGACATATTCAGCTATTATTTCTTTAAACACATTTTCTGCCCTCCTTTCTCTCTCTTCTTCTTATGGGATCCCTATAATGTGAATGCTATTATACTTAATGGTGGTGCTGAGTTCTCTAAGTCTGTTCTCATTATGCAGTATTTGTCTCTCACCTCTTCAACTTTATTGCTTCCCATTACTCTACGCTCCAGTTCACTGATATATTCCTCTGCTTTCCATAGCCTACTATTTATCCCATCTATTACATTTTTGATTTCATCTATTGAGTTTATCATCTCTGATATGTCAGTTTTTATCTCTTTTTAAGTGTTTCACTGACATCGTCCATTCTTTTCTGAAATCAGTATCTTTATGATCATTACCTTAAATTCTCTATCAGGTGTATTACATATTTCTGTTTCTGCTTAGATTTCCTGCTGTGATTCTGTTATGTTCTTTCAGAGCCAGCTTATAACAGCATTTACCACATTGCATAGGAATTTATGTTTACCCCCTACTGTCCATCCCCATAACCCCTGCCTCAACTATCCTGGGAGATCCCTGTCTTTTCAGGGTTTATCCTAGGACATATTTAGCACAGTGCTAGTAGCAACTACTACATTTCTAGCAGGGCATCAACAAATGAATGAATTCCTCTTTGTCCTGCTTCTAAAAACCAAATTTTGTGTTACTCACATTTAATATTTGAGTGAGCTATTTTTCTTCTTGTAATTATGTTTTTGAACTCCTCTTATAAAGGCATTGTTGGAACTTTGCTCTCTTAATTTTATTAATTGCCTATGTACAAAATACATTTCTGCAAATAATTTTTCCTTAAAAATTCTTTCCAGTCCTGTTGATGAGTCAGTAGCTGAAGTATCAGGAACTGATTCTTTAAATATCTTTTAAATACCTATAATTACACACAGCAAACCCATATATCCTTCTCTGCCCTCATACTCTAGACTTAGGTTCTCCTGATTTTTAATTCAAGGAAGAAAATGTCAAATGATTTAGGGCGGAGATGGCAAAATGCAACTGAAAGTGAATTGCTCACCTCTCTCAAATTTGTATAAAATTTAAAGCTAGAAGAAATGTTAACAATTACCTAGACTAAGTCCTTTTTAAAAAGTAGATCTTTTTTTTTTTTTTCCTGGAAGCAGGACCAGAAGTCATAAAGGTCCTAAGATTACATAGCAAACGAGTGGCAGTTGGACTAGAACTTTACACTTCCTGATTCCAGGATATGTGTTCTTCCTCTTACATCATACTAGCTACTCATGAAAAATTCAGTGTTTTTGAAAGGCCTACCAAATATGCGTTTGGATGTCATCACACTTGTATTTCTTCATATGTAAAGTAGGGATAATAATAGTAGCTACCTCGTGGGTTTGTTGTGAGATTTTTAAATTGTAGTTGACACACAGTGTTACATTAGTTTCAGGTGTACATCATGGTGATTCCACAACATCATGGTGATTCCACAACTGTTTCTGCTTAGATCTCCTGCTGTGAATCTGTCATGTTCTTTCAGATCCAACTTATGTTGACTTCTGTTATGCTATACCCGAAAGTATAGCTACCATCTCTTACTATACAATGATATTACAATATCATTGAGTATATTCTTTGTGCTGTACCTTTTATCTCCAAGGCTGACTCATTTCATTACTGGAATTTATACCTCCCACTTGCCTTCATCCATTTTGCCCATCCCCCCACCCGCATCCCCACATTTCTTCTCTGCATTTATGGGTCTCTTTCTGTTTTGTTTTTTAGATTCCACATGAGTGAAATCATATGGTATTTGTCTTTCTCTGATTTGACTTATTTGCTCAATATTATACCCTCTATGTCCATCCATGTGGTTGCAAATGTCAAGATTTCATTTTTTTTTAATGTCTCAGGTAGTATCACACTGTGTGTGTATCTCACATCATCTTTATCCATTCATCTATCCATGGATACTTGGGCTGCCTCCATAATTTGGCTATAGTGTAGCATTATTTAAAATAGCCAAGACATGGAAACAACTAAATGTCCATGGATAGACAAATGAATAAATAAGTCACACACACACACACACACACACACACACACACACACACACACACGATGGAATATTATTCAGCAATAACAAAGAATGAAATCTTGCCATTTCCAACAACATGGATGGATCTAGCAGGGTATTACACTAAGCAAAATAAGCCAGAGAAAGACCAATACCATATGATTTCACTGATAGGTGGAATCTAAAAAACAAAACAAATGAACAAAGGCAAAAAGGAGAAACAAAAACCCCCAGACTCTTAACAACAGAGAACAAACAGATAGTTAGCAGAAGGGAGGTAGGTGAGGTGGATGGGTGAAATAGGTGAAGGGGAATTAAGAGTACACTTGTCTTGATGAACAGAATAATATATAGAATTGTTGAATCATTATTTTGTATACCTGAAACTAATATAGCACTGCATATTAACTATACTAGAATTAAAAAAAAAATTTTTTTATGTTTTTTTTATTTCTGAGAGACAGACAGACAGCGTGAGCAGGGGAGGGTCAGAGAGAGAGGGAGACACAGAATCTGAAACAGGCTCCAGGCTCTGAGCTAGCTGTCAGCACAGAGCCCGACGCGGGTCTCGAACCCACGAACCACGAGATCATGACCTGAGCCGAAGTCAGACGCTTAACCAACTGAGCCACCCAGGCGCCCCTAGAATTAAAAAAAAAATATTTTTAATGCAATAAATGTAAGGGTGCATCTATTTTTTCAAATTAGTGTTTGTATTTTCTTTGGGTAAATACCTCGTAGGGGAATTACTGGATGATAGGGTATGTTTATTTAGTTAGTTTTTTAGAAACCTCCATACTGTTTTTCACAGCGGCTGCATCAATTCGTATTCCCACCAACAGTGTAGAAAGGATTTCTCTTCTCTACACCTTCACCAACACACATTATTTCTTGACTTTTTGAGTCTAGTCATTCTGACAGGTGTGAGATTGATGCCTCATTGTGGTTTTGACTTGCACGTCTCTGATGCTTAGTGATGTTGAGCACCTCTTCATGTGTCTGTTGGCCACCTGTATGTCTTTGTTGAAAAATGTCTATTCAGGTCTCCTGCCCATTTTTAACAGGTTTATTAGTGTGTGTGTATGTGTATTGAGTTACGTAAGTCATTTATTTTATATATTAACCCATTTCCAAATATATTATTTGTAAGTATCTTGTCTTATTCAGTAAGCTGCCTTTTGTTTTGTTGGTTTCCTACCCTGTGCAAAAGCCTCTTATTGTGGTGTAGTCCCAATAGTTTGTTTTCGCTTTTGTTCTCTTTACTTGAGGAGACGTATCTGGAAAACTGTTGCAAAGGCTGATGTTAAGGGAATTATTGCCTATGTTTTCTTTTAGGAGTTTTAAGGTTTTATGTCTCCTATTTAGTCTTTGGCCCATGTTGATTTTGTGTATGATGTAAAAAGTGGTCCAGTTTCATTCTTCTGTGTGTAACTGTTCAGCAGTCCCAGCACTATCTATCAAAGAGACTCTTTTCCTCATCGTATATTCTTGCCTCCTTTGTCATAGATTGACCATATAAGCATGGGTTTATTTCTGGGTTTTTCTCTTTTGTTCGCATGTCAACTTTTACTTAGGGTTATCCTTAACCAGATCCTAGGAGACATTAATGCTCAAGTCTGTCAGTGCCAGGAATAAAGTAGAACTGCTGGCCATGTTCTTCCAGTGAGTGACTGCCTTAGGTTTGGCCCCAGTGTAACAACCTATACATCCATCCACAGGGCCCTCATGATGTCACAGGATGAGTATTTTATGTTAGGACCAGATTTGAAGTCTCTTAGTGAAGCTCTCATTTCTAAGAAAGATGTGTGCGTGGAAGGATGTGGGGGAGGGGGGTGGGGATGGATCTGGAGACCAGAAGTAGCAACTTGTACATAGATATTTTGGCTGTACATTTCTTAGACTTCCAAGCCTGGGATCTTACCATTATCCCTCAGTGGTTTCAATTACTTTTATAATTGAATAGATTATCTAGGATTCATAGGGTGTAAGAATGCTTCATATAAATAATTCTCAATGATAGCTAAAACTTTACTATTTTCTACTCCTTTATGCTAAACATTGCTCTTTCCATAGTCCTATTTTATAGTTCCAATGATCTACTAACCACTAAGTCATTAGGATTTTAGTATGAATTTATTAGGATTGCATTTCCCTTTGGGATAAAGAGAATATTGGTTTCTGAAAAAAACTGATAATTGAAGGAAGGGTTCTTGAGACCAGTTGTGTGTGTTTGTCCAAGGCTGGCCTACAGTAAAATGGCCTTAATAGACATGAATGACTCTGATAAGGTGATATTAATTGGAGTAGCAGAAGGGCTCATCTGAAGGCAAAGGTTGTTTGCTGCTTACGGTGGTAAAAGGGTAAAGTCGCCAGTAGGGCCATCCTCTGAAGACAAGCTAAAAGTGATATCCATGCTAGGTTGTGCAAAGATGGCCACAGCTGATGGTGGAATCCGGTTCTACAGAGCTGTAACCCAAAAGTTTGTAAACCTAGGGACAGGGAAGGAAGGAGGGAGAAATCCTCAAGTGTCTACTTAGCCAAATAAAGTGGCTTATAATGTGTATACACAGGTATATGTATGTTGTAACCAANCCCCCCCCCCCCCCCCATATCTAAGAGAGTTGAAAGGCCACAATATGCATCTCCACACCAAGCTAACACCATCATTCTAGGTGTGAGTTCTTTGTTCATAATATTAAGGTAGTGTAACATTTCATCTGCCATGTTTACTTACATTGTCTCTCTTTTTTATTACCCTCTTTCTTCATCTTGTTTTAAACCCACCCCTACCCGATCCCATCTCCCAATACTGTTGTCTTCCACTGAAAGTCACAGTAACTTGTAATTTGGTCTGAACAAGTGAAAGTGCATGTTAGTTGCTGTTTTCCATGACCAAAATATCTAAATTCTTTAGTTCTTTCCTAGAAAGGGTTGAGGGACTCTTTGGCTTCTTTATAGTATGTAAGTACTGATTCTCATAAGTTAGGACCATCTCTGCAGCTGCCTAGTTTGTAACCACTCATTGGCTGCCTTTTTTCCCCCTTTCTGGATGATGATATTCTTCCTTCATCTCTAAGGGAATCCCAGCCCTAAGGGAAGGAATTGAGGAGGCGGCAGGGTACCTTTGGCAAACACTTGGTGAGTATGAGTCATTGTTGAGTGTAATGGCCTTTTCATTTGTTATCTGTTTCCATGGTCACAGCTGGGTCTCAGGATGGGAAACAGCCCTCTACACATTGGATACCATTACATCATTCCTCTTTAATAACCTCCACTGCCTTCCTGTTGCTTGCAGGATAAACAAGTAGTTTGGGAGGTACTCTGCACACGAGTTTTGAGCCCACTCTCCTTCTCTTCCCTCACTTTCTTCCAAAACTTCATGCTAGTGCTTACAAGATTTCTTTTTTCAAGACCCAGCTCAACCATCACCTCCCTTGGACGCCTCCTCAGCCTTCACTGTTGTGGAGCTGGTCCTTCCTCCTCCGGGCTCTCACAGTACTATGTGCTCTCCTTCTCACAGGGTACTCTGGTACTTTGACTGTTAGTTTATATATCTGCCATTCCACCCTCCTCGCTCTGGACTGTGTGAGTCTTACTCAATGGAGTGTCAGAGCCTGTTAGTCAACATCTGGCTCTCAGGGTTTAAAAAATGTTAACTGAATGAAGGAAAATGGAAGAGAACTGGTCTTCTATTAATTTATTGAGCAAAACACAAGTAGGATGATACAGTGAGGCACTGATCGAATAAAGAGAAGGATGTTTTAATGAAACTTCTTTTGAATCTGTGAAGTACATGTGAAGTAAATGTTTCTATTTTTTCCATAGGACAGATTTCCAAACAATGATCACAGTGCTTAGGTTAATAAGATGCTGGACAGATGAGTAGCCAAAGAATGCTATAAAATAACAAAATCCCATCAACTATATATCAAACGCGGATTACTGGGACATCAAGTGAATGATGTTTAGAGTTACATGGCTAAAAACAAGACATTACAATAATCAAGTCTATAAAACCAGAAAAGGCTTTATAACAAAAAGTCCTTTCATAAGCTATTAAATGAGCATATATGATAGACAAACCATTTTATATTTTGAAGCAGCTTATAGCACCAACACGTTGGCAGGCCCTGTAGCGGGGTAGGCCATTGGCCTGAGGCTTCGGAGAGTGGATCTCCACCATCATCTACTTCAAGCCCCTTGTTTTACAGATGGTAGAACGGAGGCCCAGTGAGATGAAGTGCCTTGTTCAGAGTCACACAGCACAGGGACACCACATTGGCTAAAAAAGGATCCAAGGCTATGATCCAGGCCACCCAACTTTTGGTAAGTGCTCTATTTTAATTTACACTAAATTCTATTTGATTCACGTATTTTGTTCCTGTTAACAGATCTACCATAAAAGAAATCAATACAATTCATAACACACTCCAGTATTATGTTTTATTGAGAAGGACTGACATGTAGTTCATTTTTTGGGCCTCTACAGATCTTCAATCAGATGACACTTAGTTGTAAATCAGCTGAGAAGAAGGCATCTGAAGCCAAAGTTCAGCACAATGTCTACTACTTCAATTAACCTGTGCCTCAAAGTTATTAAATCACTGGTATAATTTTTTTTGATAGTTGAAAGATTAGTAAAGTACAAAAACAGTATGGAGAGAAGGCAGGTCCTTCCTTTAAAAGATAATTATGGCACTTTCATTTTCATAAGGTAAGGAAATGTAAAAACCCGATTCTTTGTAGAAGAAAAAGTAGCCACAACCTCTACTTGGTGAATGAACTGGAATAATGTGTTGCTGTAAAATACTCTGGAGTCTTGAAACATTATCTAGCATATCTTGCCATGGTCCTGAGGCCTCAATTGGACAGATTTATGCACTAATGAACATTAAGAATGAAAGAGATCACCATTAAGAAAAACAGCATTAAAGGCAAAAGTATAATGAACACATTTAAATAGCTTCACAGATATGAAGCCAAGAAGTTGCATGTATATATGCGATTAAGTATGTTTTTATAGTGGTAGCTGGAAAAACAATTACACATACTGGGCATTTGTCCATTATCATAAACCAGCTGCTGTAGAACAGTTAAAAATGGTGTTTCATAAGTAAAATAAAGCCTGATAAGTGACTTCTACATATCCTATATGTATACTTTCTCACATAGACGTCTAGTTGTAAGTAAATCAACATTTAGCTACAATTTTTCTCCACTGGGTCCAGCATCAAAGGATGTGATTTCACTTTTCTTAAACATGCCCTATCCCTCGTTAGGAAGTTACATGACATTTATACTCCTAGCCTTTATGTTATCTGACCAGCAAAAGCTGAACTCTCCAGGGACCTCAAGTCTATTCCTTACCACTATAAGCACTTTTAACAAACAGAGAGCAAAACATATTTGTTCTCTTTTGGTAAAAGAACATAATTTAGTACTCAAGAATGAACTATGCTTGCTACTGAAAAAGTGCACATATAATGAAAAGGTATAATAAATTTCATAAAAATATTTAACAAGCTGTATTATAAATATTTAAAGAAACATGTTAAAAATCAGAGTGAAAATAAGATTAGTGTTCTGAAACGATCAGTAGAAAAATATACTTATTAAAAGAAAATGTCTCATTAAGTGAAGCATTAAATGTAATGTTGTCTTTTTAGTGCACATTTCCAATTTCACCTTTATCTCTCCTAAACAGGTGCCCATAATTTACTTGGAAACCGGTCATATTGCAAAACCCAGAGGCAGATGACAAGAGGTTAAGGCCCATGGCGTGATTTTCACATGACCTTGGAAAAGTCCGGGCAGTTCACAATACTGAACAGGTAGGTAACTGGGGAAATACTGTCTGTATTTGAGCAGTTTAAAAATAGCACTACAATTGTTCACCCACAATCAGCTTAATGCTCAAAAACAGACATTAGGTTTTAAAAGGGGCTTGTGTTGCAGGGCAAGATTATACAGAACTAGGGAAAACCATCATAAATAATTCCATCGTGGGGTTGACTCCTTTTGGAAAATGAGGTTTTAATCCTTCATCAGTAGTTATTTTTAATGAACTAAAGATGAATTAAAACTTCAAAGGCTTGTGTATGGTTTGACCTCTTAAGTGAGCACTTTTTTTTTTTTAAAGGACCTTTCTCTCTCTCTGATAAAGTTACAATACTCTCTGGGCACAGGCGATTCCTTGAGGTGCCCCCTGGAAATTCCAAGGATGTGAGGGCTGCATGCATGTCCAAAGGAAAATCCAGGAACCCACTGCTGGAGCCCTAAAACCCAAGTTGTGTACCCCTGACTCCAAGCCTGCTTCAGGTGGTTTGTGGACAAGGTAGGGAACACACTGGCACTATAGGTATTTGAAAGGTGCTTAAGGGCCTGATACCATTGTGTTTCATATGTTTCAGTCCCACCGTGTTCTACCCACTTGGGCTCTGGAAACAGATGTTCTAGCGGGAGAGGAAAGACAAAGGGCAGGGCAGAGAGAGTGAAATCACAAAGTCTGGCTGAGAAAAGCAGCTGGTTTTCACACATTCCTGCTCCTCTTTGGCAGGGGCTCATGCACACTCTGTCTCACTCTAGGCATTAGGGTGGCAGAGGTGTCTCCTCATAATCCAGAAAACATGAGCCCCAGAGGCCTCCCCCCGCTTCTCCAGACTCAGGATCATAGGAGCCTTTTTAGGTTCCCTTGTGAATACCTCATAAGAAGGTTTTTAGTTCCGTTTTTAAATTTTAATCGGTATAGTTGATTTTAGCCTAAGAGGTCAGCCAACATTTCTTCATGACTCAATTACAGTGGATACCTTTTGTACAATAACTATATGAAAAACTTTTATTCTATCTACATACAGCTCAAGACAAAGGTATAACTTCTGCAGTTGAACTGATGGCATGGAGAGAGAAATTTTAATAAGGAAATAAGCATTGATATGTGTATATACAAAGACATATATATACACACAAAACACTCCTCACCCATGTACACTGTACAGGTTGGCACAACCCTATTAAAAACATACTAAGTTATTCTTGGCATTTTCATCTTTATGACTGGGTTATTCATATATTTAAAAGTATATAATCATGCTTTTTTTTAAATGGCCCAAACCAACTTTTCTAAAGCAATAATCCAATATGACGCCGTAGTTATCAAATGGAAAAGATGATTTGTAATTCTGTATTAAATCAGTAACAGGTGTTTTAGAGAAAGGGCAACTTGGAAAATAAAGACATCAGAGTCAATCATTCCAAGTCAGAGTATTTTAGTTATTAGCAGTGGTTACCAAATAAGCTGAAGGTAAATTTCTTCCCAGGAGCTGCTCACAATTTGCTTTGTTGAGAAGAGGTGAGGGACTGTTTCTGTGTTCCTCTATAAGATGATGCAAGTCTTTTTATCCTTGAAAGGGTTTTCTGAGGTTGGTATCCCGATCAGCAAAGGGTCACTCCTGGCGTGCTCCTCACAGTAGGACATGAGGTCCGCTGATGCCTTTGAAACCTGACAAACCAAAGCAAACACATGAGAAAATAATGGACTGTCAAACATTAAAAGGGCAGTTGAATGCTGGCCCTTTGGATAGACTGGTGGAGTGATACTTTGAGACCCTGTTTCTCCCAGATTACTTATCAGTTATAAAGGACAAAGATTTGTAAAGGGACACATTTGGCAGTTCTGCTTCTTTAACCGAGTGATCAGATTTAAAGATCGGAGAAAAATGACATCATGTGCCTCCTAGTGTGAGCACAGATGACCTATCACCAGCTAGCAAGTATTCCTGCCAAAACATTTAGCCAGCATTGAATAATCGGTAAGCGATGGTACCCAATGAGAGGGCCATTCTGGAAAATGAGTGGCCTGGATTCTTCAAAAGTAGACTGTGGATCAGATAGTATTAGATGATTGCGAATGTTATAATTGTACTGTGGTTATGAAGAAGGTAAAGTATTTAAGGGCGAAGAGTCATGATGTCTGCAAATAACTTTTAAGTGGTTTAAAGGGTATGTGTTGTGTGGGTGTGTGTACAAACACAGAAAAAGCAAATGTGGCAAAATGTTAATAATTGGTGACTCTTGGCAGAGTAGATGGGTGTTTGTTATAGCTCTTCTAAAGGTTTGACATTTTTCAAAACAAAAAGTGTGAGAATGGGGCAGTATAAGTGAATCAAGGGAAGGCTGTATCTTAGCTTGTATTTGATACAAAAGTGGAATGCAGGACAGAGTTTAGGAATTGAATTATGGGCTTGGAGTCAATACTCTTGGGAAAATAAAAGGAGGGATAAAATTTCTCTCTCCAATTGGAAGATTCAGTGCTTCCTCTGGCAGGAGTTAAAAAGAGAAAATGCCATGCCCTGTTCAGAAGTCTTGGGTGGGCTATTCCACAGCATAATCAGATCAGTGTCCTCAGGCAAGGAACACAGAGCAGCTGAGTCCTGTCAAATACAGCATAAGCAGCCTCATGTTTTGAAGACAGGTGACTATCTCTAGGCCCAGAGGAATGTATCAGGTGACTGCTTCAGTTTCTAGGAAACAGCATTACTCACAACATTCCAGGGTACACACTGCCTAGTTCTCTCTTGGGATTTGGGGAGAAAAGACTTCGAAGTCAGGTGACCTTACAAATGCCTTCCCGTTTCTTGCAGATCTCAATTAAGGCTGGCATTACTCACCCTGGGTGCAGAATGTGGTCATTAAAATAGTCCGTACACATTTAAAAAGTGGCATAGTCTTAAAAAAGGAGACCCTGAGTGTTGACCTTGCTGTGCAAGACTAGCTCACCTGCACATATAACTCTAGAGTGCTTAGTAAATTCCAGAGGGATAACAAGGGTGTTTATAAAGTCCATCTAGAACCCTGTCCCAGTGCAGAACAGAGAGATCACAGGACTTTCAGGGAAGGCAGGTCCTTGGGGAATCCTGTCATTGGATTTAGATTTTCTGTTCAAATAGAGAGGCTAACTCAGACACTTTGGCTTCCCTGTGCTTTTGAAATGAAGCCCATGCTGGGTAGAAACGAACAGAGGGGCCTGACCAGAAAACTTGTCTGATCCCATCCAGGCTTCTTACCTTTATTCTCTCGATGGAGGCCTCCATTCTCAACTGCTGCACAGTCCTCCGTGCCTGGGCGATGTTGTTGGTGCTTGCTGTTTTGCTCGACATTGTCAGGTATCGTTTTTACCTGAAACCTGAAAAGAATGTAAGTTGTTTAAACATTCCTGAAGTTTTCATTACTTAGGGGAAAAGGATGCATTTTTTTCCCTGGTCATCACGGGCTCCGTGAGGTAGTTACGAGAATGCCTTCCCATGGGAGCTCCTTCATAAATCTTTCCTTTGCAGAAAGCCAGTACTAGTTGTTTCATCCATACACCCTGACATACAGCACAATGGAGCCTTTTCTAGTATCTTCTAAGAGGAAACAAATATACATAAACATTTGTGGTAGTTAGGGGGCCTCTGGCACATATGAGCATATGCAAGCACAGTCTGCGTTAACGTGTGTAGTTTAATATTACTGCTATGTACTTTAACAGAAGGTTTGATTTTATTTCACTTTGGCTCTCTTACCCCACTATTACACTGATTCAAGTGCTGGCAACAGAAAACAGCAAAGGAGAGTGCCTCTGGAGAACTTTGCACAAAGGGTGCATTTTTAGGTGCAATCGAGGTTTGCAATCATTTGAGGAATGTTAGTTAGGCAGATAAGGAAGCCTTTATTCAAGAAAAAGTGGGAACCTTTCAGCTGCAAGACTCTCTGTGATGAACCCCCTGCAAATGTCAAAGGGGATACACTGAGTAGTTTAAAGCCTGAAATATTTAATAGAACTGTCTTTCCCTCCTTTACCTCTCTCTCGCCTCAGCCAGGCAGCCAGGGCACTTGCTAATCCTGTACCCCTCCCTCCACATGTTCGGGGGGTTGACTCTCCTCTCGGACTTGAGCCTTGGAGCCAAGGCTGCTCTTTTCCTTTCGCTCCTCGGCCACCTGGTAAAAAGGAAATTAAACCTCCTGGACCTTGAGCTTCAACCCTGCTGGTTGTCTAAGGACATATTCCAAAAGGCAGGCAGGCTAGGAAAAGCGCTGCTTGGCGCCTCTGCCATATATGGCTAAGTTCTGTCTGGGCACTGTGGCGAGCGGGGGGGAAAGGCGGAGCTGGCAGGCCGGGCAGCACGGTGGCAGTTCTGTGACTCATAGCAGCAGGTGGACGGTAGGTATGCCTCCCTCATACTATGCAAGGGCTCAGCAAAGTCTCAGGGCACCGTGGCGCCTGCAGCAAACCGAGGCTGACTCAACCTTCTGGAAGGGCCACAGTTGCACCAAGCATCTCAGCCATAAAGGCTTAGGACCAGGCAGGGCTAAACAACACGCCCGCAACCCCTAGGCTCCACAGTGTCTACCATGTGAGCACCAAAGCTCTCTACCTGAGCTCTGCCACACTTGGAATGCTCCCAAGGGCTCCGGGCCAGAGCTTTGGTCAGAGGCAGCTTGGGGTCAATTGTATTTAAAAAACAAACAAACAAACAAAAACCTGTTTTTAACTGTGTGCAGAAATTTGACATCCAGCCTCACAGTCATGTTTCACATTCCTGGGTTTGGACCCTGCCTCTGGCACTTACTAGCTGCGTGAAACTGGGCTGGTCACTTAACCTCTATGGCCCCAAGTTTTCTTCTGCATAATTTGAGATGATGGTTTTTGAGGAGTCCCTTTGTTCATGTACATATAGTATTTATTGGAGGACCAACAAACAGCAGCTGCTCTTGTATTTATCCATAGGAGGCCATACTCAACACGATGAATCAGAATTCCGTGTACCTGGCTGCCTCCCCCAGGTCAGTGAGGCTCCAGCGTTCTGACGACTGGGCCTGGGTGGGCTGTGGAATGAGGCCCCTGTTTAAGTGCCTCCTTAGGCAATTCTGCTGCACTCTGCTCTCCGGGCAGAATGAAAGGGCTGGTGACAGGCAACAGAGGATTCCCCTAGAATAAGGATGTCCTGGCCGTGCAGGAAACTGGGAGGAGGAATCCTATGGCAGGGCAGGGTGGCCCTGCTTTAGCCTAGGCCTTGGCGACCTCATTTCAACACACTCCCTGCCTCGCTGCCTCTTCCTCAGACTCCGGGCATCCAGCCCCACCCAAGGGAGAGGCCTAGCCAGGGTCTGCTCCCAGGGGTTTGGCTCATACGCAGTGGCCTGGCCCAGTGTTCTTCTGTGCTCCCAGGCAAGCTCTTATTAACAGAGCCTCTGAAATGGGACGGAGGCAGAAGGCAAACCTCCCTGCAAGCACAGTGAAGCACCCTGATTCACGCATTCTAGTTGCACATGTTGTGCCCTGCAGGATGTTAAATGGGGCTCCTGCGCCAGTTGGCGAAGGTTCTGAGGACTGGCCCCTAGCCTCCAGAATGTGAATATGATACCCTTCTGAAGGGCCTGTGGTTTCCAGGCTCCATCCTAAGGACTTTCTACACGTCCCTTTGCATGAGAATAACGCCAAGCATTCTCTTTCCTTCAGCCTCCAGGGCATAAAGTTTCCAAGGCCTGAGCGAGTTTTCCTCTAACTGCACACCAGTTCACATTGGTCAGCCTGGACCATTCGTTGCTCCCTCCCACAAAGCTATGAGCAAAGAGCCCATGGTCAGGCTCTATTTATAAAATACTGGGGTAGAGGCACCTGGGTGGTTCAGTCGGTTAAGCGTACAACTTTGGCTCAGGTCATGATCTCGTGGTTCATGGGTTCGAGCCCTGCATCAGGCTCTGTGCTGACGGCTTGGAATCTGGATCCTGCTTCAGATTCTGTGTCTCCCTCTCTCTCTGCCCCTCCCTCCAGATATCAAAACATAAAGCATTAAAAAATTTTTAAAAAAATACTGGGGTAGTCCCTCTAAAATCGGTGAGAAACTTTGCCTTCTAGTACACGGAGGAGTTTCTTCCGGTAATAAGAGTCGTGACTGAAAACAGGTAGCAATTCACAGTTCATGCCTGCAGGCTTAGCGCTTCTGGCAGTTGTCCCCTATTCTGATATCAGAGTTCTGACTTGCTCCTTCAGTCTTTTCCCATTTCTCAGACAGCTTCTGGCTTCCTTCCCCTGGGGACCCTTTCTCCTTTGCTTCAGGAGGAGTGGAGCCCCTCCTCTGGCCCCACCAACTTTTCTCGGGCTCCCAAAGCAAATACGAGTTCTCAAAGTCTGTTTCCCTCTCCTGGCACATGTCTAAACCCACCCAGAAAAGTAGTTAAAGTTTAGGAGATGGGTGATTTTCACAGCTTCACAGATTATTAAACACCAACAACTTCCCACTGAATACTGTACAGGAATAGCATTTGGCAGGTCAATTAAATGGGGGATAGCTGTGGCCATTCCTAGCAAAAGTTGTGTATGGGGCCACTGGAGAACAACATCTCCTACTACACCATTCTTCTTAGGGAGAAGTCAGATCAAAGTTCTATTGTTTCAACTTAAGGAGTCCTGTGGAGGGACTCAGGGCTGAGCTGCCTCCTGTCACTGCAAAAACAGCCACCACTATTTGACTGGGGGGAGATGGAAGGTGTTTCCAGGAGCTGGAGGTCTTGCTGAGGACTTCCTCCCCGCCTGCAGCTTCTTTGCATCTTCTCAACAGCTAGATGGAGAGAACAGACAGCTCCGACCATCTCTGTGCCTTAAGAGGGTTTTTTTGGTTTTTTTGCTCTTCCCTCAAAGGCAAGGATGTCTGTCTGTGCTACCAGGTGGATAAAAGGCTTGCTTTATTCTTATTTTAAGAATAGCTTCCAAGGCAAACACCACCTGATATTTGTATGCAACCCTAGACTGCACACATTGCTTTCATTCGCAGTGGTCTGTGAAGCCTCACTACGATCCTGAAAGGTATTACTATTTCATGCTCATTTTATAGATGAGACAACTGAAGTTTGAAAGACTTGCCTCAAGTTAACCCAACTCATAAGCCCTGAACCAGTTTGTAAGCCTTTCACACTGGAAACCATGCTTCCTACTGCACCGAGGATGCAATTCCAATTAATTTGATTCACAAACACTCAGGGCAAGGTGACCTTGACACTGATGACCTGCAGTTGTGGGCTTGCTGACTGCTCTGTGCAACATCCCTTCTGGTGCAGAAAGCATCTGTTTATCCAGTGCCCTGCAAAACAGGCCTCCCCTCTCCTTTCTGCAAGCTAAGCAAGAATGTTCTAGCTGTCACGCCCAGGCAAGGACTGAGGTCAGCATCTGGAGATCCTGAGCCCCCAGCCCTCTATCCCTGTCTCTGCCTCCCTAAAGGGCAGAGGCCTGCACAGAACCTCAGTTTGAGGAAACCCCGGCTATCGCTTCTGCGGCCTTGTTCACATTTTTACATGTGGCTAGCAGATCTAAATACACATATGTAATATTTAGTGATTCAAATAGTTGGCATTGGTTTTAAGGCTGTTGTTCATCTGAGTTCTTAGGTTCCTAGAAATTCCTAGGAACAAGATTTCCCATTAGGGAAAGAAGAGCATCTTAATCTTTGTCCAGAGCAGCCTGCAGCAGGGAGAGGGTGGGGTTGGAAAGTGTGTCAGGGAGCAGGGAAGCAGCAGCTGAATCACAAGGTCATCCTGGCCAGGCCAATAACTGAAGGCCTGGACCAAAGCCAGCGTTCTGAGTAAATACGCCCCTTGTGTCTATAATAAAAGAGCAGGTTAAAAAACAAAAAACCCTGAAACGGTTTCCATCTTATCTTCCCTTCTGATCTTGCCTTCAACTATCAAAGTCTTAATGTCTTTCCCTGGCTTGGCTCTTTGTCAGTGCCCCTCATCTATTAACAGGGTGCAGGCGGCAATACTTACCTCACAGGGTTGCTGGGAAGAGAAACAAGAGTGCCTATCAGTACTGTACCCTGTGCACACAGATATTTAATAAATGCCGGGTCTCTTGCTTTACTGACAAGACCGAAAATCATGCATTCGGTATGAAACAGAAGAAAAATTCACCCAGCAAAAGAGTAAAAGAAGAATTTCAAGGTAATATGATTGGTTAGCAGCAGGCTTTAATATGGCCCTAGAGGGAGTACAGTCAGATCCTTAGAACAGTGTCTCTATCTCCTGAACACTTGTTTTAAATCAGAGCCTGCAGGCTGAATCCAGACTATGGATATGTTTGGTCAGGCCCTGCACAGGGTTAACTCAACCGTGTGTGTATGTGGTATGTGTGTGTGTTTTAACTTTAAATTGTCAACATTTGAAAAACGGAGCTATCACTTTAAGACAAAGATGTCTGGAAAAATCAGAGAATCTTATAAAAGTGGGCTGGACCTAAGTAGAGGCTGTGGCTTTAACATTTGCTGACATACCTGCCTATCCCTCTATTTGAACTTAAGACACAGCCTTTGTACTATGCCTTGGACATTTCGTTCCAGGGACATACTCAAGGATTAGGACAGGGGACTTGAGCTCACTCCTGTCCTTGCCACTGCCTAGATCTAGGGCCCTCTGGAAGGACTTGTAACCTATGTAAGCCTCAATTTTCTCATGGGAAAAATGGGGATAATAACGTTCATATTTCAAAGAGCTGTTAAGAGCATCAGATAAAATATGCATGTAAGTGTAATAAATACAAAGAATACTTTTGCTGAAGTGTTAAGTACCTATACCTTCTGATCACGCCCCCTGCGAAGTACTCTAGGCACCTACAGTCCCTGATGGTTGGCACTGGACAGCTGCCCTCCCTTCCTTCTGTGGTGCCCTGCGACACCACAGTGACGGAAAGAAAAATGCCCCTCCCCCCAACTCAGAATAAACTGTATTTGGAGATAGGGCCTTTACAGACACAATTAAGTTAAATGAGCTCATTAGGGTGGGCCCCGATCCAGTATGACTGGTGTCCTTACAAGAAGAGGGAATTTAGGGGGTGCCAGGGTTCCTCAGTCAGTTAAACATCCAACTCTTGATTTCAGTTCAGGTCATGATCTCACGGGTTCATGGGTTCAAGCCCCACAGCAGGCTCTGTGTTCACAGTGTACTGCCTGCTTGGGATTCTTTCTTTTTCTCTCTCTCTGCCCCTACCCTGCCTGCTCATGCATGCACTCTCTCTCAAATTAAAAAAAAAAAAGGAATTCAGAGACAGACGGGCACAGAGGGAAGAACATGTGAAGATACGGGGAGAAGATGGCCATCTACAAGCCATGCAGAGAGGCCTTGGAGGACAGCAAGGCTGTTGATCCCTTGATTGCAGACTTCTAGCCTCCAGAAGACAAATCTCTGCTATTTAAGCCACTCAGCCTGTGTACTGTTATGGCAACCTGAGCCAACTAAGCTACTAAGGTTCCCTTGCAACTGGAATCTGGATGATGGGGCTCCACCAAAGGGGTGGGGATGCGTTTTTCAGAGATCTGGAAGGTGGAAGTGAGGAGGCCAGTGTTTGCGGCCTGGCTTATTTTCTGCAGGCAAGCAGGGTGGTGAGCACGTTGCTCTTTGGGAGCAACCCAGTGTGCAGTTGCTGGCAACGTGACGCTAAGAAACTGTGTGGCTACAGCAGCCTCCCAATTCTCCGCTTCCTGCTGGGCCCCGGTGGTGGTGGTAGGGGGGTGTGGGTGGGAGTAATTCTATGGTGATGTCCGGAAGCTGGTCCTGGTCTGGAAGTCAGGAACCAGTTCCTCCAGCCCTTCTGCTGATTACGCAAGCACCTCATCCCCTGTACAAAAGCCCATTCTGCTGGCACTGCCAAGCACTCTGTTGTAACTGAACCCTGACTGATACACAGTTGTTAATCTGTTGTTTTGTAATCTGTAAATAACTTACAAAGGCTAGCTATGATTTCTATTATTATCATGCCATGATTGCTGAACATATCAAGCCCTGAGACCTGAAAACACCGAGATGGAAGTGTCAGATTCTTTCTCCTTCTCTCCAACCAGAGCTCACAGGCCCTAAGACCGAAGGTGGTGAACCTGTGACCAGCCCCATGTCCTGCCCTGTTTCTGTCCAGTTTTGAGAGCAAAGGGCAAAAAGAATGAGTGACTGGCCTATGGGGGAGAAAAATGAGAGGGAGAGATGAGGAAGGGCTGCACGGAACAGTGGAAAATGTCGTTGGGGCTGGCGGAAGACAGAGTGACTGGAGTTTTTCTCAGAGTTTATATAAGTTCAGGATTAGAATGAAAAATAAGAAGAGCACTCTCTCAAGACCTCAAGAGTTCATCCTCTAAAAGTAGCATTTATACTTGCAGACCCCTGTGAGGTCTTTACCTGGTATCTCTGATGAGTTCACTTTACCTGCCAGCCAGCCACATGTCCCTGAATAACAATGGTGATGGTGGCGATGATGTTACTGTTGTTGTTATAATGATAAAATTTGACCGCTACCCCCATTTATTATGTGCCTGGTAAGTGAATTCCATGAATCATTTCATTTAATCCTCTTAGAGAGGAGTTCTTTTATCATTTCTGTTTTATAGATGAAACACAGAGAGGTCAAAAGAATCTTGATGAAGATTATGCTGATTTACGTAGCAGAGCTGGGACTCAGGGCCACCTGACTCCCAAGGTCATCCTCTTACTCACCACCCTATATTGCTTGTCTCTGAACATCAAAAGTACAAGGAAGGAATGGAAGGGGGCAGGGGGAGCTGTCAGGAGCCCTGCACAAAAGAAGATGTGACCTCCATTTAGGGCCCACTACTCCTTTAGATAGGTGGTCTCCATAGCAATGACAGTAGGTGTCGAGAAAGTGGCCTTGGGAGAAGACTTAAGTGAAGAACTGGTTGCTTTTCTTTAAAAGAAGGACTGTCCCAGATTCTAGGTAGGGCTATTGTTAAAGACAGAGGATGATCCCATAATCCCTAGCGAAGCTGGTAGGAAGCCATGAGAATGAGCCCATCAGGGTAATAAATCCAGGAGAGAGCTGTGATGACTGCGTAGTGGGTTCCTAACTTCACTGTGTATCTAGAACCTCTGAAGCACTTATTTAAAAAAAAAAATCAATAGGTCTGTGGCAGGGTCCAGGAATTTGTATTTAAAGCTTCCTCCGTGGTTCTGATTTGGTCCTCCTGAGAAACACCAATAACGATTGTCAGAGTCCTGGCTCTTGGTTCTACCCATGTTATTTTTGCCCGGAAATTAGAGTATGTCCATTGAAAAGAACGTCACTTCCTACCTATGCTTAACTTTCCAAAGTTCTGAACAAGCCTTAGAAAATACTAACTCCTTTTTAATGACCTTAATTTACAGGATTCAGTGTGCTTCAGTTTGAAATAGCTGTTATCGTCTAACATACTTCTTTGCTATAAAAGTCTCACCCGGGTTTCTGAACAGCCACTTCCTTCTGGAAAGTTTCTCCTCTTAGTGATGCTTGACTATCCTGTTCTTGCTTGTCCAATGATATTCCTTTCTACAATATGGCTCCTTCTTCTGACTCCATTTTCTCAGGGGCTCTGACCTGGAGGACTGATATCGCAGCGCGAACAAGGCTTTGACAGATAAATTTGGATCCTGGCTCATCACTTACTACACCTCAAGTTGGTTCACTTCTCTAAACTCCAGTTTCCTCATCTGTAAAATGAGAAAGGATATAATAATAGTACGTACTTCACAAGGTTGTTACCAGGAGGAAATAAAAGGATGTATGTACATTACACAGCACCTGCCTGACCCACACTGGTCCTCAGTAAGGTAGACAATGTTCTACCCTTATGACGTTAGCTATGACCAACGCACTTCGCATACAATCCTTTACCACAATCCCAACGTCTTAAGTGAAAGCCTATTTAACTTTACATGCAGGGGCGTCTGGGTGGCTCAGTCAGTTGCGTGTCCGGCTCTTGATTTCAGCTCAGGTCATGATCTCATAGTTTGTGGGTTGGAGTCCTGCGCTGGGGGCAGAGACAGTGCAGAGCCTGCTTGGGATTCTCTCTCTCCCTCTTTTTCTGCCCCTTCCCTGCTCACTCTCACTCAAAAAATAAACACTAAAATATTAAAAATAAATTTATGTGCAGCAGCTGCCCAGCTGCTTCAAACACAACACATGGAAAACCCAGTGAAATACCACTGCCTGCCTCAAACCTTTCTGATGTCCTTTTCTCTATGAGTGACACCCACTGTCCTGGTCATGAGGCATCCCTTTTGCCTCCTCCTAATTCCTTAGACCAACCAATAGAAATGTGAACCACATATGCAATCAAAATTTTTTCTAGTAGCCACATGGAAAAAAGAAAAAAGTAAACTTTTGATAGTTTCTTTAGATGAATATGACCAAAATCAAAATGTAATCCATGTAAGAAAACTAACAGATTTTTTTTCTTTTTGGTTACTAAATATTTAAAACTCGGTCTGCATTTTACAGGTACAGCACATCTTGATTTAGACTGGCCGCACTTTAAGTGTTCATGGGTCACAGTGGCTGCTTCACCAGACACTTTCCAAATTCTCTTGATCCCTACACATTAACAAACTCTTCATTTTTATTCTTCCCCATTCTCTCTGCTATTTCACCTCTGTCTGGACTCCCGGCACCTCAAGTTAGGGCCACAGTATCAGCCCCATAACAGGACTCATGCCTTTCATCTTTCCTTCTCCGATCTAATCTCTCCTGAACACTGTGTGCTCACATACAATGCCACTGTCAATTTATTTCCCCTGGTCTCAGAAAAGGATTCCCTGGGACCTGAGGAAAGTCCAGAGGGCTCAGCTTTGCAATCCAGATCCTCTCTAATATTTCTGCCACCAAAATAAAAACCTTCTCATCGCCAATGAAGCAATGGAGCCACGGAGAAGTGAGGTGTGTGCTTTGTGTCGAACACTAGCAAGCTGCTGGGGTGGGAGGGGAGCCCAGGCAGCCTGATTCCAGAGGCCAGGCCCAGAAGCTTCACTGCAATGCTGCTGTAGTGCCAGGGAGCTGTCACCGCACTCCCCATTTTGTCTGTGCGCTGTGTTTACCAGTCCTCTTGCAAGTATCTGAGCAAGTTCTGTGCCTGTTTCTCTTGGCCCATTTAAATACTCTCTTCTTGGGGCACGGGGTGGCTCAGATGGTTAACCGCCAACTTTGGCTCAGGTCATAAACTAATGGTTCGTGGGTTCGAGCCCTGTGTTGGGTTATTTGCTGACATCCTGGAGCCTGCTTTGGATTCTGTGTGTGTCTCTCTCTGTTCCTCCCCCACTCACATTCTCTCTCTCTCAAAAATAAGTAAACATTAAAAAAATAAAATAAATTCTCTCTTCTTTTAGGCCCTAGTTCACATTTTTATCTCTTCCAGGAAGGCCTCTCTGTTTCTGCTTGCGGTGATTTATGCCCTTTATGAATTCCTGCTAAATGCTTAAAGCTCAGGGGTTCAAGGACCCATAAGGGGATGGCCCAGGCATGAGAGAGGCAGGGAGCAGGAGGTGTGTGTACTTATGTTTACTCTTTCTGAAGGAAGACATATAGCTGTCATCCAGCACATTTATTTTGGTGCTAATGGTATAGCAGCTAATGCTTACTATTATGCAGCTGACTTTGTCTGTATGAGTATTTTCTTCCCACCAAACTGTGAGAAGTTTAGCTCAATAATAATAATATACCAGTCACATTTATTCATTACTTATTCTGTGCCGGGTGCTATACCAAATGGTCTATACCGTTATTAGTTTATTTACTATTATCTGCAACTGTAAGACCTCAGCTTTATCATACCTGTCAAGACTAACGCTCAAGTTAAATAATTTGCTCAAGATCAGATAGCTAGTTAAGTTGTAGAGAAGGAATTTGAACTCAGATCTCGCCTACTTCAAAGCCACACCCTTAACCAGACAGGTGAGTTATCTCACGCCATCTTCCTGTCATATTGACTAATGCAGAGAATGGGGCCTCAATAAACAGTTGGGTAAGAGGTAGCAACCAACACATCAGCCAGGGAACCTCTCACCGTAGCCTGTTTGTGTCGTGTGTTTGTTTTCTTAGAAACAGGATACACCCTGCTGCTCCTTCCCACAAGTATCCCACAAAATATGGACTGTTCCAAGCCAAAGGTTACCCACCTGTTTGGTTCCTTTCACAGCTTTGAGAAGCCTGGGTGGAGTCGCCGGGACTCCAATGCATTTGACGGGGTCAGTTGCCCGTGACCATTCACCTTCAGCATGGGCTGGCCACTTGGGTAGCACCCACATTCGAGGGCAATGCTGCATTGCTCTGTACCCCCATACTGGGCCCCAAACAGGTTTTCAGCCAGTGAAGGGGGGCGGTAGGGAGCAGCTGTGTGATGGTGACCTGCAGGGGTGCAGGACCCAGCCAAAGGATGTGTTTACAGTCAATGACGAGTAGGACCTTTGCAAACAAGTTTTCCTCTCTACTTAACATAGCAAGGCTGCTTGAGAAATGATTGGCTCATATCTGCATGGCTGGCTTACAGGATAGCTGGCGATCTCGTCTGTTAATAAATACATGGATGAATTCTACAATTATTTAATATTCAACACAAAAGCTAACAGTTACAGAGTGATTTTTCTGTGCTAGGCTCTGTGTTATGGGCTTTATTTAAGTTGTTACATTTCCTCTGAAAAAAAACTTATTATTTCATTAACTAGTTTTTAAAATTTAAAAACAGTATGTTGCTAGGAAAAATTTTAAACAACAAATTTACCCAAAGGGTATACAATAAAAATTGGCTGTCCTACTCTAGACTTCCTGAGGTGCTCACTGTTATCAGTTCCTCTTGGCACCTTCTGAAGACATCCTATGCACATACAAGCAGGATTATTTACATATCTCTCTTAAAAATACAAATGGGAGCATGTTATATGCATGGTGTGTAGCCTAGTTTTTATTTTTTTATTTTTTACTTTAACTAACTCTTTACTCTGGAGATTATGGCGAAGGTGGGATTATTAAACGCTTTCCCAATGAGGAAATCAAAGTTCTCTGGGATACCTAGCGAGTAAGTGCCAGGGCCGAAATGAACCTTAGTGTTCCTAACATTACTGCACACTGTAGCCACCGGCAGGCCCCATATTAGGGAGCTTTCCGGGGCGGGAAGGAGGAAGTGGGAATGATGATAGAAGCAGGAAACAAATCTCCTGCCTTAAAAGGGCTCATTGTTGGGGTGCCTGGGTGGCTTAGTCGGTTAAGTGTCCGACTTTCGCTTAGGTCATGATCTCGCGGTTCGTGGGTTCAAGTCCCGCGTTGGACTCTGTGCTGACTGCTAGCTCAGAGCCTGGAGCCTGTTTCAGAGTCTGTGACTCCCTCTCTCTCTGACCCTCCCCTGCTCACGCTGTCTCTCTCTCTCTCTCCTAGAAATAAATAAAATACATTAAAAAATTAAAAAAAAAAAGGGCTCATTGTTTCAGGGGCAAATGATGCTATATGGAGTGAGAGAATGATTTCCAAACAACATAAGAACATATTCGAATTACAGTTCCCTGGTACACTGAGGTGCTAAGCATTTGTGAAGAGAAGCATTCTCAGAGTGGGGAGTGGCCCCAGTGGAGAAGTCCCATAGACTGGTGAGTCTCTACACCAGCACACAGCAACATCGCCAGTGGGAACTTCTTACAAATGAGGATTCTTGGGGCACTTAGTTAGCTCAGTCGGTTAAGTATCCAACTCTTGATTTCAGGTCAGGTCATGATCTCATGGTTCATGGGATTGAGCCCCACGTTGGGCTCTGTGCTGTTACGAAGCCTGCTTGGGATTCTCTCCAACCCCACACCGCCTCTGCCCCTTCCCCACTTGTGAACATGTGGGGGCATGCTCTCTCAAAATAAATAAACATTAAAAAAAAAAAAAAGTAAAGAGAAGGGCACCTGCGTGGCTGAGTTGGTTAAGCATCTGACTTTGGCTCAGTTCATGACNTATAAGAAAAAAAAAATAAAAAAAAAAAAAAAAAAATTAAAAAAAAAGAAAAGAAAAGAGAAATGAGGATTCTCAACCCCTGACCTGGACCTCCTGATTCAGAAACTCTGGAGGTGGGGCTCCAAGCAGTCTGTAGTTTAAGCCCACCATGTGGTTCAGATGCTCACGGATGAAGAACCACTATGTTAAAAGGAGGTGATTTCTGAATTAGAACTTTTGAAACAGGAGTAGAATCTAGCTTTTAAATAAATCAATAGTTGGCCTATTTAAACCAAGCTTAGTCCATATCTCTGGCATTATCCTAGGACCAAACTGAGGCACATAGCCTTTACATTGAGGAAGTTATTCTTGGCAAAGGACATAGGACCAAATCTGTCAAAGGAAAGAGGTATACATTCCAAACTCTGACCTGTGGTAATGTTGTCTGTGGACTTTTTGGTGCCCACACCCGGAGAACTGGTACCGTCCTTTCCATCTCTGTGACCAACTGGGAGTCCTTCCCATCAGCCTTCCTGGACCCCTACCACCTGCCCTGGCTGAGCAGGGATGGAGGTGGTCTACAATGGGATCCCTTGTCCAGGATATTCTCTACAACAGAGCTGTTCTACCCTCAAAGGCAGAAGAACGGAGACATTCTGGATTCCGGTCATAAAGGCCTAGCATCTGATCTACAAGCAGAGGGCATGCTTTCTGATATTGCTAAGCAGACAGACGTTCACTTACTTGCCTGCAGTCCATTTAAACAAACCATCCAAACACTTAATGAGATGGCTGGAAGCAAAGAAACAGGCGAATGCTGCTGCATCCATTTTAGATTAAGAGGTGACCAGACAGCTGTTTTGCTTTGAAGGGGCCAGCTGCTTGCAGGCACTGGAGGCGCAGGGTGAGGAGAGAAGGCTAAGACGGCTGAGAAGAGTCTACAGTCACGGCAGGGGCCAAGCCACCTAACAGACAAGGCATGTGGCATCTACCAGACCGGTAGTTAAAGGGCTTAGGACTCCCAACAGGATGGAAGAAGTGTTGGAAAAATAAGGAATAAAAGTACAATAAAGTATGACAAAGGTAAGCATAAGGAGCTTGGGGAGGGGAAGGTCAGTGGGGACTTGGGAGAGCAGAGAGGTGTATGAAGGATACATTTCTTCAATGAATCAATCCTTGAAGGGAAGGAACTGGGTAGGTGCTGGCCGAGGGGTGAAGAGAATTTCAGAATGGATATGGAGGGAGCAGCAGAGAGTAGGTTAAAGCTGACTCTGTTATGTGAAAATGGGAACTCCAAAGGCTTCTGAGCAGAAGTGACAGACATAGGGAGTATTATCGGAAGAACCGAGCAACCTTGGATAGAACAGAACTGGGAGACAGAGAAAGACAAGACAGACTATTTCCATGGAAGGTCTAGGGGCAGGCAACATGGTAAAGAGCCCAGGCTTTGGGGTCAGATGGAACTGGGTTCAAATCTGGTCTGTGTCGCTTAGTGTTGCAAAATGTGGAATGAATGACTTAGCCTCGCTGAACTCCTAGGTTCTCTGCCAGTCACATGGGATAAACAAGAGTGCCTACCTTTCAGGACTGTAACGATTAAATGCAATTCAAAAAGAGCTTGGCATACAGAAACCACCCAATGGTATCTGTCCCCATCATTATTACTCCTAGGATTTCATCAAACAGATGAAGGTGACCAAAACACAAAGAAAGAGCTGGATACAAGAGCTAGGAGATGTTAAAATGAACAAGACATCCTTCTTGGGACTAAATGGGGGTTGACAGCCCAGAAATAGTGGTTTAGCATTACACTGGAGGGAGGGCCTGAGGAAAAGGGCAGGGAGCTTCCTGGGGTCTTCCTCTCAAGGTGTGGATAAAAAGGGCAGATTTAAAGGAGCAGATAGGGGGTCAATGGAGCTGCCAGGACAGGGCGACACTAGCAGGGGCAGCTAGGAGGAGAAAGGNTCCCAGAAAACATACTAGAAGGATATATATTCTAAAATGTAGCTATTGCTAGGCAGTGAGAACTGGGGGGTTTTTAGGGATGTTTCTATGCACTCCTGCAGTTTGTAAGGTTTTGCTTTTTTGGTCTCACCAGCTAACACTTCTACAGCACGTTGTACACTTGCCAAGCATCCTAACACCTTTATAGGTACGAACTCACTTACTCCTCAAAACAATGCTATGAGGTTGTTACTATTGCTTTTCCTAGTTCAGGATTAAATGCAGAGGAGCCGGTACTCTGATTTCGGCAGCCTTGTTCCAGAGTCTGTGCTTGCAACCACATGTGATATTTTTACAATTAAAATAAACAAATAAATAAATCCCAGCATTTGTTACTCACAAAACCAGGAGGAAGGCCAGATATTAGCCACTTTGGGGGCGGGGAGGTTGAGGAAAGAGGTTGCAACCATAGCTCATGGGACTGGGTGGTTAAGGGGTTCCTGGGGACCCCTGGGTGAGCTTTCCAGAGCACCAAGGGAACAGAGGTCAAATGATAAGGGGCACAAGAGAGAACTATGAATTCAAGAACTCAGTCAGTGAGTTCGGGAATACTTAGAGAAGCGGCAGTGTAGCGAAGACAAGGAACTAGACGGGAACTCTGAGGGTTGGGAGGATTGTTTCGAGAGAGGGCTGTCATCTGAGCATTGTCAAAGGCAGAGGAGGAGCATTGAGCAACCAGGGAGAGTGTGAGGAAGCTAGAGAGGTTAAATGAGGGCCAGCGAGCATGGGCTCACGTCAGAGCTCCCGGATGAGGGAAAGAGGTGTGGAAGACACAGAGCTGGAAAAGCAGGGGGCAGGCACTTAGCAGCTCTGGCCAGGAGGGAGCTTACAGGTGGGAAGCAAAGGGAAACCAAGCAGGGGTGCATACAAACAACATGGGTGAAATCTCTCAGACCTCATACTGAGCAAAGGAAGCCAGGCACAAAGAGCACTCACTGTCTAATTCCATGCAAAGAAAGTTCAGGGCATTTCTCAACATCAGGCATCACCATTAAGAAAAACCCCAGTTGGGGCTCCTGGATGGCTCAGTCGGTTGAGCGTCCCACTCTTGATTTCAGTTAAGGTCATGGTGCCAGCATCGTGGGATCAAGCCCTGCGTCAGGCTCCGCACTATGCGTGGAAACTGCTTAAGATTCTCTCTCTCCCTCTGTCCCTCTCCCCTGCTTGTGTTTGATCTCTCTTTTGCTCTTTCTCTCAAATTAAAGAAAAATCACAGTTGCATATAATCACCTTATAGCATTATTTTACAGAATCAAAGACAAGTGTTATTAGAGACTTTGTCAGGTCATTTCACAGGCAAAGTTGAACAAAAACAGATCTCTATGGACAAAAAAAAAGTTCAGGGCAAAAGAAATGTGCGGTGATGGAAACTAGGTGAACGGGGAGAGTGGGGAAGGGGATGGAGGAAGCAGGACTGGTCATTTGAGTCACGGGCTGATTGTTGAAGTTGGGTGATAGGTATACAGGATTCATTGTGTATCACTGTATAGGTTTCAAAATTTCAAGAATTAAAGGTTAAAATCAAAATTTTATGATCCTAAACACTTCGTAGCCCATAACACAATAATAATCAGCACTATAACATGAGCCCTGGCATTAAAGAATGGAAGCTACGTTAATTATTATCTACCATTTCCTCCTCCAGATCATGATATAGCAAGTATGTCCAATGTCCACAGTGCAGAGGAAGTCATTGCCTTTTGAGGAGTTACACTGAGGACTAAAAGAGCCACAATCCGGACCCTTTGCCCATTTTACACAGATGGCAAAGTTAACCGGCCAGGAAATGCTGCTCCTTGCATTCACTCACGAAAACAAAAGGCCGTGGTCCACATGCCCATAACCATAATGCCACTAGACAAAATAGTATTCTTACTTTTCCTTTCCTCTTTCATCTCATTCCATCCTTCCATTAACTACATTCATTCCATTTCATCCTTCCGTTAACTACAGCAGGAAACATGTCCTACCTCCTTTCCAGCGTGTCCGGACTTGATAACTGCTCTGAGGAAAAGCAAAATCTATGGAATTCCCAGGGTGACCAGCAAGATGAACTTTCTGCGCTGGCCCTCACAGTTCAAAGTACTTGTTATTTTGTATGCAGGTTCCCCAAAACATTAAAAATAGGTTCCCCAACACATGATCCAGTAATTCTACTACTGGGTATTTACCCAAAGAAAATGAAAACACTAATTTGAAAAGTTTATGCACCCCTATGTTTTCTGTAGCATTATTTACTACAGCCAAGATATGGAAACAACCAACATCTCTCTGCCCACAGAGAGATGAATGAATAGAGATGTTGTCTATACATACAATGGAATATTATTTAGTCACAAAGAGAGAATGAAATCTTACCATTTGCAACAACATGAATGACCTATAGGGTATTTTGTTAAGTGAAGTAAGTCATTGGCCTTGGCAGGAAGTGACAGCTTTGTAATTTTTCCTCTTCATAATTTTGGAAATGAAAGGGATGATATAGTCTTGGGGCTGGGCACAGAGGCAGAAACTCAATAAATACTTTACCATAAATGGTAAATGATAAACAATAGATGATGACATAAGGATCTGTGGCAGTATCTTAGGTGGGCCTACGGTTAAGGCCTGAACCCAGTGTATGAACATCAGAATTTCTGAAATAAATGGGATCATGTCACATGACAAAAGGATTCCTTCAGAGGGGCGCCTGGGTGGCTCAGTTGGTTAAGCATCCAACTCTTGATTTTGGCTCAGGTCATGGTCTCATGGTTTGTGAGTTTGAGCCCAGAATCAGGCTCTTCACTGACAGCACAGGACCTGCTTGGGATTCTCTCTCTGCTCCCTCCCCTGCCCCTGTGCACGTGCATGCACACACAGGCATGCGGACACACACACACACATTCTCTCTCACAATAAATATATATTTAAACAAAAAACACAAACAGATTCCTTCACATAATACTTTCCCAGATGCATTATCTACTGGACCAAGAGGTTAAGTCAGAGAAATTCATTATTTAGCTCTGATTCTAACTACATATCAATTAGGAGCCATATTAAACAACCCTGAACTATAATATAACATTTTACACAACTGCTTCTCTGCCTTGAGCACAGTTCTACTTGGTTTCCAAAATACAATACTAGTGTGTATATGGTCCTCCTTCCTGTACGTATGAAAGGGAGGGTGGTACTGACTTGACTTTAGGACACCTGTGACCCTTGGTGTCAAAAGCAGGTCCTTATTGGGCCTTAGTACATTTTTCCCATTAAGGATAGATACAGGAAAGTAAAATTATGCTGCTGCAAGCCCTGGGAAGAAAGAAGTAGCTCCAAATGCCTCCACTGCTTAAATTTACCTGTGCAGGTCGGGTGCTTAAAGTGGAGGGCAGGAAGGCTGCTTCCCAAGGGCAATTGACTTTATGAGTGGCCTTGGGCATAATATACGCTGGCAAGCAAATCCTAGTAGTTCGCAAAATTAATACTTTTTATTCATTCATGTATTTAACTATAAAGTTCCTTAAACTTTTCCAACACTTAATGAATCCAGGGATTAAACTCCTGAGAGAGATCATAGGAGATCAGCATTTAGCTGTCTGTGGCCAAATACGAGTTCTAAAAGGTTGAGCTGATTTTATCATAAGTTTGTCCTTGGGATATTTTCAAAAGTGCATGAGATTCTGTGGGACACTTTTATGCAGAGTGTAAGTCAAAATAAATGGCACATGTTTATATTACATGTAGAAATTAGGAGATCAATTTTAGACTGAGTTAACCATGCATCCAAGTCTTAACAAAGAGCTATTACCTGTCAGGGTCAGCATTTATAAATGAACTGACTCAGTGACCCCATGACCCCTAGAGGCCTGTGCCTTCCCTTACCAATGAAAATCATACCAAGCTCAGTTCTGGGAAAAGACACTTTGGCATCACATGCAGATGTGGCCACATGTTTGTAGATTACTTCTGCCTTTACCCAATGTAGAATCTGATACTCTATTTCTTTTCTTTTTTTTTAAAATTGATAGNCTGGCAGTCGGCACAGAGCCCGACGCGGGCCGGAACCCACGAACCGCGAGATCATGACCCAAGCGAAAGTCGGACGCTTAACCGACTAAGCCACCCAGGTGCCCCGACATTCTTGTTGATACTCTATTTCTAATGTAGTAAGCCTGATATAATGATAATGCTATTAAAAGACTGCAATTTATAAAGTGCTTTCTCATATACTGTCTATATTAGATGGGGTCAATTAACTGCTGAATTGTATTTTAACTTTCTCCTTATGGACTTGTGTGAACCGCTTGAATTTAGCTCGCAAATTTATGCAATTAGTAAGATATTTTTGCAGATAACTGGTAAAATATTGGAATCCTTTTACCTCATGAGACTTCTGTTTCTTAGTAGCCTGTCAGGTGCTTCCCCTCTTAATATGTAGTATATTTTCACTTTTAATATATGCATGCTTCTTTTTCACTGTTATTATTTTTTTAGTGTTTTACTTATTTTGAGGGAGCGCAAGTGGAGGAGGGGCAGAGAGAGGGGGACAGAGGACCTGAAGAGGGCTCTGTGCTGACAGCAGCGAGCCCAACTTGGGCTTGAATTCAAGAACCGCGAGATCATGACCTGAGCTGAAGTCGGACACTCAACTGACTGAGCCACCCAAGTGCCCCCACATGCTTCTTGAGTGGAGGGAAGGATTGGTTTTTCCTCTCTTAAATATAACCCAGTCGATGACATTTTCTTAGAAGCAGATTCTACCCACACTTAAGAGGTAATGTGGAGCAAAAGGCAGAAACCACAAAGTGACTAGAAATTGGATTTCTAACAGGGCTCCCTTTCAGAATCACCTGGGCAGCTTTTCCAATGCACCCACATTCCAAACCTCACTCCCACACCTCTGGAATATCAGGGGTAGGTCCTGGCAAAAGCTACAGGTGATGTGGATGTGTACTCTAGGGAAAGAGCCACAGGACTTGAATGCAGCAGAGCTATTAAGGTACAATTCCCGGGCCTCCCTGATGGCTCTGCCTGAATTAATTAAGCTGGTGGCTTGGCCAAGTCATTTCCTCTTTCTGGGCCTCTGCTTCCTTATCCTTAAAAAGGGAGAACAATAGAAGTGCTATGTGCCTCTTCTATGCATCTTTCTTTTTTAATTTTTAAATTTGAATATAGCTGACACACAGTCACATCAGTTTCTGTTCACAACATAGTGAATCAACTTCTCTATACTTTATGCCACGCTCACCACATGTGTCTGTCACCATACGCTATCACAATACCACTGACTATATTCCCTGTGCTGTACCCTTCATCCTGTGACTTATTCATCCCAGACCTGGAAGCCTGTATCTTCCACTCCCCTTCCCCCATTCTGCCCTCCCCAACCCCCTCCCCTCTGGCAACCATCAGTTTATTTTCTGTATTTATAGGTCTATTTCTGCTTTTTATTTATTTATTTATTCATATATATATATATTTATTTTTATTTTTTTAAGATTCCACATGATCTTCCCTTTCTTGCTCTTCAGAACTACCCAAATGACTGGTCTAAGCCCTTAAGTTATCTATTATCATAATGACCAAGGCAGGGATATATGTGCCACTAAAATAGACCAGGTAGAGGACACAGCTGCATCTAGTGCCCTGAAAGAATTATGCACGTGGGAGAGAAGGGTCAGTACAGAACTGCTCCTGAAGCCCCCAAAGACATTACAATTGGGGACTGGCCTAAGTGAGCGAGGGACAGGACTGCTTTCCCACTGAGTGGGTTTTAAAGCTAGCTAGCAAGACTGCTGGAGAGAAAACGGTGTCTATAGGCGTTTAAAAATAAAGCCACACCCACAAATACAGTAAGTTCTTTTAGCCAGGATGTTCTGGGAAAGGGTATCAGAGTAAACTGAAATTTCTGGTTGAGTTACCATGTGCAAGGGCACACTGTTGCCAGTTTTCAAAGATAACAGCACAATATGCACATAACCTTGGACATAACTGGTGGTTAAGAAGGCACTTCCGTGAAATTTCATGATTCTAGATAAAGCTGAAGAACTCTTTGAACAAGTCCATTTTCTGGCATCGACACTGCTGGACTGTCCCATCCTCCTGACTCAACCCCTGTCCTCTCTGGTCACATCTTCACGTTTCTAATCATACTCTGTCTCCAGCCCGATACCTTCCCCTGTCCAAGTCCTTGAAGATTCTGCCCGAGTGCCTGTTTTTCCTCTGTCCAGTCTCTCTTTCGTTGGCTCCCAAGGGCTGGCAGAGGCATCTATATCTGGCCCTGCACCTGTCTGGAAGACCCCTGTCCAAACAGCCCTGCCTGCTCCTGAAACTCACCAGAGGTCTGACTCCCCCTCTTTGACACAGAGAGTCCTTCACTGGATTTGGCTTCCCAATCTCCCTGCTAATAAAACAGCCTTTATTACAGTTCTCTAGACTCAAGACATTAGCTCTGGTTCTGAGACCCTCCCCTTGCTCCCTGACATCCAGTGAGGTGACCACTCCTGCATGTTCTATTTTCCAATCCACAGTTTCCTCCCTGGTGGCCCTGCGCCCGGCCTTCCGGTCAGGCCCTCCCTATGTGTGCTGGGAGAGAGACAGCAGCGGCCTTGGTGTTCTTGGTTTCCCTGAGGTCTCCCCCAACAGCTGTCCACCTGTGAGATAGCTGGTGGCAGGCCAGCAATCCTAGATAATGGCAAAAGCTAATCAACAGCTAAGAGCTCTCTTGCTCTGCTGGAGGGTGGCTGGGAATGCACAGCCCAGAGCACTGCCACAACTCAGCCTTCCCTTCTCTCTCCCCTGTGGCAGACAGAGAGCTCTAAATTTCTGCTCCTTAAAAACCATCAACTGGTTGGTGGGCATGTAAATTATGGCAGTATTCACTTGGGCAGAACAGCTACATGTTGCCATTTGAGTCCTAGGTGAATACTAACAGAAATGTGTTCAAAAAAAGATGTGCATTAAGATGTCCAGAGCAACACCATTCATAACAGCCCCCAAATGGAAGCTGCCCCAATGACCAAAACCGGAGGAACAGTAACTCACTCAATGGAATACTCTACAGCAAACGACAACAAACGAGCTTCAAATACATGCAGCAATATGGATGAATCTCACAAACATGATGCTAACTGAAAGCCAGACTCTTAAAAGAATATATACCATAGGTGCCTGTTAAGTACAAAACTGGGGTAAACTAATCTATGCTGTTAGACATCAGGCTCATGGTTATTTTTAAAGGAGAAGGTGGCAAAGGGGGTACTAGGGGGCTTTTCAAGTACTGGCTACATGTGTGTATTTAGCCACAGGCATGGGTGGGGGGAAATTACGCTTATGATCTGGGTAAGTAGCTGCATGAGATTATACTTCAATAAAAAGTTAAACAAAACCATCAACTGCCCCCAATGAACTGCTGAACCAAACTAACTTTCACTGTTGCTCAAAAGCCCATTACAATATGACTCTAACTCACCTTTCTNTTTTTTTTTTGCTTTAGGGATTCTTTGCCTCTAAAGAGTCCAAGAACTGTCTGTGAAGTGCTGTAGGTATGTACATTTTCTGGGGAAAGGGTCCATAGCATTGATCCATCCAAAAGAGGAAAAGACAAATCATCCTACTTGTAGCAAATGCAAAGGATCTCTGAAACTGAACTTTGTGACTTGTTCTGTTAGTTTCAGAAAGCCCTGGCCCCTCCCACCTTCCCCTGTTGAGATTCCACCCCTGCTTTTGGGTCATGTCAGGTTACCTCTACTACCAAGTCTCTGATGATCCTCTACCCTAAAACTACCCTCTCCCTCTCTCCCACAACTGTTTACCAGGGTCTGCTCTGATCCTCACCCAAGCACGGAGCATGTACAAATAAACAAATCCTCCAGGAGCTTTCAGTCCAGTAGAGGGAAAACAGATGTATCCACAAATAACTTTAAGTAGAAAAGTATCAGAAGAGAGAGAGGTCAGTCCAAGGTGGGTTCAGGGTTCCTTCTGGCTGGGGGAAATCTGGGCAGGCTTTGTGGAGGAGGTGACACAGCTTTGCATGATTTGGAGCTGAGAAGGAAGGGCATTCTAAACAGAAGGGCAAAGGCTAGAGCCATGAAAGCCCTGGTGTTGTGCAGGGAAGGTCAGGTATTTAGCCCAGAGCAGAGACATTATGAAGAAGAGCTAGAAGGGATGTGAGATGGGGGTCATAAGGTTGGCTGCCAGGCTCTGAAGTTTGAACTTTTACGCTGTAGGCAACTGAGAACCACTGAAAAATTTTGAGCAGGGAATATGATCAGAGATGTGCTTCCTTGTTATGTCAGATGCCTGGAGATGGTCTGTTCCTCCTCTAAGGTTCTAAACCCCATTGTTCTGTTTGTGTGGCACTGAGCTGCCTCTGCTTTGTAAAGTGGTTATTTTCGTGCTCCGTTTCTGTGCTCCCCACCCCCACTGGACTTAAGCTAATGACAAAAATGGTTTTAGTGCTAGCATACGGTCTTACACATGGTAGCACTCAATAAATATTTACTTAACAAATCAATGTGCAATGTCTACTTAAAATGGTTTTTGAATGAATGAGGAAAGAAAGTGGGAAAATGGGAAAGAAAAGACATACAAATGAGCCGGCCAGTTCAGGTGCTCCATTCAAACTTAAGATTGATAGGTTCGAGGTCTATGCCTAAATGTTCACTGCTCTGAATGACCGGCATCTGAAGGAAAACTCCACAAACACAAAGAACGTTTAAACTTCCTCAAGGCCCTTCAGGAAGTGTACGTGGGGGTATGTTCTTAAATGAATGCTGACAGTCCTCTAGGGAGGTCCTCAGAATCAAAGGGACTCTCCTTCCAGGAGAGTCTGGCTGAATGCTTAGCACGCAGCACATGGAATCTGGGAGTCCAGCCTCACCCTGGGCCCTGTTTCCTGATTTCAGGGGCATCTGGGAAGGTGGGGAAAAGAGACAGACTGTTCCACCTCTCAGGTCCTTATCTATAAAAAAGGAATTTCTGGGACAGCAAATACTCCAAATGCTGCAAAGAAAGGGGCCCTGCATGCAAATCAAAAGAGAAAGAGAAATCTGCCCAGACGCTGCAGGTGCCCTAGCACAGTGCTGCTCATAAGAAGTCTACCAGATCAGCTTCTCTTTGTTTATCAGCACCTTTTCCCTTTTGAAGCTCTTCCAATTGTTATCACATCTCTCAACCCTGTCCTTAGATTCTCTGTCCGTCCATGAGAAAACTGAGGCCAATGGAAATTTGAGGACTTGTCCAAGGCCTCTGGGACCTGAGCAGAGAACCCCAGACATGGGGGCTCCTGACCCGGAGACAGGGCTCCCCCACCTCCATCCCATGCTTGCTGATCTTTTGCACCTGTGGGGCTCCAGGTTTGGGGGAGTAGCTTTCATAGGGAGCAAGGACGCTGCAGAAGTGGCTCAGGGACCAGGACTGGCAGTTAGGCCCACTTGTATATGGGCTTTGGGTGGGTCCCTCCAGGTGGTTGGGGCCTGGGTGATGAAGGTGATTTACCATGTCTCAGGGCAGTTTCGGGGGAGCTGAACTCTGGAGGATCTGAGCAGCTCGTGTGGCTTCCCCCAGGGAAAGTGTAGGGAAGGAAAAGCAAAACTCAGCAGCACCATCTGCGAGTGCCCAGGCTCTGAAGCCACATGCAGCCGAGTGTGCACTGCTCGGTGCCTGGAATTGGCCCATTTTCTGGTCTGGGTTTCCTTCCTTCTTACTGCAAAGCCTCCCAGCCAGTCAGGCAACACCCATCACTAGCCACTACGACTTAGTCTGGGCGTATTTGTGGAACTAGCTTGGGTGTTTGCCTTTTATTGTTTTCTTCCCTTTTAAATATGACAAAATGAATATGGTGGAAAAATCCAAACTATATGCATATGAATAGAATGAAAAGTAAAACTCTTCTAATTTCACTCAGAAGACGCACCATATAGTCTTTTTTCTTTCCTTTCTCACTTTCTTCAGGCCTTCACAAGCACACACAGCCTATACTTGTATATGGGTTTTTAAACAAATGGGATATTTACATATAGTTCTGCAAATTACTCCCCCCCCCAGAACAATAAGTACATTATGAACAACCAGCCTTGCTTATACAGAGGGTGGTACATTTTTCTAATCCTCTCATTCTGAGACACCTAAAATGTACAGAAAAAACACGAAGGGCAACTTAATATATAGGATTCATTTAAAAGAATTAGTCAATTCCTGCAACTGCTCTCCTTCTCCCCAGTGGACTTTTCCCTAATCATCTTGGGAGTCACTGCAAGACCAGCCTCGGAACATGCAAGGGAGGGGAAGGGCAAGACTCCACCGAGCCAGAACGATATCTGCCTGCTGCAGGCTGCTGTGAGAGGTGGCTCAGGCAGGCTGGGTGCAGGGAGGCCAGCGCCCAGAGGCTGAGTCTACAGAGCTGCAAGTCTCCTAGCCCAGCATCCACTCCCCTTGGAGGGGCTCTTCTAGTCAGCTGCAGGTGACAGGAGCAGCGGCAAATTCAGTGAAAGTGCAATGCTTTGCAATCGTTTCCCTTTCTGGAAATCCAGCGGCCAAGGGGTTTGCAAGGGCAGCTGTCTTGTTTAAATAGGGAACTTGAGTTCCTGTCTCACCAGCACATTCTCCCTGCAGATTCTACCCGGGGGCCACCCACAAGCATGTGGCTAAGCCAGATAGCTGTCCCCTGTCCCAGGAAGAGTGCATGCCAATCCTAGTCACTCAAAGGCTAAGGCCCAAACTCAGGTCTGAGCTGCTATCTAGACCAACCAGGTGGTGAGGAACAGAGAGAATCCAGGGCAGCTAGAGAGAGCACCAGGGGAAACTCGGTCTCTGCTCTCGAGTCCAGTCTGCAAAGGGAAAAGAGGGAAAAGTGAGGGCGTGACTCTGTGATGTTTTCTGAACATGGTGACACAGCATTTTGGTTGTGGTCAGAGCCCACAGGTAGCACATGTTTTGATTCATTCTGCTACATTTAGAACATCAAGTACTATTCTGCAGCCAGGGCACAACACTTTTCTAGGTTCTTTAGATGCACTGACTAATTTAATCCTCACAATCACCCTGGGTGTGAGAGGGTGCTTTTATGTTTCCCTGTTACACAGAGGGGAAAAGTGAGGCGGGGGAAGCTAAATAGTTTTCCTAGGTAGTGGCAGACACGGGATTTGAAGCCTACCCACCAGGCTGCATGCCTTCCTATGCCAATGTGGGGTTTCTCAAAATGTGTTTCTAACTTAACAAGCATATATGGAAATAAGGCTCCTTGTCACATATATCTTGGAAAGTCTAGCTGAAACAAAGATAAGCAGGCTTCTTTCATGCAAGACTTCTCATGGTCTTTCTGCACTAAAATGCATTTATGCTCTGCAAGAGGCATATGGTTTGCAGCATTTCCCTCAATTATGTGAACACAGAAATGTTTTCCGAGGAACATCTCATGAGATCAGTGTGTTCTGCTGACCACACTTTGAATAAATGCTGGCAAAGGGAGTTGTTAGGAACAGAGCTTAAGTTCTGGCTCTTGCCATTTAACTAACTTTAGCCCTCTGGAAACTGCTTAACCGAGCCTCAGTTTCCTCATTTGCAAAATGGGAATGATAGTCGTTTGTCCACCTCATGGAGCTGTTGTGAGGATTAAGTGCATGAGCCAAATTCTTAAGATGTGCCTGGCTCTAAGCATTCCATAAAAGGCAGCCATGAAAACACTTAGCAAGAATACTGAATAAGAAGAACAAGGGAATTATGAAAATTCCACTAAAAGGAGCAAAGAACCCTCATAACGATTATAACTTCTAAATGATCTTCACTAACAACAGCTCCTCCTGTCAGAAAAACATGAGAAACGTTTAACACAAAAGAAAATCTGAGAACACCATAGACTGCATTACATTCCGAGGGAAGGGGACACAAGGGAAACGGTTCTCCAAGAGCAGTTCAGGCAGAAAGTTTCCTTGGCAAAGAGGGTTCTCTGATACTGTAACAGACTCAGACCGAGGACAACACAAGCCAATTTCCTGAGCACTAAACCAAGCTGAGACGTCCTTCACAAGCAACAGAGCCAGGTACTGGAGCCACTGCGTCAGGGGAGAGGAGGGCGGTGCACACTTCGAGGGGATCAGTTCTCATAACTGAACTGAAAACAGCTTGGCATCAACAGGATGTCTTCCTGTTCCCGTCTTACGGGGTGACTCATGCATCTCCCATTTCACTTGCAGCCACTGTGGGAGAACTCTGTGCAGGAACTCTGCCTCCATGAGGCACCCCCTCCCTGCCTGACACAGCAACCCCCCTTCCGGTCATGCCTGCCAAACATGTGACAGTTGACAAACAATAAACCAAAAACTGCACTCCCCCCACTGCACCCCCCAAACCTCACCAAGCCACAGTGGAAGACTGTGGCTTCCTGAAGCAAGAGTGGAAGCCAAAGGCACACACAGCCCGAGCTTCCAGGACCCAGGGTACCTGAAGTAATTTGCTCCCAGTGGGCCAGAGTCGCTCTAAACACCGGACTTGCTTCCTGTTGTGCAACTATGTAAACAAACCTGTGCTGGGGCCAGGGCCAGCTGCACTGCGTGGCAGGGATGTGTGAGTAATGCAGCCACCTCGGCAGCCTCTGGGGGGGACCTGCTCGAACAGCCCACAGGCTCAGACTTGTGATGCCAACCCCAGGGGCAGGGGCCCCTCACAGGCAGTTTCTCTGCCAGTTTAGAGAAACTGTCCATGAGTATGGACAGGCAATGTCCTGGCAAGTACAGCCTGGGGAAGACAGGAGCCAGGAACATCAGGAGATGGGGTCTGAGTTGGGGAGGAATTAGAACCTAGGGGACTCCAGGAGGCTAAGCTCAGATTGGTTTCTTTGGGTTCGTAGGAGCCCTCGGTTTCTCCATGTATATGCAAGATGAGAGGAGCTTGTCTCTTTCTCCAGGGCCTCATCTGTGCAGGCGCCAAATGTCTCTGCTACCTAATGCCCATGGCAACATTGGAAAGGAAGCATCTCCCTGCCCATTTTGCACATAGGTAAACTGAGGCTTGGAGCAGGGAGCATGGCCATGGTCCATACTGGTGTTACACTGCGGAGTCGGGATTTAAACTCAGAACTGTGGATATTCAGAGATGTGTCCCATCCTGAAATTCGATATGGGCTTCTAAGCTTCCTTAAAATGATGTTTACAACTAAAATTGAGTCTTAATTTTCAACATGAGAATCACTCACTTGGTAAATGACCTACTGCATGTTACAAATTTCACCTTCCTCAACCCTTCTTTGACTACTTATTTGTTCACACTGCCACACGAAATGTGTTTAGGGAACTGTAAGTGGATTCTGAAATTAGTGAAAGCAAAGTCTAATAATCCTCGTATTAAATCATTAGCAAAATCAATCACTAAAGTAATTCCATGGCTAGGTATGAATGACGTGCTAAAGCAAGACCTTGGTCACTGGTCTGAGAAAAGTTGGTGCTGTGAGAACGGGCATAGGGGTGGTGGAGAGAGCTCAGGCCCAGCTTACGAAGGAGACCTATGGTATAACCAGGCACATTGGGTTAATTAGCTGCTTGATTTGTTCAAGTCACTTAATCCCACCCTCTTCCCTTTCTGCATCAATTAAAAAAAAGGGCTTGGATTAGATCTGTGTTTCCCATCCATTTCAGTAAAAAAGACTCCTTTTAATATACAAACGCTCACTGAACTTCCTCCCCTCCAAAGATAGTTGTTCTTTTGGAATCTATTGGTTATGAGAACACATAATGACAAAAAAATAACAGATATGTTGTTCTCTTTAACTGCAACATCTTCATTTACTTGAACGATGATAGTGCAGTGATGTTCAAGACATTATTTATTCAGCTTCTTGTCAGTGTGTGGCCCCTGTAAACATTCTCCCACCCTTTGCAATAAACTGTCTACTCTCTTTACCATCCTCTGCCCACAGATTTTGAACTTTTGGATTAAATGGCCTCACAGGTTCCTCTCAGTATCAAACTCTGATGTTATCATATGCCAATTATTTCTTAAGAAATTATACACCAGGTTTCTATTTTTTGCTAGGAATAATAAAGCAAATTTTCAGTTAAAGATTTTGACACTAAACCATATTCATTGTGCAACTAGATCCATTTACTCATCAGGTACATTCTGAATGTGTGTGCTGGGTATACAGAGGTGAGTAAAACAAACGTGGTCACTATGTTCCTGGAGCTTTGGTCTACGGCAAGTCTTTACCACAATCCTGAGCCCTTCCTCTTTTTAATCTCCAGCTTCAAACTCCCCCTGGAGACTCTGGCTTCTAATATCCACCTGCCAGCTCAACATCTCCGCTTGGATAACCACTTGAAATGCATCCCAAACTTAACACGTGTAAGGTTACCTCTGGCTTCCTCCCGCCAATGCTTGCCAAAATCCCATCCTCCCTTGGCATTCCCCATCTCTGAAATGGCAACATCATTTATCCAATGCTCAGGCCCAAAATACTTGGAGCCATCCCGGACTCCTTCCATCTCCAGAAGTCAATCTTGGAGAAAGCGCTGCTGGCACCCCTATAAAAACATGTCCTGAACCCAGCGGCTTTTTATTGCTTCCATGCCCCTAGCGTGGGCCAGGCCACACTCCTCTCTCCCCTCGACTCTGAGATGTTCTTTTAGCTAGCCTTTTCCATCTTGTTCTTGCTGCCCTACAGTCTACAGTCAGCAGCTGGAGCAAAGCTTTCTAAATTTAATCTGATCACACTATTCTTTTTGCTCAAAACCCTTCAGTGGCTTCCCATAATTCCTGGAATAATTCCAGAGACTTAGCATGGTTTAGGAGACCCTAGATCTGGCCACTGGCCACTCCTCCAGGCTTCTCTCCCACTCTCCTCCCCCTAATTCTTGTGGTCTCCTGGTTTTTTCCATAAACATGCCAGGCCTGCTTCCACCTCAGGGCTTTAGCATCTGCTATCTTCCTGCTTGGAATGCCCTTTCCTGAGGTATGTGTATGGGTTATTCTCTTTGTTCAGGATTCTGCTCACATCCCTTTTCTCAGGAAGGCATTTCATGATTGCCCTGCCTGAAAGAGCCTCCACTGTATTCTACCCATCCCTTTCATTCTTCTTACTCTGCTTCCATTTTCTTCTGAACAGGCTCACTCACTGCCTGGCATTCCATTCTATGTGTTTTTTGCCTGCCTCTGCCCCTAGAAACTGAGCTCCACGCGAGAGAGGTCTTTTTCCATCCTGGGCCAGTTCACCCCATCCTTAGGCAACCCAGGGGTCCCCCGCTCCTGGGAGGTCACCACACTGATGCCAGACTTAATGTGGACACCCACCTGGAATAGCATCCCACAGCCCAGAGTTCATGGGCTCACACAATCCTCCTACTCAGTCGCCTGAGTAGCTGGGACCATACAGCTTTCTACACACACTATCGCACCTGACAAGGTCTGTCTTCTTCAATGCTGTTTGCTCAGCTCCTGGAACAGTGCCTAGTAGGTATGTATGCATGTGTTGAATGAATGACCAAGTGAGAGAATACCATAAATATCATTTATTGAATGTATCTTATGTGCCAGTTTCTGTTTTACATGCTCTCTAATCCATATGCAAACCTGACAAGGTTTATAATATTATAACCATTTCACAAACAAGGAAACGCGCTCAGAATGTATATGTGCGCTGCCTGCGGTCTCAGTCACTGACTAGAAGAGACAGGGTTTGAACCTGGGTTTCAGTTGCAAATGTGAGATAAGAAACCAAGGGAATGGCAGAGTGTCTGGGTGGCTCAGTAACTCTGTCGGGTGGGCCTGTGGTTAGTGGGATCCTGATGCTTCTCTGAGAATGAGATCACAGAAACTATTATAGCAGCCACTGAAGTAGTAATAAGTCCTGAATGCATTTGGTGGTGATGACGGTGTCAGGGAACTCTGACCCCTGGCTGCCCAGTGGCTCAACCAGTCCTGGCCATGGCCGGTCCTCCACCAGCTCCTGCTTGTCTCTTATTAATAAGAGGTTCCAGGTTTGTTCAACTCAAGCCCATTCTCTAACCACGTGTGCAGCTCTCCTCAGGCCTGACTGACAGATCTGAAGCAGGTGGAAGGTGCCCAAGGAAGATGGGCAAGATGACCTTCAGGCAGAATGCCAGCCACCCCTAGCTTTTGGCTTGGGCTGGGCAGCACCACAGCGAGACCCTAAGGTCAAGTCCAGGCTTCAGCTTGTCAGGTTCTGAAAGCCCCTCAGTTGCCCTCAGAGGGGATCCTCTCAGGGGCTGACCCATGCTGGTCAAGCTCAAAGAGACAGACGGAAAAACCAGTAGGCTTGCTCCTCTGCACGGGGCAGCCCTCCCTGGGATCAGGTGCTTCAAGAAGGATGCCGGGCAAGACCCTGGGAGGCTACATAGGGAGCACGTGGTCTAAGCAAAGGGAGGTGAAAACAGTGAGATGGATCAGATGGGCTGTGGTGAGTCCCGCAGGCCACATGGGCTCACCTCTCGTGACCTCAGATTTAGCAGGTATCTGCCTAGACAGCTCAGTAAGCATCAACGGATTCTTCTCCCTTCCAGACTCCAGGCAGGCCACCTGCTTTCCATTAACACAGTCTGTCCTCAGCCAGGGGAACCCCAGGGGCCAGTTTCTGTTATACTCAGTCAGGCCATGATTAGAATTCTGGGCCTAGCTCTTCCTGCTCGGAGATCCTCTCCCTCTGGTGACATCTAGATGGTCCATCCCTCTACTGTGTTTGGATTTTTTTGCCAGTTTAGGACTCCGAAGGCCATCTTAATTCCAGGTTGTGCTACAGAACACAGCAAATCTCAACAGTGTCCTATCCACTGACCACCAATGCACAACACTACCACACAGGGACCAGCATGATCTTAATTCATCCTAAGTTTATTGGACACCTACTGTATGCCAGGACCCACATGAGGTACCAGGGATACAGCAGTGAGGGAAGGCTGGCATTCACAAGTGATAACATGTGTTGTGGGTATTGTATGGGGTTGTGCTCTATGCCAGGAAAATCACAGACCAAAAAAAAGGGGTTCTAAGTGGTCCAGGGCATCAGGGGTGGGCTTTTAGAAGTGGTGTTTAAGATCTAGGCCTTCAAAGCAGGAGCTGTTTCAGAGTTGTCGACTTGGAAAGTTAGAGGTTTACTCCTAATGATCCCCACCCCCCTTACTAAGAATATCTGGCAGATGATATTCAGTGGGGAGGGAAGTGTTATGTTTCCACTCCTGCAGGCTTGGAGCACCCCGGAGCTGGGCATGAAGCAGACACAGTGAGTTCAGATATTCCAGATCCACTGGCCTGCTGAAGATAAGCCTAACATGGCTGCGAGAGCCACTGTGAAACAAGAGTCACAACTCTTTCAAAGTGGCTTTTCAATCCTTTTCAAAAAGTATTTTACAAAGTTCATATCTTTTGAACCAATAATTCTAAACTAGGGAATTTATCCTTAGGAAATAATCCAGAGTAAAAGGCATGTGCATAGAGATATTTACTGCCATATTACTGGTTGAAAAATTAAAAATGAAGGAAAATAAATAAAAATGCACAAAACACAGAAATGGATAAATTAAGGTAGGTTAGCATGAGAGAGCACCCTACACCACTAAAGGTATACTTTTGAACACTGTACTGCTATATACAAATGTTTAGGATATCACATTAAGGAAACCATTTTTACCACTGTTACTCACAAGGCGAATAAAAACTATATATGCAGGGGCATCTGAGTAGCTCAGTCGGTTAAGCATCTGACTTCAGCTCAGGTAATGATCTCACAGTTTGTGGGTCTGGGCCCCACATTGGGCTCTGTGCTGACAGCTCAAAGCCTGGAGCTTGCTTCGGATTCTGTCTCTTTCTCTCTACCCCTCTTTGTCTCTCAAAAATAAATAAGGGTTAAAAAACTATATATGTAAATGGTCAAAGAGTGATTACAACATAGAAAGATGAAGTTCATTTGCCAAGGAAGAACTATGAATGTGCTTTTGCTATTGTTGTTTCAGCAATGGAACCAATAAAGACTATAACAAATAAATATAATCAAGTCTCCTATATTTCTTCCTCACTCAGCTAGAGCAGAGGCAAATTACTGCTTGCAGCAAGGTCAAATCCAGTCTGCTGTCAATTTTTGCAAATAAAATTTTATTGGAATATGAACATGCCCACTTGTTTATGCATTATTCATGGTTGTTTTCACCCTACAATGGCAGAACTGCATAGCTGTGACAGAGACTGCATGGTCCACAAAGCCTAAAATAATTACCATCCGGCCCTTTAAAGAACAAGTTTGCCCATGTCAGACACTGAGTAAGGAAAGATGATAACTTCATTCAGATATCCACTACATATATAATGTAACAGGTTCACCACGGATATGGATGAATAAAGAGGGTATCACCTGTTTTGTNTCGGATATGAAGGTCATGCATCAATTATATGGCTTCCTATCTAATTTGGACCTCAATTCATTTTTATAAATTACACACTGGAGAAAGGAGACAGAAAAATACTTATTAAAGATTATTAGTGCTGAAAACTAAAAAGCATTTCTGATGATTTAAATATTTTTTGTTTGTTTTTAAAACTTTTTTTTTAGTTGGTTTATTTTGAGAGAGAGACAGACAGACAGACAGACAGAAAGCGCACACGAATGGGGGAGGGGCAGAGAGGGAGGGTGAGAGAGTATCCCAAGAGAGAATCAACAGAACAGAGCCCAACGCGGGACTTGAACCCATGAAACATGAGATCATGACCTGAGCTGAAATCATTAGTCAGACACTTATGTTACTGAGCCACCCAGGTACCCCTTGTTTGCTATTTAAAGCTCTTTTGGTCTTTGAGAAGAATAAACAAGTTAGAATTCCTGGCTATTCTAAATGATTGCACACCTGGACTTCAAGGCCACCACCTTTTCAGGTAAGGTCATTGCCATGTGCAGCCAACACGGACTTTTCTTCCAAGCTGTTCCTTATTGCTCTACAAAAACGCATTGACCCTGGAAGAAAGTTCACTGTATTCTAACTGAAGTCCCTACCAAGATGTTACCTGTGCTGTTAACTGCCTGGCATCTGTTTCCTTTGTTTGCAAAGAGGGGAAAGATCAGAGCCCAAGCTTGAGGGCTAACAGCTGGTTCTCAGATTTTGGAAGAGCTGGGAGCACACCCAACAGGAAGTGACCACCAAAGTTACAAATTGCTCTTTGGTTCCATCATTCTTAGAGTTTATCACAATTAAACTAGCTGCCTGACATTAGAACAAGTTATTGAAAAAATGTTATATTGTCTAAGGACAAACTCTAAAATCAAGAAAGTCAAAATTCACAACCGGCCAGCTGGAAGTCTGGAGCTGGCCTGCAGACTTGTTTTATTTGGCCCACAGAGAATTAGTTTTTAAAAAAAAACAACAGTGCCAACATTTTAAAATTAAGAGTTTTCACATAAAAATCCAGATTCCTGGCTTCTTTACAGAGTACATATTCCCACGTGGCTGCTGGGCTAGGGCTGAGGAGCAGATGCTCCCAGGGTAGGTGGGTCTCACTCACTGCTACCCTGTCCTGGTCTGAGTCCTACAGCATGTGAGTTTCTGCCCATGGGGTAAAAGATGTTCTGGAAAGTTGTTTCAGTGTTTCAAGCAGGTAATGGGACCCAAACTTCAAAGTGCTGAGATATCCTCTTCTTAGAGGTGGCATAAATGAGGGGTAACTGGCCAGAGACAGATTCTCCCACACCCTTTCAGAAATCACTTGAGTAAGGGCAGTCACAAAAAAAGACTCCTCCACAACAATGTGCACTAATATCAAGAAACGTTTTCTCCTCATGCCCCCAGTCTCTGTTTACTTTCCCTGACGATTCCCCAATTGTCCTATTTTTATTCATTTAATAAGCATGTGCTGGGTTTCCTCTGGCGACAAGCCACTATTCTATATATTCACAAAGAATTTAGGAATTCTGTGATCCCAAGGATTTGAAAAATTCAGCTGAGAAGAAAATACCCACACAAACCAAAGAGGAACTAACAGCCCTATTCTGTGCCAGGCACTGTGCTCAGAGCTTTTATCCTCACATTACACCATGAGATAAGGATGATTATTATCTTGAGAGGAATATATTTTAGAGCTTTAAATGATATAGAGTCCAAAGAAGCTGAAGAAAAAGAAAAACAGTGCAAAACACTGTGTAAAAAGCAACACACACCACCTAAAAAAGAAAAGAGAAACAGAAAAGGAATATTTTTGGTTATAAACAAAGTCACTAATCTCAGTGAAAGAATGCTAGCAAATTATACCATGTGATTGGTCCTGATGTCGAAGAGTGCTATTTTCTCTTTGGAACATACAATGATTTTTGGAACATACAATGATTTTTGATGGTCAGAGACATAAATNTGAAAGAATGCTAGCAAATTATACCATGTGATTGGTCCTGATGTCGAAGAGTGCTATTTTCTCTTTGGAACATACAATGATTTTTGATGGTCAGAGACATAAAATGTTTAATAATAATTATTTGATGTGTGTTAGAAGACATTAATTGATGTGTGTTAGAAAAAGATAATCACACACTAGACCAATAGTTTTCTTGAAGATATTGCTTAAGGCTAACTTAGAAACTGAGTTAAGTTGAAATAGATTTAAAGAAAAACAGTAAACATATACTATTAGATGCTATGCAGGTATGATAAATACTCTTGGCAGTGGCAGGCAAAATACTGCTGTTTTGCTCATTAGAAGAGTAAAGTCACAAGCTGTCTGCTTATTAATCAGAACACAGGTCTCTGATCATGAAGGGCAAAATTCAGAGTACTGATGGATTCAGGAAGGATAAAATCTCTGGGTGGTGGTATCACGAAAGCCACCTTCCAGGGTCTGAAGGAGGGAAGGAAGAGGAGAAGCAGGGTGGAAAGAAAACAAAATGCTGTGTGGTATTTTGGGAATCTGGATCCTGGATTCTCAGCATCAAGATTTAGTATGCGCTGTACCTAGTATCTGAAGTGGAAGCAAGGTTCTTCTTGCATAGGAAACCTGGGCAGCCCATCATCATCAACATGGTTAAATAAAGCAAGATGCAACAAATTTTTGTGAACAAATAATGAAAACTGTACCTAATCCCGTGGCATGAATGATTTTGTCAGCAGGTGATGGAGATTTTTTATTTGTGCTGGCACAGACAGCGGGACCTCCAGATACGGTTGGTTGGATTAGGAAGGGACAGGCCAAAATGGCTCTGGACAGCAGTACCCTGTGCAAGGCGAGGCCCCAGGGAAAGAAGACAGTTTAGGTTACTCATATCTGCCTAAGTCTGAATTTGCTTCCTGACTCTGTCACCAAAACAAAACCCAAAAAGACAAAACAAACAGCCACCCCCTGAATGCCCCTATTTAAATTTAAGAACTATTTTTAAGACTTCAGAAAATTCAATTAATCATAATTAGTTTATAATTATTATAATTACTAATTAGTAATATAATTAATAAAGGTGTCTGTAATGCTCTTGGAAGCAGGAGCTAAGTTATGAGGCAGGCCGGTCTTCTAGCTTTCTTCGCAAGTATTGCTCCCTCAGAGATTTGGGGAACATAGATTGGATGGTAAATAATTTTTTGGAAATGTATTGAGATGGAGAAAATGGTATTTACCTGTATGTAGAGTACTGAAAATGGTCAGTACTGTAACAATGTAATAAGCCACTTAAGGTGTGTGTGTGAGAGACAGAGAGAGAAGGGAGGAAGTAGGGGGGTGGGGTCCCCAAAGGATATGGTTTGAATAATGAGAATACTACTAAGGATAATCTCAACAGTATTTCCTGGGCTCTTACTATGTAGCAGGCACTGTGCTAAATGCTATATAAGGACTAACTTATTTAACCTTCACACTGATCCTATGGGTGGGGACACCTGCTATCTTTCCCTCTTGACATAGGGAGAAACTAAAGCACAAAGCAATTAAGTAAACTGGAGCTAGCAAGCTGAGATCTGACCTTAGGTAGACAAACTCTAAACCTTTGCTCTTAAATGAGAGTTCCTCGGCTACATTCTGAGTGAGATGGTTCCAGGTTAAGCAGCAGGGTTTTTGAACTGGTCAACTGCTACATGTGAGTCTAGAACCCAAGTCAACATTCTCAGATGTCCCAGGAAAGGCAACAGCTACCTGTGGTGTTTCTTATTCACTAAGGCCTCACTGTAGTACTCAGGTACCTCTCCACCTGACTAATTTTCAGGTAAGTAGGGAATGTTCGTGAAAAGCGGTGCCAATTTGTAACCTGCAGAGGGCTTGCATATCTTACTTAGCTCAGCATTACAGAAACAGATGGAGACAAGGCTTGGGTCCAGAACCATGAATGTGTAACCTCTACCCACTGAGCGGCTGGTAGGACTGGGGTGTTTTTGTGAGGAGCTATGGAAATATAGTCTTGCATCTTCACTACAACCCTATGAAGTATGCATTAGTCCCATAGTCCCATAGTATGCATACTATGAAGTATGCATTTTACAGATGGGAAGAATGATTTTGGGCCAAATCCCACACCTACTAAAGGGTAGATCTGGGATTTGAACCTAGGCCTCTCTGGTTCCAAATCTTCTGTCCCTCATAGCACATTGCCTAAGGGAAAATGTGATCCCATTTAGCAGCCTGGAGTAGTGGCTAAGTTCGTAGACTGGAGCCAGGCTGTCTGGGCTTGACCAGCTCTGCACCTTACTAATTGTATGACTGAGGGCAAGTTACTTATTATCTCTGTGCCTCTTTTCTCATCTGCAAGATGAGGGTAATAATTGTACCTGTCCTCTCAGGGTGTATTGAGGGGTGAATGAGTTAATGTTTGTAAAGTGTTTGGAACAGTGCTTGGCACAGAGTAAATATTTCATAAATGTTGTGAAATAAAATAAAAAGCTCTCTTACGTGGGCACCTACACACAGCTGACAAACCAAGCAGGGCATAATGGATATATTATCCATGGAAAACGTATTGAAATTCACTCTTGCAGTGGTCAAGTTGCAAGCCCACCATGGACACCGGCTGTGCGACCCAGCAGGCTTTTGATTTGAATTGCTGAGTTGAAAGAATACATTTAGAATAGAGTTCTAGGCTTTAGTCCCAGACCTGACAATTAGCTGTGCAACTGGGAAAAGGCACTGTATTCTCTTGGGCCCCAAATCCACCTGCGTTAAAAGCTGCTGGGACCTTTGTGACCAGGATGCACAGCACAGGGAGAGAATGAGGACAGAAACCGGGACAAGGGCCCCGTTCTGGTTCTTCCACGTAGCAATTTTGTAACTTTCGATCAATGGCTTCATGTCTTTGACTTTTAATTTTCTCTCCTCGAAGATGAAGAAAATAGCACCTGTCTCCCTTACCCCACAGCATTAGGGAAGAAGAAGGAGAGCAAATTTGAGGGCCCCTCTGCAAAGATTGTTCTACAAAAGCATCTCCTATTTCTAGGTAGCAGTTGGACACTTAAGAAATATTTGTGGAAATGATTTGATCACTTACTATGGTCTGGAATAACCCCCTTATTACTTGTCTCTCTGTTCCCTTAGAATCCGAGGTCTCTGAAGGCAGAATATCTCTATCACCCTGCACTTGGTGAAAAGTAAGCACTTAAGTATTTATTAACTGAATTTGCGGAATGTAGAAATATGTGAATCAGTGAATAAATGACTTAAAAAAACTGATCTAAAGATTTTAATTAAAGCCCTAAGTATAGATTAAACGAAGGAAAGATATGAAAGTATAAAGCTCTCCTGTATCACCTAACTCCTCTGAATTCTTTTCTTTGGGGAATTGGTTTGGTAGAGGAAAGGCAGAGTTAAGATGCTATAAAGAGGTTAAATTGACATACTCAGCAGGTACGCTGACTTTCTAAAGCTGAATACCAACTGAGATAATTAAAGGCCAGAGCCTTCTCCTTTTTTTAAAAATTGACTCCCCTATAAACTACCTGCTGACAAAGGCATAATTAAGTTGACTCCTGTAAGAATACATAAGGAAACTTTTCTCTTCCATTCTTAATTAAAAAAAAAAAAAAGTTTCCATTTCCCCCCAAGCTCACCGAGCTCTCAAATGCACTATAACTAAAAGGAAAGTTACAAAACACTTTTTGTTGTTTTCTTTCTTTTTTTTAAAATTAAGCCTGCAACATCCTTTCTTCCCAGTACTCAACTGTCAGAGGTTTGGAAGTGGCTTGTGCTGGGGAAGGCGTCACGAGGGAGGCAGCTACCCAGGGGAAGAGGTGGTCAAACCAGCTCTTCAGTGACGGATGGAGAAACGCCCATGAGCCTCCTTCATGACTGTCTGTCTGTGTGGCCCAAAATAAAATCTGTGATTTTTTTACACTGTTCTAAAAATAGGAGTTTGGCTTAAATTCACCAGTTGGTGTTCTGATTTTTAAATTATGTTCAAAAAAATCATGCTTAATCTAGTGAGTAGCGGTAAGTAATTCAGAGAGATTGCATTTTTTTTTTTATTTTAAGGTTCTAAAACATTTATTCTTTCAGAATCTGGGGAAGGTGAAAGGTGATAATAGATGTGGTAGGCTTCAGCTCCAATTTGAGAGCAAAAGGCTGCTAAACATCCCTAAGGCAAGTAACATATTAAAAGTATTTTGGAGAGGGCGAGTGCAGGGTGGGAGAGGGGGGACTAGAATTCACTCAAAATGAATGGAAGAAAAACTGATGAGATTCAACTTCTATTTTTCCTGATGTCATTTCTGGAACCAACTTTCATGCACATGAAACTGGAAATAATTTATAACGGGCAGCTTTAAGAGCACAAAAGATTTTCTGAGTGTTGGGTGTTCAAAGATTTGGTCTTCGGGATGAGATTTTTAAAGTCTCCCTCATTAGATGCCAGTGATAATCTATTTCAAGAAATATGTGCTATTACTGCATCTTAATAAATGAAGATTAATTTCACATGAAATGGTCTTAAAAGGCTTTCCTCTGCCGGGAGTGGGGTGAGGGGGGAGTGCTGTAAGAACAAAGTATGAATGGTATCCTGCTTTTGGAAAGACTGAAGTACCTTCAACAATTGATTTCACTTGTGAATTTTGGCAACACAGTTTTCAGCTAATCTCTAGAGTATAAAGATTTGGAATTTTGTGTGTGGGGGGGTAGCATCATGTATGACCCATGAAAACCACCATCTTTTCTCCCCCTCTCCCCGGAACAAACACCCACAAACCAATGGGGATGCTCTGAAGGTTAAACTGGCTAGTTCAATTGTCCAGGAATGTACGCTATGCAAACAATGTCGGCTCCCTGTGCCAAGGCAGAGATACCAGGGGACTTGAGGCCACTGGCCAGGAGGAGAAGGATGGTGGGGCATAGTTCTATTCACTGGGGCAGAATGGGAACATGCAGAGAGTGGCTACAATGTTTCACTCTCCTAATCTGCAAAAGACAAATAGTTACAGAACTTGCTATATTAAAACCAGAGACTGTTAGTCTGTAGAGGGAAGGGGAGGGTGGGCAGGGCTGAAGAGCTTTCCTTTTAGGGGAAAAAAAAGTTGGGGCGGGGGGAGGGAGAATCTGCAAAGTGGACTACAATTCACTTTTAAAAAGATTCTTCTGCTTGCAAAACGGTTCTTTTGAAGAGGGTAAGTCCTGGGTATTTAGGAGTTTGGTTAAAGATCAATAAAGAAATCCCTGGCTTTTCAGATGCTGGTGGCACAGAAACTAGTGTCAGGAGGCAGGCTGCCAAATCAAAGATCAATGTGATAGGAAGGTCAGAGAAGCCCAACAAGGGTACCACTGGTTTCTGGGAAGACTCAGTTTACTTTGCAAAAAACTCCTTTATGCATTTTTTTTTCTTCACAGGGAACACTGGGATGTGGGATCTTCAATCCAGACAGCAAGAAGGGGGCAGGAAGCAGAAGACTGGGGGGGAGGGTGTGGGAAGTATATAGTGTATATGTATATATAGTAACAAAAATATGAATGGCCTGTCATGGAGGCTGCTTGCTTGCAGCATCTCTCCTTGGGGAGACGAGTGTTTTATTTGTGCCCTGTTGGAGCTCCTGAAATAATTAACATGCGCTGCCATTCTTGTTTTTCCAGTGGTGATTTCATCCAGTCCTTGTAGAAACTCAAAATTAAATGTCACGGTTTTGTCTTTGGGAAAGCAAAACTCTCCTCCAGACAAGAGTTCTGCATACCGCCGTGAGCGCGTGAGATCTGAAACGTTTGCAGACTGCTAATCATTAACACACTGCTTTTGAAGCCAGGACTGCCCCTTTCTTTGCTGACTATCTCGTTTCCTTCTGCTGGGTCCTGCCCTGTCCCAGTTTACTTTCTGTTTCTCCCACTCATTTCCATGCATTCTTCCGCCACACACGCGAAGTCCTGAATAGCCTCTCCCTCTCTGCCGGCCAACTGAACACTTCCCTCACTAACCCTCCTTTTTCAAAATAAATTCATCTCTGACTTATTTTTCCAATGCCTCTCCCTCTTCTCACTCCCCTGGGGGTGTCTGGGTGGGGGTGGGGGTGCAGGGGGACGCTCTCCTCCTTCCCAAGTAACACAGGAGAATAAAGTAGAAGGTAGGTCTGTAAGCAATGGTAAATAAAACTGTGTCTAAGAGGAAGCATAGTCTGCTAATGAAATGTGGAGGTAGCCAGATCTGGGTTTGGATACTGGCTTTGTCATTTACTAGCAGGGAGGCTGTGGATAGGTTACCAACCTTCCTAAACCTGGGTTGCCTCATTGGCAAAATGGAGATAATAATGTAAAAACTCCTCCAGGGCTCTAAGGACAATGAGATGAAGCATATGAAGTGCTTCCAGTTCCTGGAACATAGTAAACACTCAGCAAAAGTGTGCTTCGTTATCATTGCTACTACTATTATTATTATAATGTAAACACTCTGGAGAGAACCTGCACCCCCTTCCCCTGTTGCCTAAGGTGGAACAAGGGATCAGTGCTTCTAAACACTCAAGAATAGTTCCTTAAGTAAGACTTGGATTACAATTTGCTGATCTGTAGCCCCTGGGAAGCACTTCTCGGAGGCAACGTGCAGAACATAGCAAAGGGCCTATTTTTAGGCGTTTCCAATCAGAACACAGTGGTTGATCTGGATGGCTACCTGGCAGCCCGGCCACAGCCCAGNCCAGTCCTGAGAAAAATGAAAAGCAGTAGCTTCTCCATACAAATAAGGGCAAGGACCCTGCCTGCTGTTACTGAGTCACTCGTTAAGGTTTGTTCCATTTGTAGACTCTCCCAGAAAATGACACAAAACACACAAAGTCAGGTTCCAAATCTCAGAAAGGCTGATTCACCAGGGTGTGCTTCAGAGCTGGAACTTTGGGGATGGGAGGTATACACCACAGCCTAGCCTACTAAGAGCCTATCTTCCAAAAAAAAAAAAAAAAAAATAGAGAAAGAAAACAGGAAAAAGAGACAAAAAAATAGAAAAGAGGAAAGAAAAGAAAAAAAGAAAAGAAAAGAAAAAAGTCCAAACCTTTCCTAATAAGGTAATGCCACATGCCATTTGTGGTTTCGAATGGCTCAGCACTTTGAGATCATATGACATTCTCTGCAGCCATTGCTTCAAGCTTGTGTGAGGCTCTCCAGGAAGAGGAGAGAGTCTTTGGTGTGCCTCTGGGGATTGCAAATGAATGGGGAACACACTTTGCCGGTGGAACCCCACACCGTCCCGATTAGCCACACTGCCTCGCACCCCTCCTCCCTGCTGCCCCCTGCAGGACTTCTGTTTTGTAGGCTCAAGGCTCCAACGCTCTCAGGTTGCTTTGCACACAGGCTTTCTCTCTCTCTGACTAGGTACAAGCTTCTTGAGGGCAGAAATGCTCTTTTATTTCTTTTGTCTCATCCTGCTATGCTTATCACACACAGCTAATGCACCCAGCAGTTATTCCATCAAGGCCTGATGACTAAAGAGTGCTGAGAATTTTACAGATCAGTAGGTGATCACTTTATACCCTTAACCCCCAACTTATAAATCAGCAGGTCTTCAAAAGCTGGTTTCAAAGAAGGTTCTTAGGAAGCATTATTTTCCCACAGAAACAGTGTTATAACTAGAGGTTAGGTTGCCAGGCCCACTCATTTCTCACAATATCCTGTCCATATTTATATACCTTCTTATTGAGCCAGACTCACATCAGATTGGCAGATCATGTGCAGAATAAACTTCAGTTCTTTCTATTTACTTTAATGATTCACTTTAATTACAGCCATCAGTGACTTGCACAGGTATTTCCCCTTCATTGGATGTATTTTCCTATTTTATGACACTTCACGTAAGTAATGATCTATACATCAGATACTTCAAAAATAACATTAAGAAAGTTATTTTTGTTCATCATTTAAAACAAGGTAACACTTACTTTTGTCTTTCCTTTTGTATCAAAATATTTTTTCAACAGTTTTTAACTACAATGATTATTTGGGCCACTCAAGATTTTTCCAACTTTTACAGACGCGCGCGCACGCACACACACACACACACCCCTACCTGTACATCCATTCATATTTACCTACTTTTGAAAAAGATTTATAGTAAAGATCCATAGCCTCCATGACTGGCCATTCATATTTTTGTTACTACATATACATATATATGTATATATACACACAACATATATAAATATACATATTTGTTACAATAAATATATATATTATATATATTTGTTGGCCACTAAATAAATGAGTGACATTAGCTTTTAAAGTAAAAGCTACAGGGGTGCCTAGGTGGCTCAGTCCGTTAAGCATCTGACTTCGGCTCAGGTCATGATCTCCCAGTTTGTGGCTTTGAGCCCCGCATTGGGTTCTGTGCTGACAGCAAGGAGCCTGGAGCCTGCTTCGGATTCTGTGTCCCCTTCTCTCTCTGCCCCTCGTCCCCCTCAAAAATAAATAAACATTTAAAAAAATTAAAGTAAAAGCTACAGATGTTCAAAAGTAAGGCAGAGTCTGTAAGACACTTTCTTGCTGGGGCACAGGGAGAACGTTCAATGGTCTGCCTTTGGGAATAACACTGTATGTATAGAAAAAAGTTTTCTGTGCTTCAGAGAAGGACAAACACCATCAGCATCCTGGCCCATGGTGAAGACAATCTGTGGCCGAGGTGGCCAATCTCCTTCAAGCCTGCGGTGTGGTGGCTGTGGGGGAGCATTGTTAACCGTTAACTGCCAGGGTGGGGCATTCCAGCAAGTCTGGGGTGCTGTGTTTGCGACCGCGAGTACAAAAGTTCACATGTACCCAAATGCCTGCTGTTGTACAGCTCCCTGTAAGAGCCTCTGGACACAGGTAACCTAAACAGCCTTATCTTGGCCCTTGTTCCCATTCAAAAGCATCCTGAAAAGATAAACCTAAACGATTTTTCAACATAAAAAGATATCTCTTGTATCTCTAAGATTGACAGAAAGGATTAACCTGTGGACAACTCTAGACGTGGGAGACCAGAACAGCAGCAAACAGAAAGATCTTCCAAACATAACGTGCTAAACTCATGTACTAAACATGCCTCTCCACGTGGCTTTGGAGTTCGTGGCTGCCTTTCTAACCAAAATCAGCATTTAGCACAGCAAAAAAGAGATGTCAGGTTAATGACTGTGAAGCATGACAAGAGCCAGCACATTTGTATCACAGCTGTCTTTCAGCAAGAGTTATTGCCAAGATACAAGCAATGGCCATTTCTCCACCTCACCGCACGGTGCCAGGTAGTAACTCAGTGTGGCTCATCCCTGACTGATTGGGCTGACCCTTTAATGGGAAGCTCTGAATAATGGTACAGTCTCCTTAGCAGCTCCTTTCTCATATCAGCTCTTACATAAAATCTAACATATGTTCCTTGACTCTCTCACCACTGGGAGGAATACAGTTTAATCAACATAGCAATTAATTACCCTATATTCACCTTTCCTTGGTGTTTCAGGATTCTGCCTCTGATCACTGACGAGGACGACGGCTGTCTTGCTGTAGCTTATATAATGGACTAGGCTGAATGTATTTTAGATTCCAACAGACAGTTTGAAGTATGATTACTTACTTTCAAAAACTTCACATATGGACAGGGCATTGTTTGTCTCTGAAAAATGTGAAGTGCAGGGGTGGGGTTCATAGGTTTTATGTAGTCAAATCCAGTTATTTGAGCTATGATTCTAATTTAAGGATGGCAGATGTGTGGTATGTATGCTGACTACCCCCTCCACCCCCGTGCCCATGGCAGACATTACTAATAGATCACAGTGCTTTTTCTTGTTGGGCCCAGACAGGAGTTAATTAATGCCTCTTTTCAACACCTGGCCCCAATCAACCATAGGTGGCGCATATGCTGAAAACAATTATCTACTCCTGCTGATGTCAAACACTTTAATTTATGTAAATTTATGCAACTGACAGTTGACTAAGGTATTGGTACTTTTCTAGCAACATTCTCTTTATTCTTAGCTGATCTCACCACTGATCTAGCTGCAAATAATATTAGCCATCACCCACTGCATGTTCGCCATGTGCCTGCCACTGTCAGTCAGTGCGGACTTAATGTCCCCGTGTCCTTACAAACGTCCCAAAGCAGAAAAGGGTAGCTTCAATCTAATATGTGTTATAGCTTCTAGCAACTTTCCCTAGTGACTCCTAGGCGGGATTAGTGGCCTCCTTTCAGCGTCCTCCAGTACCACCACTGCCCTGACCTCATGGCACTACAATGGCAAGTTCATGCAATTAATTGTCTTCTCTACTCAGTGAAAACCCACATCTTACTCACCTTTGAATGCCCAACACATGGAACACAGCTGAGTACACAGTAGGTGTTCAGTACATATGTTGCAAGAATTTTTTTTAAAGCTCCTCTTTTCAAATATTTTCAGAGCTTCAACTCAGGCAAGTTGTACAGAGAATGGAGGACCCAGGACAAGCACTATCACAGGAGGTCATTTACATCATAAAGCAAGGTGTGCCGCTCAGGTAAGCCGAGCTTAGGCAGGAGTTGCAGGGTTTGCAGGAGTTTTCTCTTGCCTCCCCAGCCCCTCCTCCCTCCTGAGCACTGGAAGTGCTGTGCTCACTCATAGCTCTCTTTCTGCCTTCATGCTTCGCTGCCTGCACTTATTTATTTATTTGCTTGCTTGCCTTTCTCTGCCTGCCACACTGGACTGTGTTCTCCCCCGTTCTGCAATCCCGGCACTTAGTCCAGTGTCTGGCCGGTGGTGCATAAAGGCTCCTTGAAGGGACCTGTAGTAAAAAGAGCACTGGCCTGAGTCGAGAGTGCAGGGAGCTGCTTCCAGAACTGCCCTGACCGCCCTGGGTGGTTTCATCCCGTGGTTGTTTCTGTACTTGTTACTGGGAGAATGCCCGCCCCTGACAGGTGGTACCTTGAATGTGACCGCGTATTTAAACGCTCTGCTAAGTTATTACTTCTCCTTTCTGTGAGCCTGTCGTGTATGGAGCTGGTGTCGTCGCTCTAGAATACCCCCATACCCTTTTCAGCCGCCCCGGGCCCCCCTTGAGCCTGCTTCCTGCAACCCATTTTGCTGTGACACACGAGAACCTGCCACCTTCTGCTTGTTATGACCTTTCCTGCATCGTTCATGGAATTTCCTTGCCTCCATTTCTCCTCATCACCTCCTGCACAGATACTAAGGAGGATCAAGTGTGACCTCCCAGGGGGCCCACAGGGCCCTGAGAGTTCAGACTCGTGATTCTCTCTCCAGCTTGTTTCTTACCCCGCCCGCCTCCCACACACTGAGCTCCAGTCATACCTGAACTCACCATTCCTGTCCCCACCACAAACCGCCCACTGTTATGGTCCCCCGCTCAGGGAGTCGCTCCACTATCTAGGCAGCTGCTCTGGAATCACTCTGGGCCATCCTTCTCTCCCACTGCGCCTCTTCTTCTCATCTCCTAGTCCTGCTCTCTCTGCNCCGCCACAAACCTAGCTGGGACTCTAGGAGCAGCTCTCCACTGATCTCTGAAACATTGTGACAGCTTGCTAGCTGGTGTACCTGCCATCTGAACTCTGCCATCCTCCACAGCTAGAGTAAACTTCCTGAAAGATCATACTGTGTCTTTCCTCTTTTCAGACTTCTTCCATAGTGTAAATGTCACTTCCTCCAGGAAGCCTTTCTGATGTGCTCCTATAGCACCTGTACTCCTTCCATTAAAATAGAAGTGTGCTTGTAGGCCTTCTCCACCAAAAGCAATTTCCATAAGGACCCACCTTGCCCTCCTCTGAACAATGTGATATTTTTTATGATTCCCTCTGTATCAGGCACTTTAACCTGTCACTCGATAGCCACCTCCTCCCTCCGCTCTGCTGACAGAACAAGTGTGCCCTTTCCTCATGTGCCTGGGGTAAATCCAGATTGGTCTATGTCACATAAATGACCCCATCCCATTTGTTGCGGATGAGTTTTGGGGTGGGCATATGTCCCAGTTCTGCCAGTGACACATGAAGAGAAGTCGGCTGGGGATGGGACACAGGTTTCTGAAGGACTCTTCATTCCTAACGAAAGATGCATAAACAACAGTTCTCTATCTGCCTTGGAACTGATAGGAGAGAATGAGCTGCCTGCAGCCTTTCTGTACCCTTCTGTACCCATGTACCCTTTCTGTACTGATGCTTTGAGGATGACATAATCTATGAAACGAACGTGACGTTGGTGAGCTATTAAATTGGTCAACTGGGGAAAGCCTGCATCTGAACTTCTTTTTAGAGGAGCTGGGTTTTCTCTTACTTGTAGTCAAAATGGATATAGCTACTTAGGGTATTTTTTCTACTTTATAGAATTGTCTTAGAAGTACTTAGGTAAAAATCTTGATTTGTTTGTTTGTTTTTTACTGTTCCATTATGAGCTTTCTGAGGGTGGAGTTTACATTTGCTATATTCATGTATCCCCCAAAGGCAGTGTGGCTCATTCCATTCCTGTGAATTAAGAGCCTACAGTGTCTTCTGGATTTACTATGAGACCCCCAGTACTTTTTTTTTTACATTTATTTTTATTTATTCTGAGAGCTAGAAAGCAAGCAGAGGAGGGGCAGAGAGAGAGGGAGAAAGAGAATTCCAAGCAGGCTCCACACTGTTAGCACAAGTCAGATGCAGGTCTCAAATTCATGACCTGGAAATCATGACCTCAGCCAAAGTCAAGAGTTAGACGCTTAACCAATTAACCATCCAGGTGCCCCATCCCAGTACCTTTAAAATGGGTCTTGCTTTCTTCAAGGGCTTAATTTTTTGTTCTTTGTTTTTGTTTGTACTTTTAAAATGTTCAACATAGGAAGAAACATCAGCAAAATATAAAAGCTTTCTGGTCAACTCTAGGAGGCTAACGCTATCTTATCCATCCTTCTATACCTTGTAGTGCTGAGCACACGCTTGTGCAAAATGGATCCTCAAAATGTTTGCCAAATGAATAACTGAATTTGCCTGTGATGAGTCAAGGGCACTTAAGACTTTTACAGTGTCCCAGGGTCATAATGATGAAGAGTAACTACCAACAAATTGTGCTAAATATATGCTGGGTTTGGGATTCACTGGTGGTAAACTTTTGTTTGTTTACAGGAGAGTCTTGATACCACCAAGGTGCTAAGGCTTTAAACCAGAATCACATGCACAGCTACGCATTCTAAAATGAGCCAAAGACGAAGGTTCGATCAGCAGAGGTGGCTGGGGAATGCACACTGAAGGCCCATCCTGTCTGTGCCAGGCCCTTGGGCTACCACCAGCTAAGAGCCCACCAGCTAAGAGAGCAACACTGTCCTCTGGGGAGTGGAGGGAGGGAGACAGACAACGTCACAGCACCGCGGAAACCGTGACAAGATGCACGGCAGGAGGTGAACAGGGATGCCCGATGCGCACTTGCTGAGATGGGAAGACCTCCTGGAGGAACCTGTGGGCTGCTCCTGAACGAAGAAGGGAAGTTAGTTCATCAGGGGGACAAAGGAAGAAAGAAAATGGAGTGGCACCATCAGGCTTATAGTTCATAAGAAGCACACTGCGGCTGCATTATGGGCTGGGAGAGACAAGGCTAGAGTGAGGGATACCACCCTGGACGCCGCTGCAGTGAGACACTGCCGAATAACACGGGCTTCTCGGGCTAGACACAGACTGATGACAAATGATGTCAGGCCCGGGTCCCCAAGAGCTTGTGGTGCTATGGCTGTCGTTCAAAGGATGACTGCTTTGGACATCAGTCTCCCACCTCCTGGGTTTAGGATGGGAAAGGGGTTTGCTTTGGAGGCAGCATGTACGGTGCAGCAATGTAAAATTTCTCTTCAATTATAAAATACTTTGTTAGAATGAAGATATGAAAACCGTTAGTTTAGAAAAAGTAGGGGACGCCTGGGTGGCTCAGTTGGTTAAGTGTCCAACTCTTGACTTTGGCTCAGGTCACGATCTCATGATTTGTGAGATGGAGTCCCGCTTTCTCTCTGCCCCTCCCCTGCTCATGTTCTCACTCTCCTTCTCAAAATAAATACACATTAAGAAAAAAAATGCAGTAGATTCTGTTGAATCTGGTGTGTGCGTGTCTGTGTGTACCTGTGTGTGTGCATACACACATGCGTGATAACGAGGTCTTCTCTCATCATTCAACCCTAGTCTATAGTTAGGCCAGCTCAGGGATCGTTCTGGTCCCAACAATACTGCTGATCCCTCTGTGACTGGCTCCAGCCTCCCTCCCCCCTCCTCCCCCCACAAGGTCCACGAAGGATCTGGACCTTGAAATCTTTATAGTCAAGAACTGCTTTGAATTTCTAACCTTGGGCAACAGAAGAGTTTGGTAAAACATCCCCAATAACCTACTGCAGGGATGAGCTGTCCTTTGAGGTCTCTGTGTGGAGCACAGCATCTCACTCAGTTCCCCTGGCTGAGGTTTAGGAGAGCCTCAACCCACATGGCCATTATCCTCCATACTGCAGTACGACTTTTCTAAGCGTGCCATTATGAAGAAGCAAGTAGGAAGTCCTGTTCTAGATGGGAGAAGGAAAAACATCCACATGAGGGGCGCTGGGTGGCTCAGTGGGTTAAGCGTCTAACTTTGGCTCAGATCATGATCTCATGGTTCATGGCGGCAAGCCCGACATCAGGCTCTGAGCTGACAGCTTGGATCCTGGAGCTTGCCACAGATACTGTATCTCTGTCTCTCTCGGCCCCTCCCCTGCTTCTGCATTCTCTCTCTCTCTCATTCAAAAATAAATAAATAAACATTAAAATAATAAAAAAAAGTCCATGAGTCCAGAATCTCCTTTCGCCTATCCCTTACACATCTTCCTATCTCTTCAGTGTCCACTAGCTGTGTTAATGACAAGATGAACACTAACCTGCTTCCAACTGCATCCTGGGAAGGTGAACACGGAAGGTGACAAGTAATAGGGCCAAAGACGCAATGACAGTTGGGAGCCTCTGTCCCTGTGCTCTCTCCATCTCACACCTTTCTGCCCACCTGGGGACCTCACCCTAGCGGCTATCGTCCCCACCCTTGACAGCTCCAAACCCTCTGTCTATCTTCTTTAATATGCATAATTTTGGTCACCATGGGGAAAATTATTCAGCAGGAGAAACACTGCTTTCCTTGAAAAGGCGGATCCCAGAGCCTCTAGTTCACACAGGCCCCCAGAGATGCTGACCAAGTTTGAAGGAAAATTCGAGATGGCTAAGTCCACTTCAAGAGAAAAAGTGGTGGGGAGCCTGGGTGGTTCAGTCGGTTAAGCATCCAACTCAGTTTCGGCTCAGGTCATGATCTCATGATTTTGTGAGTTCAAGCCCCATATCCCTGTTGTGATAGTGCGGGGCCTGATTGGGATTCTCCCTCTTCCTCTCTCTCTCTCTGCCCCTCCCCTGCTCCCTGCTCTCTCTCTCAAAATAAATAAATAAACTTAAAAAAAATAAAAATAAAAAAAGAGAAAAAGTGGCAATGAAACTAGTCTCGGTGCTCAGAATCACAGGTCTGAGGAGGAGGTTTGAGCCTAACATCATCTGGGTTTCCTACCGCAGGGACACATAAAACACCAATCAATCAAACCACTAGGACTGAACTATTATCCCTGGACAATGATTACTGTGGCCTGGGTCCTGCTTCCCTTCCTCAGAGCTCACTGGCACTGTGACAACCAACAGTGTCGATAGCAGTGACCAGTTTACTAACCGTGGAAGCAGGTCCTCTGCCCTTCACGTCCCCTGGCGTCGGCCTGGTGTCAGGCCTGGGGAGTGGCCTGTGCACTGATGGTGCAACACGGAGGGCTGGCTCGCCGCCCCGGCAACCCTCTGGCCCTGGCTTTGAAGGGCTGAAGAGACACTGCCGGATACCACTCTACCAGAAAAAACCCAAGAAACATCTATCAGAAGAATGTGAAGAAAACAAAATTAGCTGAGAAGCTCCCAGTAGAAATGTTTCCTGAAAACATTTGCCATGGGAACAGCCTTTTCCTGACTGTTCCAAAGGAAGAGTAATTATCTTATTACCAACAATAAGCCCAACACAAAATCCAGCTCAGGGAATGTTAATGAAAGCTGGCAGAGGTGTGGTTTTGGGTAAAGGGAATATCAAGAACTGTATAGTTTTCCTTAGAGAAACTTTTCTGTGTTGGCTAGTTATAATCTGAGAGCTATTCAACTCAGTAAACACTTACCAAGTGCCTACTGAATACATATAAAGGGCTGTAGGAGACAGCATAGTCCAGTAGTTATAAAAGGAACTTTGCCATCATGTGGGCCTGGGTTTGTGTCCTGACTGCTCCACTCACTCCCTGTGTGACCTCAACAAAGCTACATAACCTCTCTGTGCCTGGGTTTCCTCATCTATAAACAGGGTTATTGTGGGAGGGATACTTAAAGACCTTAGAATAGTGCCTGACTTTTAGTAAGTACAAGGTACTTATTAGCTCTTGTTATAATCTTTCTGCACCTCAATTTCCTCATCTAGCAAATGGACATAAGAAACAAACTTCACAACAAACATTATTTAGCAAATGGACATAAGTAGCAAACCTCACAAGGTTGTTGTGAAGGTTAAATAGAATGATGCATGTATAGCATTTAGCATAATAACTTGCACGTAGTAAGTGTGCAATAAATAATGGTCATTATTTTCCCTAAAAGATTCTCTCTGAGGTATTTTAAAAATAGACACCCAGATCTGAGGGATGGTCCACGCAACAAAGAAATCCTTTCTATGAACAATGTCATTTTGTGACAATGCTCCCATCACCCACCTCCACCAGACACCCTGCTTTGTGCTAATTAAGCTCCATGCTGACTCTTCACAGGAGTTCTGATATCTCTCCAGATATTCCAGGCTTCCTTTTAACTTGATATTGACATGCCATCCATCCTATTTAAGGGACTACTTAAAGTGTGGTTTTGTAAAATAGGGAGCAAACCACAAAGGCTTCTGAAGCCCATCTACTTGGCTTGGAGGGAACAGAAAAGTGGCGTTTTCTGGTATCAAATACCAGAGGCAGCTCTCATGGCTGCTAACTTCGTGGAGCTCTTCCTCCACCCTGGCTAAGTGCTGAGCATGTTATATGCATGACATCACTGAGACAAGGGCCCTGGCAAGTTTTAGGGAATCGGAGGTCCTAGCTGGTGTGAGCAGAGCTGTGGGCTCTAAACCACACCTGGATCCAAAGTCCACGCTCACAAATCCTGGGACAACTGCCTCCCTCCCCAACGCATCCAAGGGCAACGACTTCTAATTAAAAGATCACTCCCACTAATATTCTTCTTAGGGCAACCAGTTCACCAGTTTAATGCTATCTTTTTTTTCCCCTCCTTTCTGCTACTTGGCCAATCGCGACACCTAGTGGCAAATTGAGAGCATGTCTCCTTAAAAGGCTGGTAGGTGGGGCACACAGAGCACTCAGGACAGAAGGGATCTGATGAATCACGTCCAAAGTGAGGAAACTGAGGCTCAGAGAAATGGAGCAAGTTGCCTAAAGTCAAAGAGAGAAGGAAGCCAATGTGTAACAGCGTGGAAAGCCTAGACCTTAGAGTTAGTACCTGGGTTCTGATTCAGAGTTCATCTAAATTCTTGCTCAGCAAAATACGGTCTTCAACCATTCAAAAACTGATGGAACACCTAACTATGTGCTGGTCACTGTGGCACATGACAGAGACATGATGATAAGCAACAATGACAGGTCTCTACCTTCCCAGCCAAACAGGAGAGGAAGACACTTGCACAGGATTCAACAGTAACACCACCAGTTAATATGAATTATGCACTTATCTGCCACCAGATACTGTGTGGAAGCCTGAGGTTCTTAACTCATGTAATCCTTGCAACGGTCATAGGATAGCGGTGCAACTNGACAGCGTGAGCAGGGGAGGGTCAGAGAGAGAGGGAGTCACAGACTGAAACAGGCTCCAGGCTCTGAGCTGGCAGTCAGCACAGAGCCCGACACGGGGCCCAAACCCACGAACCGTGACATCATGACCTAAGCGAAAGTCGGACGCTTAACCGACTAAGCCACCCAGGCGCCCCTGTTATTCTTGCTTTAAAAACGAGTGGGAGAACATTTATGCTAAAAGGAATAAATTTAGGCCTCTTCTATCTTTCTAAGTTTCTGAAAATGAGGTTGTTGTACTGGATGCTAGGAGATTTGTAAGGCCTCTTTCCAGCTCTTCTACTAGGACTGATGCATCTTTAAAATGAAAATAATACCTGGGGCACCTGGGTGGTTCAGTTGGTTAAGCATCCAACTCTTGATTTTGGCTCAGATCATGATCTCATGGTTTGTGGGTTTGAGCCCTGTGTCAGGCTCTGTGCTGACAGTGCAGAGGCTGCTTGGGATTCTCTCTCTCTTCCAAAATTAATAAATAAACTTAAAAAAATTGAAAGTACTACCTGATTAAGAAAAAAATCATGCTCTCAAATGATTAAAAAAAAAAAAAGTCCCAAGATAAATGGAGATGCTTTCAACATAACACAGTTAAGGGATACTTAACAATTTCTTTGCTTGTTTGATCCAGTTACATGGTAGATTAAAAATACTTATATACTGGCATCCTCAGGCTCTCACAACCGGAATGAACAATGGGCCCAGGCAAATGGTGGTTCAAAGATGAATTACTGTCCAATGAAGTAGGGAACACAGAAATCACTTTGGCATAACTCTAGGACTCCAGAAACAGTTATAGAGCCTGTAAGGCCCCTTGATTTATGATTCCAAATGAATAAAGCATGTTTCAGGAGTGCCACTGAGTACAGAGTAAGGGATCAGCAAACTCTCCAAAAACGGTACCACCACCAAACTTTGCTTGGTCCTCCCGGGTGTGTGTATGTGTGTGTGTGGTCCTCCCGGGTGTGTGTGTGTGTGTGTTGTGTGTTGTGTGTGTGTGTGTGTGCGCGCGCACGCATACGCACGCACACGCACAGCATCTACTTTCCAGGGTGGGTGCAATCAGGCATACTCCTGCAGTGATTCTGCAAGTGGAGGCATCAAGTTCACAGGCCATGGTAAGCACCTCTGGCTCCTTGCAGTGGGACCACTTCCTCCCGCACCTGGGATAGCAGCCCCTGCAGGGCCTGTGCTCCCCAGGTCTGTCTTGTGAACACCTCGCTTCCCTGGCCAGGGGTCTCTAGAATGATACTGAATGGGCCACAGAGAGAACATGTGCTAAAGATGCTGGAACGTTCAGCTTGGAATGCTCTGCTACACTTCTCTGAATGGAGACATCTCACTTAGCTTTCTACGTCTAGTTATCAATGCCCTCCTGGCGGGACCACCACTGCTGCCCCGAGCCAAGTCTGCCTCTCATGGGAACTGCCACACTCCCAGAGTGCCCAGCATAAGATCATAATGTCAGATTTGTCTGGCTGTGGACTGTGGACATCTTTAGAAGACAGGCTGGGTGGCTCATCTATCCTTATGTACTCAGTACCTAGCACTGTCTGGATTGCAAAGGGGCTGACTTCTGAAGAACTGGAAAGTAAAGCAAGGAATTCGGGGCTGGGAAGAGGTTTAAGAGGTCCCATTGTGTTTGAACTCCTGCCCAACATAGAATCTCCCTCAAAATATCATTACAGAAAAACAAAAGTTTTAAACATTGGGTGTGTGTAAACGTATGCTTGCAGATCTCCCTCGACTTATGATGGCGTTATGTCCCAATAAACCATCATAAGTTGAAAACAGCATAAGTGGAAAATGCATTTAATATACTCACCCACCAATGGATCACTTTCTCACATGATAACACAAAAATAAACTCAAAACCAATTAAATACCCAAATGTGAGGCTGGAAACCATAAAGCTCCTAAAATAAAACATAGGCAGTGATCTCTTGGCCATTGGCCTCTGCAGTATATTTATGGATAAGTCTCCTGAGGTAAGGGAAACACAAACAAAAATAAACTATTGGGAATGTGCCAAAATAAAAAGATTTTGCACAGTGAAGAAAACCATTAACAAGATGAAAATGCAACTAATTGAATGGAATAAGATATTTGCAAATGAAATATCTGATAAGGGATTAATACCTAAAATATATAAAGAATTTGCAAAACTCCACACATACACACACACACACACACACACACACACACTCTCTCTCTAATTAAAAATGAGCAGAGGACTTGAACTGGAATTTTTCCGATTTAATATAGATGGCCAAAAGACACATGAAAAATGCTCAACATCACTAATCATTAGGGAAATGCAAATCAAAACCACAATGAGATATTACCTTATATCTGTCAGACTAGCTACTATCAAAAAGACAAGAAATAGTAAGTGTTGGCAAGGAGGAAGAGCAAAGGAGCCCTGTGCACTATTGGTAGGAATATAAATTAGTGCAGCCACTGTGGAAAACAGTATGGAAGGGGCACCTGGGTGGCTNTAAAAAAAAAAGTATGGAAGTTCTCAAAAAATTAAAAATAGAATCACCATACGATCTAGTAATTCCACTACTAGCTATTTACCCAAAGAAAATAAAAACACGAATGTGAAAAAATATATGCACTCCTATGCTTAATGCAGTATTATTTATAATAGCCAAGATATGGAAGCAGTCTAAGTGCCCATCCATACATGAATGGATAAAGAAGATGTGGTGTGTGTGTGTGTGTGTGTGTGTGTATAATTATATGTAAATATAAATGGAATATTACTCATAAAAAAGAATGAGATCTTGCCATTTACGATAATATGGATGGACCTAGAGGGTACTATGTTAAGTAGTATAAATAAATCAGACAAAGATATACAAATACCATAAATATCCCTTATACGTGGAATCTAAAAAACAAAGCAACAACAACCAAAAAAAAACCCCACAGACTCATAAATAGGGAGGAAACTGATAGTTGCCAGAATGGAGGGAGGTAGGGAGTGGGCAAAACAGGTGAAGGTGATTAAGAAGTAAACGCTTCTAGTTATAAAACAAATTAAGCCATGAAGTTAAAAGTACAGCATAGGTAATATTGTCAGTAATACTGTAACAAGATGATGACAGATGGTGACTATATTTATGGTTGTGAGCACAGCATAATATATAGAATTGTTGAACCACTGAGGTGATTCAACAGGTGAATCAGTGAGCTTCACCTGAAGCTAACACTGTATGTACTGTATGTCAACTACACTTCAATGAAAATAGTTTTTTTTTAAATGGTTTCATTTATTTCTGAGAGAGAGACAGCGTGAGCAGGGGAGGGTCAGAGAGAGAGGGAGACACAGAATCCGAAACAGGTTCCAGGCTCTGAGCTAGCTGTCAGCACAGAGCCCGACGCGGGGCTCGAACCCACAAACCATGAGATCATGACCTGAGCCGAAGTCAGACGCTTAACCGACTGAGCCACCCAAGCGCCCTGAAAATAGTTGTTTTTTTTTTTTTAAAGAAATGCTTATATTCTAGAGGAAGGATAGGCTAGAGACAATTAAATACACTAAAACTGAAAAGGAAAGAAGGCATGAAAGAACCTTTAAGGGTGAATAAATGATCTATATCTGGATTGTGATGATGCTACATGGTCTACACATTTTTCAAAATTCACACTATATACTTTAATTTTTTTAATGTGTATTTATTTTTGAGAGAGAGAGAGACAGAGACAGAGACAGAGGGCGAGCAGAGGAGAGGCAGAGAGAGAGGGAGACACAGAATCCAAAGCAGGCTCCAGGCTCCGAGCTGTCAGCACAGAGCCCAACGCGGGGCTCAAACCCACAAACTGTAAGATCATGTATTGAGCGTAAGTCAGATGCTTAACTGACTGAGCCACCCAGGTGCCCCACAGACTATATTCTTTAAAAGGGTGCAGTTTATTTTAGGTAAATTGTACCTCAATAAAGATGAGTCTTTAAAAAAGAAAAATATACCAATCTACCTTATACATTCTCAGAACACTTAATTAGTCTGCAGTTTGGCAAAATCATCTCACACAAAGCCTATTTTATAATGAAGTACTGAATATCTCATGTAATTTATTGAATAATGTACTAAAAGTGAAAAACAGAACAGTTGTCAGTACATTCACTGTTCACCTTCGTGATCATGTCCCTGCCTGGGAGGTGCGTGTGGCTCACGGTCACTGCCCAGCACCATGAGAGAGTACCTTAGCACACAGTGCCAGCCTGGGAAAACAGCAAAATTCAAAGTACGGTTTCTACTGAATGCGTACAGGTTTTCCACCATCATAAAGTCAAAAAATTTTAAGTCGGAGACCGTGTGTCTATGCATATGTGACACCCTTCGAGTACAGTGGGGGCATGATGCTAACTAACATTGAGGCTCACTTAGATCTTTCTTTGAGAAATTAGCCACCATCTTTCTTCTCAAGATTTCTTCCTCCTGACCCTTCAAGAGGAAATACCTGCTGCTTAGAGAAAACTGTATAACATTTATTAATGTGGATAAGAGAACAAAAGTTAACATTGCTCTATTTCCTTCTAATATTTTCTCCATGAGTATTTTTTTAAAGGAGCTGAAATCACATCCTATCATACAATTTTATAGTTTGCTCCCTTTCAGCAAAGGTATTTTCCTGATGTGATTATAAAGTCTTTCTAAGCATGTTTTAAAACTTTTATTTTGACATAATTTCAGACTTAGAGAAAAGTTATAGGAAGAGCAAAAACAATTCTCTGATATCTTTCACTTGGATTTGGATTTCTCCTATGTGAAAATTTTACTATATTTACTTTAATCCCTGCATTCTCCCCTCCAACACAAAGCATGAGAGAGAGAGAGAGAGAGAGAGAGAGAGAGAGAGAGAGAGATCACCATGATGTTGTTAGACCCTTAAACACTGCAGTGTATATTTTCTACAAATAAAGAGCTCTCTTATATAACCAATTAGTCAAATCCGGAAACATTGATATACTATTATTATCCAATCTACAACCTTATTCAGATTTCTGCAATTGTCCCAGTAACGTCCTTTATGGCAAAAGAAAACTCAAAATTCCACACTGTAGTTCAACTGTCATATCTTAGTTTCCTTTCATCAGGGATGGTTCCAGAGTCTTGTCATTTCATGATACTGATTCTTTCATGTAAAGACTAGTTATTTTATAAAATGCCCTTCAGTTTGGGTTTATCAGCTGTTTCTTCCTGACCAGATTAAGGTTATGTACATTTGGACAACAGAAGTGAGTATGCATGATTTTTAATGACTTTGGCAGGATTCCATTTTATATAAACATTCTCTCATTGGGGAATTTGAGCTACTGTATAATTTTGTTATAATTCCAAAATGAAGCTCTTGCTTTTTCTTCCTATTAACTACCTATGGGCTTCTCGCCATTAATTTCTATGTTAATGATTAACTCATAAAGTTAAAAGAATGAATTTAGGTTATTTCAAGAATATTTTAAGTGTTATTATATTGATAGCTTTTTTTCTATAAAGCTGTCAGTATGCAGTGCCATAACTGACCAAAGTGTCTACTGCACCTCAGGCTAACTGGCCTTGCACCCTGGCATGTTATAAGGTATAGTATGATTGGAAAGACAAAAAATATTGCATTGCTGAATTAGTAGACTTCATCTTTATTGTTTACAGAAGGGTGTTTGTTGTGTGCCAGAGGGTGACACTGAATATATTCATTCACTTGTGTGTTCCTTCCTTCCTTCAGCTAATGTTCACTGAGCTGTCAACTGTGTGCCATTGTCCTTCTGCGTGATGACATCAAGCTCTAACTGTAAGGAAATAAACATAATACAGATTTTGGTAAGAGCCGTGAGACATCTAGTACGAAGTAACTGGAGCTCCAGGTGGGGATGGGAAACAGCCTGGTACTTTGAGACAGACAGAACTGGTGCAGCCACAGTTTGGGGGGCCTCTGGGGAAAGGGTCAGGCCTCAGGTGTCCCTTGTTTCCCCTCACAGTACTCACCACAGAACTGCATCAAAATGTCTGCAAAACACTGCCCTTTACTAAAAACACGAAGCCATATTCTGCCCTATCCCAGACATCTGTTTCTTGGTGGCAAATCTTATCCCAGACATCCATTTCTTGGTGGCAAACCTTGCCCTTCTCCATCCTGTCTGTCCCAGTGAGCAGTCTGAACTTCAGTGTGTTGCAATTTGTGAATAATAATAAAGGCCTGAAAATTCTGAAATGAGAGGGAACCTGCAAACCATTCTGATGTTGCTCAGCCTTGCAATTACCTGAACATCAAGGAATCATTAATGAATCAGGCTGTCTCAACATTAGATTAATAGTCACTTTTAACAGTGAAAAGGGAGATGACCGAGAAAGGTGTGTGTATTCTCCAAATAACAGGGCTGGTGGCTGCAGCCGTAGGCAAGGAGGTAAGTGTTCACAAAGGAAAGCACCAGCCTGTGCTGTGGACTGAGACAGGGCCAGCAGGAATTCCTGCTCCTCTGGCTCACTACCCGCTCTGAGCTTTGTCAGAGTGTGTCAAGAGGCAAGACCCAAGNGGCCCAGGAATGCCTGCTTAGCACTTAGGACAATTGGTTTCTATACACTGGGTGCAAAAAGCAAACAGATGGTACAGTGAAAAAATGGTTTTCTGGAGGCACCTGGGTGGCTCAGTTAGTGAAGCAACCAGCTTTGGCTCAGGTCATAATATCATGGTTTGTGGGTTTGAGCCCTGTGTCGGGCTCTGGGCGGACAGCTCAGGGCCTGGAGCCTGCTTCAGATTCTGTATCTCTCTCTCCCTGTGTACCTCCCCCATTCATGTGCTCTGTCTCTCTCAAAAATAAACATTAAAAAATGGTTTTCTTATATAAAAATTGCAGATGAAAAATTAAATACAATATATATGAATATGATCAATAATCATTAGAGACCTCTGTCAAATGTTGAAAAAAAGATTCACCTACATAATAATAACCTGCAAGGTGTGTGCACACTCTTCCCCTTTACCATCCTTCTTTTAAGGAAAAACAGCTCCAAGTAGGCAATGAATCTGCTGTATAAGTAACAAACACCCTCTTAACAATGCCATCCCCTCAAATAATGAAGTGTATCTCAGGATTTCTGAGAGCAGGAAAAGGAAAAACAACTATTAAAACCATTACTAATAAAAATACTATGATTGTATCCTCCACTTGGGGAATGAAAAGAACAACAAAGATGATAAACATTCACCCAGGGACATGAACTACCACTTGGTGAACAAAGGATAGATGAAATTTTTATTATGAAGGCTCTAATTATAGAAGACACAACAGAAGCTAAATAATTGGGTCAGATCTGGTAGTTGAGTAATTAACAAAGGATTAATAAAAGTGTCAGGACAAAATCATATTCTAACAAAGGATGAAATACATGGGAAGGTTTTTACATTTCAGCTATTACTCTTCTGTTTTGCATTTTGGTTTTAAAAGTATACAGAAAGTATAGGAAGTAGTAGGAAATAAGTCTCGCTTTGTTAGCCCCATTGTGACTGAAAGCTACTTCCTGGAAGGTGCTAGTAGCAAGTGTACATGAACTGAGGCAAATAATTTAAACCAGCAAGACTAACTCAAGAAGATTCCAATGTGGACCATGGTGAGCTGTAGTTTCTACAATAGGATCACTAATACGTATGCAGTTGGTTGTTGAAATTTTCTATTTTCTGGTTGTTTTTGTCTCTACCGCAGCTTCAAGGGGTAAAAGGAGGCTCAATACTGGTAGTTATTTTCCATAATTAGCATTGGTTGGGAGACCTGCCCTCCCCCCCCAAAAAAAAAAAGTCCACTGTAGCTTAATAGGTATGAGCCTTAAACCTGGTAACATTTTAACTATTTTACTCTTCACAGATACAAAACAGCCTTTGGACCTAAGTTTAGAATAACTGTTTCAAGGCAAAAGAAAAGAGTAACCAAAACATCCCCAAAAGTCTTGCAGACCAGGAAGGCCCCTTTCCCTGTCCTGACTCATCACAGGCTGACAATTTCTTTCCAGACGATCCGTCAGAACAATGAAGGATCCCTTACTTAAATGGCTCGTTTTATACAATTCTTTAATTCTCCTCCAGGGGGCGAAGTTGGCCAGCATTTCACTGAAAAAAGGAAATTCCTTTCAAACTTGGATTTTCTGCAAAGTGCTGGGAAGATATTCAAGTACAAAAAGAGCCTTTTCCCCTCCTCCCGCTTCTTTTCAATACATTTAATTCTAACTGATTAGCAAAGCACTCCAGCCCTTTTGTGCAGTTAAGAGGGAAGGGAAATGATTAAGGGCGGTGAGCAGGAACACTTTATCAGCATGCTCCTGTAGGCTGGCAGGCTTATTCCCCTAAAACTTGAGATCAGGGTTATGGTTATGCCAAAGCTGATACAGTTTCAAGAATATTACTTTTTACCTTTTTTTTTTCTTTTAAGGAGAATTTTCCACTGGGCCTCACACAGGGTTCCCTTTGCAGGGTCTCCCTCTGCGCAACCACAAAGCCACTGGAGGTCTGTGATATCCACCCTGCTTTCCTGGAGGAACGGAGGGACCTCGCCACCTCCTGAGGGTGTCTGGTGGCCCAGAAGGAGCCCAGACAGCAATTCCTCACTGGGCCTCACTTCCCTCCACAGAAAGGGCTAGGTGCTCCCAGTAGAACTCAGGTAAAGCCGCAGAAGAGGTCTCACACAGGGCATAACCCATTCTCAAAGTTGAAGCAAACTGTAGGTTTAGTGTCTTGGTGACGGCCTAACAGGGCAGAAGGAAAGGCCCGGAGTGTGTGCCAATTCTCTGTGGCCTAGGAATAGATCTAGATTTTGTGAACCCGGAGCCTTACACAATTTGGGGGCCTCTCTAACTAGAAGAATATAAAAGTAGGAACACCACATTAGCTATAGGGTCTCAGAAGGGGTCCCTGGTGGTGAAAGACCCTGAAGCTCAGGCATCATAAGTGTCATTAGCTCTGTGGTCAGCACAGCTGGCTGAGGACTGAGTGTGCAGGCAAGAGGCTCCTGCAAGCCTGGTCCACAAAACGGCAATGGGTGACTTCTTATGGTCACGTGGCTCAGTTTCTGCCTGAGGGAGTGCACTAAGAGGCTGGGAAAGAGCGCAAGGTGGTCAGGGGCCAAAAGTGTCCCCATAGGTTTTGCTCCTTCTTCCCCCTGCCCCAGGCACATTGCAGGTGCTCAAGAAACACCTTCCAACCAACCAACCAACAGAAATGGCCCCCACCTACCCTTCCCTTCCTGAAGGCTACACCGTCTCCCTTTCTCTAGCTTCCCTGCCATGTTTTAAGCTTCTAGGAAAGAAAGTACTCCTGAATGGTCTACCTGTGGAGGCGAGTAAGTCAGACCCAACAGAAGAGTGGGGTTTCTGCTCCCCTGGGCAATTCATTCACCAAAGATGTACAGGCATGAATTACCTAAACTTCAAAATCAGTCCAACAAATAATGATGTTGCTTCATTCTATACAAGCCCTGTATTTGGCACAGCACAGGCACCTGGGAAGACACAAGGAGCCTGGATGGATGGAGGTCTACTGGCTCAGGAGTGCCCACTGCCCCCAGGGGATTCTAGGAAGGATGGTGCTCTAGAGAATTCTTGTTACAGGGACCAAACCTCCTTAATCAGGAATCCAAGCTCCACCACAGGCCAGCTCGCCAATCCTGTCTGACCAAGCCTCTGTCCTTATTTTGGGTCACCCCGTTGGCTCAGACCCTGCCTTCTCCCCCTCCTCCTGATGGAAAGGTCAGGTCTCCTTTCAAGACCTCCTTGAGCTCCACAAAGGTGCCCACTATGCCAGTCTTATTGAAAAGAGAAAAGAAACTGATGTGAATTTAAAGCACCCAGCCAAATATAGCTATGTTTGCATATTTTCACAGTCCTTGTAAAAATAATCTATACACTTCTCCCAATCTAGTGGCAAAATCACTTATTCAAATCTTAACAAGGAAATGAGAGAAGGTCTAGAGATATGGCAAGTTGTTTAGTTAATGTAGCTCGCTTTTGTATATGCTACAGTTTGGTATTTCTAAGCAAACCTGCTTCTAAATGTTCTTGTTCTTTCTTGAATAAAACAGTGAGAACTTCTTACATATAAAAGTGTCTCCGTGAAGCCATTTACCACAAGGAAAAAGATATGTTCTGCCAATTCTTATCTGTAAGATAAAGATAATATCATGATGTGAAGATAATGGCCACCATTATTTGGGTGAATCCATTTCACATGGATTATTTCACTTAATTTCCTCAATAACTCTGTGCAGTAGTATCCTCACTGTACTGATACAGAAGTTGGGGCTTTAAGAGTAAGTGACTTGACCAAGGTAACACATTGCCCAAGGTATTTAGTGGTGGATCTGAGGCTGGACAGGTTGAGTTTTATTTTTAGTCCTTGAGCCATGCTGTCTGTGCGACCAAAAAAAAGTCACTTTGTACACTACAAAGAACTAATGAGTTTGCAAGATATTTTTTTAAGGCAGGTGGTTGCACACATTTTGATTTTTTCTCAAATTCCTATTTGATAAAAACAAAAAAAACTGCTGGAGAATTGGGCTGCTTCTTTCAAGGCTATAAGGATTTGAAAGAAATCATTTCAACAGTCAAAAGCAAATAATGATAACACCTACCATTTATTGAACATATACTATGTAACAGGCCACTGTGCTAAATTCATTACATGCAATGCTTTCCTCAATACCGCTATCTTATGAGGCAACTGGCATTATCCTCATTTAGCAAATGAGGAAACTGAGGCTCAGAGACTCTGCCCAAAGTATCTCAATAGCTAAGGAAAGGTCTGGACTCTGGTCTACCTGTCTACACAATGCACCTCCCTGCTGTAAAAGAAAGACTAGTTTAGTTAGCAGCCTGTTAGCTATTTCATACATCTAGATATGTGAATGGTCAGATGGAAAGCACTATATACTTTGAGGCCAAGAGAAGAACATAGGTGAGTAGTGGGGGGGGAGGGGGAGCATTCAGTTCTGCCCTGTCAGTCTCTGTCTCCAACATCATCTGGGGTTTGAAGGAGGGCACAGAGCAGGGGATAGAGGAGGTGGGAGCTCAATCCTGTTGTCTTTATAAACAGCCAGCAAAACTAACAGGAGGGCATAACGCAGGTTCACATCTGGATATGTGTTGAGTCTTGCCGGGGGAATCAGTCCAATGATGGAATTGACCAAAATGCACTTAATACACTCTTAGGCCATCATCCCCAGAGCGACTCCAACTCTGAGACAAGTGTGTTGCTAGCATGTGTCACTTGCTCATCTGAGACTCTGCCTTTACCAGGGTGTGGGGCACATACACACTGAGTGACCTACCTACCATCACAGTGGCCCAACTTGCACATGACAAAGGAGGGCACCTTGCCAGAGAGGCCAAGTTCACAATGCTGGGGCTGGAGAAGGCAGAAAAATCTGCTGACTCCAAAGGATGCTGGAACAGAAAAGAAAAACTGGGAAAAAAAAAAAAAAAAAAAAAAAGCAAGGGGAAGGGGGTGGTCTTTGCAGGACAGTAGGGTATATTCTCTAAGTCTTGATTTTTCAGAATTCATAAACTATGGATGGAGCCTTGATTAAAAATCCCCATGAAGCATGGCAAGTCAGCTCTCAGAACAAGAAAAACTATGTTAGGGTCATGAGCATGAGAAATGGTGACTAATCATGGAGTTTCCAATTAGTAGCTTTCTCTTGGGGTTATAGCAAGTGCGCTTTGATGTGACAGTAAGAGAAACCTTTCCAGAGACAAGGTCAAAGGCTTCCCTGTGGCCTTAGAGGCAGGGTGTTGGTAAAAGCCTGGCTGCGGTTGCAATCTCTGCCGTCCAGGCTGATTTCTACAAACTGGGACTCACACACACACTTCTGACACCCGTTAAAGGGAAGGTAGCAGGGACCCGGGCCTGGCTTTGTAGGAACAACAGCCTTCCAGCAACTCCACGTTGTCTGAAAATTGAAGAAGACTTTTGGGAGGGAGACGAGGAGGTAGGGCTCCCCGTGCTGGCACAAGTTTCATGAACAGGACGAAGGGCCGCTTTTAGGGGCGCTAAAGAGGAGTTCCTTGTAGTAGCCAGGGGTTAACAGTTAATCTAACAAGATGCTAAAGTGGAAGTTTCCACTCCAGCATCAAGATTCAACAGATGGGAAATTCCAAAGCAAGGGGCCAGACCATTATGTGGAAATTTCTAAGAAGCTGACTTAGCTGGCTCAAAGATCCATAAGGAGGATATATAAACAGGTTCAGGGCAGTGGAAAAGGATGAGGATTTTGTGAGGCAGATTCCTCAGAAATGCTCTGATTCCCACCCTCCTCAAGATCGCTTGGGTGGTGGGAGCTGGCCTCTCATTTCAAGTCTAGAGTAAAGGGTCTCAAAGGCAATGTCTGGAAGGCTTGACATGGGACTCCTAGAGTTTGGGGACTGGTATGTGACTTCTGCCTGAGGAACCAAAATGTGAGGGGGTTACTAAGGAGGCCTAAGGTGGGAGAACAGAAGGCTGTGTCAGGGAAAGTGACTGTCCACCCTCTACTACCCGGGGTGGAGGGGGGGGGTTGAAGGAATATGAACTCTGGGCTCCAGGAATGCCAGCCTTGGTCTCCTTAAAACAGGTTCTACCCAACGGCCATCATTCAGCCTGAGGGTGAGAGGACCCCAAAGATAGAACGTGAATGGAAACTGGTGGATGGTCGCAGCCAGCAAAGGAGACGTACTGCCTGAGTGCTGGAAAGTTCCACCAGGGAGGCCTTGAGAAAGCCACAGAAGCAGCCAAGAGAGAAAGAGTCCATTTACCCATCAGCCAGGCTCAGAGGACCCAGTGCCCGGCATGACGATGGCAGTCAGGTAAGAATCTTCCTCTTTTCCTCCCTCTCTCTGCTTCACTTCACCTAGGGAGGCCTGAAGCAGTGGGCAGCTGGGGAGACCTGTACTGGCAAGATGGCAGGGGAGGAGTGAGACTTCTCTTGGAGTGAATACTGACTGCTTATTGACCACACTGAGCATTTCCAATTTCCCAAGTGAACATGCATGTGTGTGTGTGTGTGTGTGTGTGTGTGTGTGTGTGTGTGTGTGTGTTACTTACAGGGGCCACAGGACTTTTCATTGCCTAAGAAAAACCACAGAAGTCATAGGCTTGATCAAGTTTTTAAAAGAAAATGGAGAAAAGACCCACCTCACTGAATAAACTTTAAAGGAATAGTGACAGACAATATTATTAAGACAATAGCCATGTCTTAATTAGGTCTCAGATGCCACGTGTGCGATGTCTAGTTACAGCTAACCTCTGCTAAGCACAGACTATGTGCCAGGCATGAGACCAAGGACTTTACAATCCTTCATTACTTCATTCAGTCCCCCTAACAACTCCACGAGGCAAGTGTTATTATCCCCTTTGACTACTAAGGAAACTGGTTCAGAGAGGTTAGGCAACTTTCCTGGGGTCACAGAGGTTGGTAAGTAAAGTAGTAGCCGGGACTCAACCTCAAGTCTGACATCTAATCCTGGACCCTTTTTATCCTTGCAGATGAGTGGTTTTTAGCAGACAGTGGTGACTGAAGCAGGACAGGAACTTAGGTCCTGCCCACACTTCCATCTTGGAAGTCCCTGAGCTGGACGACCCAAGAACAGAGCTTGTAACCACCAAACTGCATGATCTTAGCAGCCTCTTCCAACTCTGGGATTCTATGATTCTATCATTTGTGGGTAGAAAGGTAGAGAGAGGTGACCCACAGCAGCAGATAAAGAAGGACAGAAAAGATGGAGTTTGTATCCTGTGTTCTCAGAGTGGCAGCCAGAAGGAGCTGGTTCCTGTAGGTGCTACACAGACCTGAGGTTTGCAGAATTATAGTCATGTATATAAATAACCAGTTCAGATAATGCATATAAAGCACGTAGCACGGAGCCTGGCACCAGAGTAAGCATTTAGGTAAATGGCAACTATGACTGTAAAAAGTTTACATATATGCCTAAAGCCTCAACATGCAATTTAATGCAACATACCCAGCCACTGACATCACTCTGTCTGTTCCATACGGAACCATGTTTATCATGGACACTAAACTTTATTAGTTGAGCCAAGACAAGAAATGAATGCATAAGATTGAACTAGCCAAATATAAAATATGTCGCTTCACAGTAGGGGACCATGGAGTCCTGGAAGAAAATGATGGAAGCCAAAATCCCTTTGTCCAATGAAAAGTACATACACACAGTTTTGCAAATAATTATAGAAGTTTGTTCATTTTTTCATTCAATGGGTTACAGATACACTGAAGCCTGTTCACTGTCTCCAGGTTAACAGTCACTCCTCCAGATTCTGGGGAGGCAGTATGAGATCCTCAGGCCCAAAGCTGCCTACCTGACCCCACAGTGGGGTCACCCATCCTTGATCTCTCCATATGCTCATTGTTACTAGTCTCGATCATGATACCAAACCTGGAATAGACAGCTAACAAAACTGAAGCTGAATCTAATTTTAAACCTTTCCAGTTCAGTGAACTCCTCCCCACCCCCCCAACCCCGCCACCATGAAGAATTTCTAAATCAGTGGCCTCTGGTACCTAAAAATCTTTTATCTGGTTGGCATTCTCTTCCTTCTTTCCTTCTACTGGTAACAAAATTCTTCCTTTCTTCATAGGGATCCCATTCCATGCGATTCTGGTGGGATTTACCCTCTCTCGAGGGCCACATAAACAAACCTTGCCCAAAGAGATGCTGCTATTGTCTTTTGTGTACTTCTAGCCAAGTTGACTCAGGCAAAGAATCCAAACTGGGCCAGTAAAGATCCCTCCTTGGTCCTGTTATTTGGAACAATGGCAAAAAAGGCAACCCTTTGCACTGAGATCCATAGCTGGGAGGATGATGGACGTGTTAATGCCGATGGCCACCCCTGGCACCGTGGTGAGGGAAGAGCTTGCCTGTGAGTGAAGTTGACAGGGTTGAGCAGAGCTAAAAGATGGAGAGAGTGAAAGATAATGGCCTTGATGCTGTCTTTTGAACCCCTGGACACAGCTATACCAGAAGCCCATTCCAATATAGACATCTTACTCACGTAGGTCAGGAAACTAGTTTAAGTTGGATTTCTGTTACTTGCAGACAAAATGACAATTATAGTAACAATAATAAAAATCACTTATTATTTGTAAAACAAATTGGATGGTGAATGGAAGACAGTTTTACAAATGCTGTCTGTCGTGGTCACTGTTCTGGGGAAGCACTAGGGGAGCAGGCTGAGAAGGGGGTGGCCTTGGACCAGGAACAGTCCTGAGCCAAACTGTCAGCAGATGACTTGGTCCTCCTCACCTCTTCTGGCCCTCCTGCACACCTCCCGCCACTCCATCCTTCCTTGGGCAGCTGGGTGCCCTCTGGCTCTTTCCTGTGCCTCCCACTACCGGTTGCTCTACCTTTCCCATCTCCTTTCATCCAATCAAAGCAGCTCACACTTCTACGGGACCTTGTACTTGACACTGACAGGTTGTCCATGGTTGACAGCAGTTTAACTAAGTAGTTCTTCTCTCAGGAATGAGCATATTTTAACCAGGTATTTTGAAGAGGGCAAAAAACCCAAAGGGCTAATTCACTAATTGTGGACTAGGCTCTAAGGATGGTATAGATGCAACTGAACAGGGGGATCTTCCTGTGACTCTCAAATAATTCTATGTAAAGCAGTTAGCACGGTGCCTGGCAAATACAGTCAGCACTCAAAAAAAAAAACAAAAACAAAAACCCAAAACAACAAAAAAACAAACCCCAGCACACACAGATACTGACTGATTGCTGCTGTTATTATGTATCCTCCATGACTACCACTCGACTACTCACTGCCTATCCCTCTGTCACTACCATGACCACCACCATCATGAAGGCAACTGTCCCTTTCTTAACAATGGCTAGCCTCGGATCCATAACCAATTAATGCACTTTAATCATCTTTTATGGTTTATAAAAACACTTGCACATACATCCTTTTAGATCTTCTTGGCGGGCCTCAAGATAAACATCATTCCCATTTTACAGCAGGGGATACTGAAGCTCAGTTAGGTTGAGTTCTTAAGGTCCCACAGCCAGAAGCGGAAGGGCCAGGGCTCAAACCCAGGTCTCATATAAATTTCTTCTTCTTTCCATAACAAGTGGTTGCCAACTGCATAGCAGTCACATGAGAATCATCTGATCACTTTAAGATTCCTGGGGTCTACCCCAGACCTAATGAATGGGGAGGGTGCGGGGGAAGGGACTGTGTGCTTGTATTTTAACAAGTGTCTCATGTGATCTGATGAGCTGCTGACAGACAACCCATGCAGTCCATGGGGCCTCCTGCTATACCAACTACCTATACTAAGATATATCTGCTATACTAAGACTAAGTAAGTACCTGCTATACTCTCAGTATATACCTTTGTGGTGCAAGGAAAGTGTAGGTAGCTGTCAGCTCTCTAAAGCCCGTTTCCTACCACTGTATAAACTGTTATCTCACAGTGATCATGTCTAGGTTCAAAGAGAGCACTGACAAAGCAATGGAGGAAGACGACTAGCCAAGGTGAAGAGAGGGAACCACAGAACACAGGGTTTGGCTCTGCAGTGGTTCAGGGTGGGGCAGATCCCAGATGGCAGGAATAGGCGGGGAAGGCCATACCGTGAAGAGAATATTCTAGTGGGACCTGCAGAATGGGAAGGGTTTCCAAGTAGAGAAGGCATGAGCAGCAGGAGGTGTCCTCGAGAGAAGTGGTAAATGGACCGGTCTGGCTGGAATAAAGCAAACAGTGAGAGGCGAGCAGGAGAGGATGGAAGCCAGATGATGGATATGGAGATGCCAGAGAGAAGAGTCGAGGCTGGTGCTGCGGGTGATCTGGGGCACCGACGGTTTCTGAGCAAAGCAGGGACAGCCTGAAAGACGAGCCGATGGATGACTGGTGTGGCAGCGCAGAGTAGACGGAGGGTTGGAGCGTGGGCAGTCTGGCACTGGCAAGACCAGCTCGCAACCTGCTGAACTGACTGAGACGCTGGCTGGCAGTGCCGGGGCCTGGCAATCAGAATGGGGACAGGGGATGGTTGAGTTAGGGGACAGGCATGGGTGGGAGTCCTCGCTCCATGCCCTTCTTTTTTCATGTGACTCAGAAGCCCCGTATGGCAGGACTATAAAGATGGCCATAATCCTTCCCTCTTTGCATCTGTGCTGTTGCAGTACAACCCTGCCACTCCCGTTCTAAAGGGCAGACTTTGCATCTGTAGCCTCGTGAATCCAGGCCAGTCACATAGCTCGCTTTGACCGACAGAATGTGATAGAAGGAACGCTATGCCACATCTGAGCCTCAGCCTCAAGGCGTTCCCGCTTTCTCTCGGTATCCTGCCCAACCCCATGTGAACATGCTCAGGGTAACCTGAAGGATGATGAGACACATGCCTTAGCCTCTGGCATCGCTCCAACAGCCAGCTGACTCCCAGAAACAAAGCCTAGGTGACGAGGACCTGTACCTGACTTCAGACACAGGAGTGGTCCCAGAGGAAACCCGAAGACTCACACAGCAAAGCCCAGCCCAAACTGCCAACCCACAACACTGTAGGATAAAGAAATGGTTATTTGGAGTCAGGAAATTTTGGCTCGAACATCCAGGAGTATATTTTGGAGTGGTTCTTACGCAGCAAAAGCAAAGTGCTACACACCGCAAATGACAGTATCACCACAGGATTAGGGACTCAGGTCACATGAAGCCCCGAAAGATTTTTCACTTAAAAAGTATATTATTTGCCTAACTCTAAAGTCAGTTTTCTACCACTGTGTAACACATTTAGGTTCAAAGAGAGAGGAAGAGGAAAACTCCAGCAATAAGAAAGCGAATACATTATAGCTGTAAGCCAATTTTCATTACAACACACTGCAAGGGATTGTCTGAAGTCCTTGGCTGAAATAGCATTTTGTTGTTTTGGATACTGCTCGAAACAAGCAGACCATCAACAGGGGCCTGGAAATAGTCTCATTTCAAAAAAAAAAAAAATTTAACAGTATTTGGCATATAATCATAGATCTTTTTCCTGACCATGTTCTTAGCAAAGGAATGTGGCTTGATCTGCTTTTTTAAGGCACGGAAACATCTTAAATCCTTTCAGAGAGGAAATTTCAAAAAGTGTGAATAAATAGATATCTAATCATAGCACCGGTAGGGATGTATCTAACTTAGAAGTGTGAATATCATTTCAAAAATAATGTCAAACAGTCACATTGTTTTAAAAATGAAAGAGAACTCACCAGTAAGACTTCCTGCAGCCCACGTTTTTCAGGTTGGAAGTGGCGGAATGAATCTGAAACAGAATTAAGCAAACATTCCGTTAAGTAAACCACACTTGCAAAGGGAGTGCTTTCAGTTGCAAGTGGCCGCCATGATGTTGAGTATTTATTCTTTTAGTTAAAGATTAGCAAAGCCTTTTCTGGCTCCTGATGGAATAGGGAGAAGTTTTTGCCTACATATTTCAACTTCCTGAATAGAGAGCATTCTCTTTTCTACTTCAGGAAGCGCTGAAAGTCTGAAGCCAGTATAACTATAAATGGTAGTGTTTTCATCCAAACCCCTCCAAGTCAGCCGAAGCCTCCTTGGATGTTGCTCGTGCCTTGGTCCCTCAACCCCTTCTGCGAGGACCAAGCCACAGCTCCCTTTAAGGAACCAATTAAAAAATGGACAGTCCAGCACAACCTCCAGGACAATGGGAAGAGTGTTCAAGGCTTCCCAAGAGCGGTCACCGGATCACAAATAAGCAGAAATTTTTGTATTATTGATAAGGATGAGCCCAAGGCAGTGCTGCTCAACAGAAATAGAACATGAGCCATGTATATAATTGTATATTTTCTAGCAGTTACACTAAATAGGCAAAAAGAAATGGATGAAATTTTAATAATATGTTTAACTGAATTTACTCAGATTATCATTTCACCACATAACCAATAGAAAAATTACTAATGAGACATTTCACATTCTTTTCTTCACAATGAGTCTTCAAGACCCAGCACATCACAGCTCAGACTAGCCACATGTCAAGTAGTCAACAGCCACAATGGCCAGTAGCCACACCAGACACAAAAGGAATCCATTCTTGGCCTTCAGGTACCAGTAAAGCAAGTCAAATGCATGAGGGGATTTTATTCATCTATTTTTCTCCTCCTTGTAATCATCACTCCATTTGTGATGTCATTTTACTGGAAATAATCACATAATAATAACAAATATTTATATAGCACTTAACTATGTGCCAAGAGCTGTTCTTGGCATCTTACTTCAATTAACACTCACAATAACTTTATGAGATAAGCATATTATCATTCCCATTTTGTAATAAGGAAACTGAGACATGGAGAGGTTAAGTAACATACTCAAGGTTTTAAGTTGGTGACAGAGCGGAGATTCTAATCCATGTAGAGGTCTGCCTCCAGATCCCATGCCCTTAGCCACTAGACTCTCAATTAAATGTGAACGGCTCAAAATAAGATAATCACTTTCAGTTTTAATTATAACCACCAAGTGATCCAAGGCTGCTGCCATGATACATGGTCAGATAATAGCAGTGATGGCAGATGGAGTTACGCGATGTGCTAGCAAATTAAAATAAAAACAACATGGAGTAGGAACAAACCACCAGAATCAGGCCTGGGTCTGACCAGGGTACAGCAGGAGGTTAATGGTGTCGAGGCAGGGGTGGTCGGTCTTCGGAAAATTTTGTCTTCACGATTTTTCTGAGGGAAGGGTCTATCACTTCCATGAGATTCTCAAAGGGGTCTATAAGACAGACACCTCTATATCTGTTTTAGCTAGGGTGGAGAGGAAGACCAAAAAATCAGGTAGAAAGGAATTCAGAAAATACAACCTTTTTACTTGATTAATCCACGGCCCCCAAAGAAGTCACACCTAGTGAGAAAAATAAGATCCACACGTGTGAACTCCCTGCCCAGATAGGAAAGGAGGTTGGTCAGTGACACTGTTCAGAATCAACAGGCTTTGGACTGTGGCTACTGCAGAATGCTGAGCCCCGAACCTGCTGAAAGTCCTTCAGTGGCTTCCTCTAGGTTCTAGGATCAAGTCTAAGTTCCTTAGCCCAGTCTCAAAAGCTGCAGTGGTCTCGTGCCTGACCCCTTCCAGGGCACTCCGATATCTTGTCCTTTAGCTATACAGACCTATTTCCAGGTCCCTACGTGCCACACACTCACTCCTCTGTGCCTCTGCAGATTCTATTCTTTCTGTCAAATACATTCTTTCCCTACTGTATCAGCCTATCTGTAGGCGTCAGTTCCAAAGTCATCTCCCTTGGGAAGCCTTTGTGAACTCCTTTGGCTGCCTTTAGGGATGACTTCTCTCTCTGCAGTAACAGTATTCAATTCAATTGAAAATTATGTACTACTACAACGAATAATAATAAAGGCTGGATTTTGCTGAGTTGTGTGCCAGACACTGTTCCAAGTGCTTTGCATGTTCCTTTAATCTACTTTTTAATCAGTAACCATGCGGGGTAGGTCCTTTTATTACTCCATTTAGCAGGTGAGCAAACTGAGGCATAGAAGTCAGTAGCCTAAGGTTATCCAGCTTGTAAGTTCAAGAGCCAGACTGAATAAAAACATACTGAGATAAAAAGTCTCCAAACATGTTCTTTAGCAAAGCATGTTTTAACTTTTTAATCCAGCCAGTGCTGAGGGGACGGTCATTTCCTATGCTTGTTCACTATGAGTGGGAACAGACACAACTCAGGGCTTGGCCAACCAGATCACACCAAGATCATCAGCTTCCCTGAACTCTGCATGTGGATCTAAGTAATAGCATGAGCTCTAAGAGCCCTGGTTGACCATTATAAAGGAATGCCAGAAAAGACCCTTGCCTTTAAAACATGGAGTATTTGGGGTGCCTGGGTGGCTCAGTTGGTTTAGTGTCCAACTTCAGCTCAGGTCATGATCTCAAGGTTCATGAGCTCGAGCCCCACATGTCGAGCTATGTGCTGAAAGTGCAGAGTCTGCTTGGGATTCTCTCTCTCCTTTTCCCTCTGTCCCTCCCCTCCTTCAAAATAAAAAAAAAAAAAATGCAATATTTAAGTAAAAAAGGGACACAAGCCCTATTCTTTGAGATTTACTTGGCATCAAGTAACTCAGTGAGTATATTCCAAATATTTTAAAAATAAAAGTCTCATGTTGAATATCTCCTTTTGCTGTCCAGTCATGGCTTTGTCAGCCTTTATCTTTCAGTTCCACAGTATGTTTCTTTCCAGCACTATCTAAACTCTCCTTGGATGAATATAAAAGTGACCTTGTAGGAGGACACTCTCCCCTTTCCCTACCAGTGGGAAAGACAAGAGTTTCAAGATCTGGGACATACCCGGACCTCTAGGGAGAGAACGAGCTCTTTGTAGCTCACGTCAGAGATTGCATCAGGACACTGGCCCAGCCTACCATCTGCCGAAAAATGCAATTAGCCATAACAGCCCCCCTTCCTACTGCATCCACAGTGTAAAAGAAACCACCAACTTCTCATGTATATGGACGCATTATCTCAGTTATTAACAATCAAACTGCAACAACCAACCGTGTTTTGACTCTTCCTATCTCATCTCCTCCTACAATAAACATTAATCTAATTGTTCCTAAGAGGTTTACTGAATGCAAATTATGTGCCAGGCATGGCTGTACCTGCTGGGGACACAGCAGTAAATGAGGTAAACAAGGCTCCTGATCTAGAGCCCCACCCCCCCCCACTGTAACAAGACAGAAAATAAGTACACAAAGAAGTAAATAAGATAACTTCAAACAGTGACCAGTTCTACAGATTTTTCCCATAGAAGCATGGAGTGATGTGACCTACTGAAGAGGTCAACAGTGTCTCTCCGGCAGCTGTATGGAGTCTAGAAGAGGCAACAGTGGGTGAATGGATCTGTGGTGACCAGTTATGAAGCCATTCAATTGTTTCAATGAGATATGATGGCACCTTGGGCACAGGACGGTAGCAGTTGAGATGGAAAGAAGTGAATGGATTCAGGATAGGTTCTGGAGGTAAAACAATTACTGTTGCTGACATGGTTGTGGGAGAGGAGGGAGAGGAACGGGGCTAGAGGACACCTAGGTTCTGGCTCAAGCAACTGGGTCAGTGGTGTCTTCTTTAGGGGAGAAAGAGGTTGTGTGAGGAAAATCAAGAGTTCTAATTTGAAAAGAAAAAAAAAAAAAAAGAATTCTGATTCGACCTTGTTAACTCTAAGATACCCAAGTGGAGATGTCAAGAAAGCATTAAGAAGTCTTGAACTATTGCTGCCCAATTCAATAGCTGCTAGCACATGTGGGAATTTAAATTTAAACACAATTAAAAAGTCATTTCCCCAGTCACATAAGCCATATTTCAAACAATCAAGCAAAGTAGTGGCTACTGTATTGAACAGCACAGGTGTAGATTATTTCCATCACTATAAAAGGTTCCACTCAATAGGAACTGTCTAAAATGTACGTGATAACTTGCTTGACTCCATTACTGTAACATTTACTGTAATTATAAAATACAAAATTATAGCCGTGGGAGATCTTTAAACAGCCATTGGATCCTGATCATACTTGTTTCCAGTTCATGTTAATTCTCTAGAAAATACAGAATATAGCACTGTGGGGGGGAGGAGGAACATCATATTTATAGGCCTGGCTTCCTGCTATCTTCACTACCAGTGACTTCCAGCAAATTACTTAACTAACAGGTACCTCCATTTCCCCACCCACAAAATAGGGAGCGACCCTGAATGGGCTATGTTGAGAAGCATGTTGGAGAATGTTTCCAGCTCTCAAGACATCTCCACCTTTCCCTAGCCAGATCTGTTCTGGTTTCACTTGCAAATTCTGACATGATGTTATCTCAAATGGCAAAATGGATATAAAAGGGCCTTGTATGTTTTGAAGGGCCTTGTATTGTAGGCATAAAAGGTACAAGTTCCACAAAGGTGAGGCTTTTGGACACACATATACCCTGTGTCTTGAGTCTATTATAGAAATTTGTGTTACTAGATGTTGCAGGGCTCCTGACTTCACTTTTTTATTTAAAAAAAAAGTTTTTTTAATGTTTATTTTTGAGAGAGATAGGGAGACAGAGCACGACCTGGGGAGGAACAGAGAAAGAGGGAGACACAGAATTGGAAATGGGCTCCAGGCTCTAAGCTGTCTGTCAGCAGAGAGCCCATCATGAAGTTTGAACTCAGAGACCAGGAGATCACGACCTGAGCCGAAGTTAGACACTTAACTGAAGGAGCCACCCAGATGCTCCAGGGCTCCTGACTTTATAAAGTAGTGCTGTGATGTGTCAAAGAGTCAGGAATCAAGTCTTGAGCCCCAAAGGTAAAAGACAGTAAGAACCAAAATGGTGACATTTCCCCCCGCTATGCAAGGGCTTTTGTCCCAGGAAAGGGCACACCCTGAGCCGGTGAACTGGCCTACTTTAAGCAAATGGTGCCACCCCATTGTCTCTACCTTGAGACTGGCTCCTGCCCAGAAGAGCTGGTCTGGGCTGTTCATCGGGAGAAACTCTCCCACCTGCTCACTGTCCTTAATCCACAGAGAGTTAGACACTTGAAATCTTGTTTTTAATTAAGGAGCTGGTGGGATGTGTCCTCAACTAATTTGTAGATAATCTGGGGGGAAAGTATCCTGCTTATGCCAAAGTTAGTGAGAAATTTTAAAAATAGACATGTAATTCCAATTTTGCCAACCTCTATGAGAATACATTAAAAGCCAGAGTAAACAAATAAAATGTTATACTCAATATATTGTTTCTCATTTTTCTATGAAGAGAGCAATGGCATCTTTTTGGTAGTGGTGGTAGTGGTGGTGGTGGTGGTGGTGGTGGTGTGTGTGTGTGTGTGTGTGTGTTTCCCAATGACAATTTTAAAAGGATAGCAAGCATTGTTGGGCCCATATGTCCACCATCCTAGTGCTGCTACTTATTTTTGCCTGTCCCACTCCACAGACACATGTGTTTTTACATGGCCATGGCCACCGTTCATATGCTATTGGCAGTAAACCCAGTGAACACTTTGGAGATGGAAAGTGAGGTCTGACTGTTGGCTCCTCCACTGAGGAGCTGCAAGTCCTTGAACCACTTACCTGTAAGCCTCAATTCTTTTTTTAATTTTCAAATGTTTTTATTTATTATTCTATTTTATTTTATTACAAATAGTTTATTGTCAGGTTGGTTTCTATATAACACCCAGGGCTCATTCCCACAAGTGCCCTCCTCCATGCCCATCTCCCCCCTCCCCCCCAACCCATCAGTCCTCAGTTTGTTCCCAGTATTCAAGAGTCTCTCAACTTTCTAATGCTAAAAAGGGAGAATGTTGGCCCAAAGCCACCGGAAAAGGCTCCATAAATGATGGCAATTATTTTCTTTTTCTATTTTAAGTGTTTCCTGTGTATTTCTACACATATTCATAATGATTTTTCTAATGTTTTTTATTTATTTTTGAGAGTCAGAGAGAGACAGTGCAAGCAGGGGAGGGTCAGAGAGAGAGATACAGAATCCGAAGATAGGCTCTCAGCTCTGAGCTAGCTGTCAGCGCAGAGCCCGAATTGGGGCTCAAACCCACAAACTATGAGATCATGACCTGAGCCTGAAGTCAGACGTTTAACCTAAAACTGAGCCACCCAGGCACCCCCATGATTACTTAAGGGGCCTAATAATAGTTCTTGGTGTAAAAGTCCTGATTTACTAAATCACTCCCCTACTGCACTAAATAATGCAAGTTGTCACCAGTTTTTATTATTATAAATAATATTACATTGGATATCCTCATGCTTTAGCTTTTTTCATTTCTTTCACTTATTTCCCCAGCTTCCCTAAATTTCTAACAGTAGAATGAACAGTTTTTTGTTTTTAAAAGGGCCTTTATTAGCATATAATACCACCAACCAAATAATGGGGAATTTCTGAGATGTTGACATTTTACACTAAAATGGTATTCCTAATGCAGTTTTAATTTGTATCTCTAAGATAATTAGTAAAAATGAATGTTTTTTTCCTGTTTATTAATGGGTTGTCACCTTGAAAAACAAGTTTATGTTTTTCTTATTCATAGTAGGATCTTCATATTTTTGTTATGAATTTGAATGAGCTCTTAATAGTATAGGATAATCAAGAGTTAATATTTGTATTTGTTATAAATATATTCCCTGTATTTTGAATTTTAGGATAAACATATTTTCATTTACACAGTAGTTAAATAAATAATAAGCAACAGCCACATTTTGTATGAGCCTCATGAGCTATGACATTGTTTCTTGGCAAAATGCTTGGGTTTTGATTGCTTTTCAATGTTCATTTACACCCACTTTTATTTTCACAGCAACCCTGTGAGTGAGCTGGGGAATACAATTCGCACTATACGCCTGAGAAAACTGACACCCAGGCAAGCCAGGTGACTTAAGCAGGGTCACCGAACCTTGGAGCTGGCCAAGACTGGACTTGGTCCTTTGTTCTTGGAACCACAGGAACCAAAATAGAGACATGTGTTTTGTGCAAATGGAGAATTATCTCAAGCACCAATTCTACTTTATTTCCTATTAAAAAGCCTTTATACAAAGCATCAGAGAACCACACCTGCTGCACTAGAGGCTCTCCAGAAATGTTGGCATTTCTAATTCAGCTTTGTTAAGGTGTAATTGACAAGTAAAACTGTAAGCTATTTAAAGTGTCCATTATGGTGACTTAATACACACTGCAAAAGGCTTCCTCCTGTTTAGTTAATTAATACACCCATCATCTCACATATTTACCTTTTTCCTGAGGTGGGGTAAGAACATTTAAGTTCTGCTTTTCTAGCAAATCTCAATGATATAATACAGTGTTATCAACTATAGTCAACATATTTTATATTAGATCCTCAGCCCTTATTCATCTTACAGCTTCAAGTTTTTACCTACCTCTCCCTGTGTCCCCCCAGCCCCTGACAACCACTTTTCTACTGTTTCTATGAGTTTGATTTGTTTTGTTTGGTTTTGATTCTACATATAAATGATACCATGCAGTATTTGTCTTTCTCTGGCTTATAAGAAATGCTAGTATTATTTTTAGAGAATCCACCAAAATAATGCCTTATGTAACGGACCATCCTTAATGCAGTTAAAATAATCCAAATAACTTGTACCTAAGTGTTGCTTTACTGTCATTTTTTTTTTTTTAACCGAGCATAAACATCACACTTCTTGCCAGTATTCCTTCCCTTCTAGGCTCAATGAAATCGCTCTTCTCTATGAATTTCTACAACCTTTATCACTCTCTACCTTTTATAACAGGTATTTTAGTATATGTTTCACCTCTTCTACTGGATAAGATCCCAAGGGTCCATATCTTATTTTTGTATCCCCCCAAAATTCTAGCACCCTACTCTGCACAGAGATGGCACTCATTCGGTGTTTTATGAAGAGATGGTGAAGNTATATATATATATATATATATATGATTAGTTAAAAATCAGAGCATTAAAGGCTGCTTTAACTATGTGCTTTTTGCTAAGCCGCTCCTTATTCTGGCAAGCACACTATGATGAGACAGTCCTAATGCATTCTTAGGCCAGAAGTCTACATTAGCTAAACAGTACCAAACTATATTAAACAGAATGTCCAGCAATGTTTCCAGTCTTGGACAAATCCGTGTAATTCTGTAGATATATCTGTTATGCTTTTATTTGCAAATTCTGATATAACTCATTGCTCAAAAATTCACAGTGTATACACATTCTCTCTCTCTCTCTCTCTCTCTCTCCACTCCCCCCCCCCCAAAAAAAAGTTCTGGTTCAGCATTTGGGAAAAACGCAGATAAAAATATGAAACATCTGTTTCCTAATATCAGGAAAATTCACAGGAAACGATTAATGTTCACTAGGGAGAAAGAAAAATAATCTGGATCCAATTATAAAATGAAACATCCAAAATTCGCAATTTAGCCTGCAAGTCACCACATCTTCAGAACTGAGGGGGGGAAGATTTCACATTTAAACTTGTCACAGGAGAAATATTTTTATTCCGTGTATATACAAAAAGCAAACAATTGCGTGCCTCCACCCTACATAATATTCTCAGTTCCTAAGTCTCCCCACTGATATTTATATAACCCTTGGCAGTTTGGGTTGGTATTGTGTGTGTATTTTCATAATGTGTTTAGTGCTGCACAGGGCGAATGAAAACCTAGCTAAACTGGATGATGGTCCCTGTAAGGACAGGATGGGGTTCTTTTGAGAAAAATCGAGAGTGGCTTACATCTCCCAAGGACTGACAGGGCCATGGTGGGCAGGGCCACAGCAAAGTCAAAGCAAAGTACAGATGAGGGTGGTGAGTTCTTCCACTATCCTGCCCCACATAAGCCTACTCCATGCCCAGCAATGTGGAAGGTGCTGCAGGTACAAGAGAGAACAAAATATAGACCTTCTCCTCGAGGAAGCTACCATAAGTCATGGAAACAACTGAGGAGGTAATTAGAGCTCTGGCAGATGTCATCTAATTGCAGTAAGTACAAGGCATTCTGAGGGCACAGAGGAAGGGTCCCTGTACCAGTCTGGGATGATCATGGAAGGCTTATGGGAGGAAGCAGTGTCGGGGGTGAAGTACGAAGAACAGCCAGGGTTAAGTGGAAACTCAAAGGAGGGAGGTGTGAGCAAGGCAAAGGAAACAATCTGTGCCAATGCCCAAGAGGAAGTGAGCACCTAGGCCTACTGAGGACTGCAAACAGCTTAATGCACCGGGTTGGAGAGTTTTAGATGCAAGAGAGGCCTCATCACCTAAGAGGCAGTACCAGAAAAAGCCCAAAGGGGGTGACTACAGTGAGAAGCAAAGGGCCAATGAAAATGAGCCAGGATCTCTAGCATCTTCACCTCAGAAAGAACTCCTACTGATTTGGAGCACCTGGGTGACTTAGTCGGTTAAGCGTCTGACTTCAGCTCAAGGACATGATCTGGCAGTCTAGGGGTTTGAGCCCCACGTTGGCCTCTCTGTCAGATTCTGTGTCTCCCTCTCTCTCTGCCCCTCCCCCACTCATGCTGGCATGCTTGTCTCTCTCAAAAACAAATAAACATTAAAAGAAAAAAAATAACTAGGTCTGACTCACTGACAGGTTTCTGGAGAGCAAGCAGTCAGATGGCCCTATAAGAGATGATGCTGGTCCCCAACTCCAAGGACAGAGCAACAGCCAACTACCCACCTCCACAGATAGGAATACTGAGCGGGCCTTACCACAACCCCATGAGGAAGACGGAATTATCTCCATTTTACAGATAAGTTGCTGGCTTCTGTACATTGATCCTACTTTCGATTAGGGAAACCTACTCGTCTTGGTATGGTTTGGACTTTTGGTTTTAGCACTGCAAATTCCATATCCTAGAAATCCCTTCAGTGCCAAATAACCAAGATGGTTGGTCACCCTGCTGAGGGTTTGTGAGGTACACACAGTGGACAAAAGGGTTTATGCCCCAGGTTCTTATATGGGAACTGGTGCAATGTTAAATGTGATCTAACCCAGAGAAATTAATCTGGACCCTTTGAGCCATGGGACTCTCTGGAATATCTTGGGGGATTGGAGGATTGTAGATCACTGGCAAAAATTCTTAATAATATGTGCAAGGCACAAAGACTAGTTGAGGGCCCAGTGATCACTAGCTGTTGTCCTAAAGGGGAAAGAACTACTTACTTAATACTTATAGAAAACAGCAATTAGTCAAAACACTGGTCTAAATTTAATCTCTGCTGCTGTTAACTTAGAGTTAACCAAACATTTTCAGTTTTAACCCGTGACACTGAAAATCTTCCTAAAATAAATGAGTCCACTTACCTACACAGAATATAGTAAACATATTCTCATGTGTCTTTGTTAACTAGGGATCTTACAGTGCCTCACTCATGGCCATGGCTTACACGGTTACTGTTCAACAGATGGAGTTAAAGTTTAGAAGATAAAGAAAAAGAACACAACACAGTTGCCAAAAAACTATGGTCACAACAGGATATTACTTTATGACAGTATCTGACAGGCAGGGGGTGGCTGATACATCTTTAGAGAATGAATGATGGCAAAAAACTGGGCTATGTGGAATTACAGAAAGGAAAATTACCAGGTGATGAGGGACCATAAGGCAAGCTGAGGGCCAAGTACAAGTTAGCACGGCTCCCTTCCGCACAACCCACAACCGCGCGCGCGCGCCCTCCCCCCCCAGGTGGGATGTGTGTGATATTCCTCAGGCACTCCTGGCTGCCCAAGAACAAAGGAAAGGACAGAAACAAATGGTTAAACTAATAGTCTCCACCAGTTTACAAATATCTCTTCAATAGCCTAATCTCCAGGAACTCCCTACTATCTTAATGATAATGCTTTGCTAGAGGGAAAAATAACCTAAGCTTGAAAACAGCTAGGCCTCTGTAAATCCTCTTTAGCATATGGAAATCCCTTTAAGAAACTTCCTCTTGACTTTACCTCCCCCAACTCCACGGTATATAAGCAGCCACTCTTCACAACCCTAGTGCAGCTCTTCCTGCCCATGGGTCCTGTCCCCGTGCTTTAATAAAATCACCGTTTTGCACCAAAGACATCTGTCTTGAAGAATTCTTTCTTGGCCATCAGCTCCATACCCCTACCAACACCCAAAAACCCCATCACCAGAGATAGTGAATGAGACAGATGATGGCTTCACTTGAGGTTTTGCTGTGGTGCTATTGAGCCAGGCAGCTCTGTACAGGGTTCTGGTCTGAGAAAAGGGAGCATAAGCTCTTCAAGGGAACTCCTTTCCTTGCAAAGGTGTATGAGTGAAATAGCCCATGTGGCCTTCAGGCAGCAGCAGATGCAGAAAGACTTCAAACTGATGTGAGTCCAGGGCCCACCATTAAATCCTGACTTAAAGGCATCCTCCCAGAAGCAACGTTAGGCAGACACAACTCCCCATCGTGAGAACTCCTGACACAGGAATGGCGTTAGGAGCCTTAGACTCTCTCTCTGCCAACAAATAATGATCGCCAACATATTTCTGGTTACTTTTCAATGAAAAAATATTTTCAAAATCCAACCATGCTTGAATAGAGCTATTAAAAAAACTGCTCAGCAGGGTTGAACTTTTATTAGCCTCAGAAAACTTAGGGAAAAAAAGTAAAATTGAGCAGCATTTATCACTGGTAATATAGAACTATATTTCCCTCTACAAGTTCCAGCTTTATGGGAGCATCCTGGGTAACTGAGCTTCTGCCGCATGGTGAAAATAATCATTCTGTCCACATGGCTTAGCTCTCTAATTGTGATCACTCCTTTCAATGACACGCTTTCTGTTGGATGCTGAGACAGAGAGGAAGGCAGTCATCCCACAAATATTCAGGTGATGTCTGCAGCACAGTCAGGCAGCATATTCAGGGCAGGATGCAGCAAAGGGCACTGCCTGGATGGAGCTGGGTCAGGAAAACAAGACAGGGAAGGTTTTGGTTTCGTTCTGCCAGACCTCTGATGTGAGTGAGCTACTTCTCCAGGCCTTGGCCTCAGAAGCAAAGGCTAAATGCCCCTTAGCTGATGCTAGGAGCGGCTACCCCAACCCTGGTTTGGGGGCTTTGATTCCATTTAGTGATTCAGTTTTAAATTGTAGCCACCAAAACAGGTGGGCATTGAGTAAGTCTCCAGGTCATGGAAAACCAGTCAAAGAAGTAGATAAGATAGAGATTCTAAGGACTTGTTCATCTTTCCTGTAGCATCAAGAGACCAATAGCCTACAAAACTGTGTTCAACATAATCCACAAGGACCTCATTCTACAAGAAGAAAACAACTCTTAAGAAGACCAGCACAGTGGGCACAACCTCTCTGTTCCTGCACCTAACACTTACTGCCTGGATAAGGCCTAACATTAGTTTGTACCCTCTTCTAGACATTCTTAGGAGCTTTCCATTTTATTTTATTTTTTCAAGTTTATTTATTTTGAGAGAGAGAGAGAGAGAGAGACAGACAGACACAGCATGAACGGGGGAAGAGCAGATAGAGAGGGAGATCCAGAATCTGAAGCAGGCTCCAGGCTCTGAGCTGCCAACACAGAGCCTCACACAGGGCTCAAACCCACAAACCGTGAGATTATGACCTGAGCCAAAGTCAGATGCTTAACCGACTGAGCCACCCAGGTGCCCCAGGAGCTTTCCGTTTTATATACATGCTGAACTACACAATCTGCTGACCTTCCTTTGGGGGAATGCACATGCCTGGACTCACTGCACCAGAAAAAAAACAAAAACAAAAAACTACCACCTAGAGTCAAGAAAAACAAAAAACAAAAAATACCTGTCATTCACCATACCTCTAGGAAGGGGTTTAACGGCAGCCCAGGGAATCTGACAACATTTTGTGCAGTTAGCCATTTCCATGCTCAACTCCTCTCCTTGCCTACCACCCAACCCCATTTCTCATTTGTTTATGCACCTGCATGGACAATTTGATGACAAGGTCTTGTGTCTGCAAGGCCATACTTTATACTTCTATGTATTTGTCTTCCTTCCCACCAGAATGAACTCTGCTTAACACACCCTAGGTTTCCAATAAGCAAAAGGAGGGAGAAGAAAGCCCTGAATATTCATGTTTATAGCTAACTGGGAATCCAGAAATTAGGTTCCTATTTATCTTCTATTGCTAAAGCTGACTTTCGTTCCTATGAACATGTCTCCCCTAAAACTGTTGTGGACACTGATGACGTGAGGCACTCTTTCTTAACCTTTTAAGACTCACACCCACTTTTGATAATCATAAAAACCTTCCCTTCCCTAACCGGATTCTGATGTGCCCTTTCCATGGCTGTTTCAGGAAACTAAGATGTGCGTTCTCAGTCTCCCCTGCTGGATCCTCTCCTCTCCCCTAAATCTGATAACTTTCAAATCTACATCTCCATTCCCAGCCTTTTCTCTGAATTCTAGAGTTATTTATCTGACTGACTTCTTGACATCTTCCCAAGAATACTTTATTAGGATCTCAAACCTAACAACGGCCACAACCAAATTTTTAATAATCTTCCCATGCTGTTTATTCCCTAGGGCTCCCAGTGCTGGAAGCTGGACACCACCATTCATGCCTTTGCTCGAGGCCAAATCCTCACTCATCTTTGGCTCCTTTCTCACCTATAGTTCATCCATCCAGTCAATCCACCAGCAAATCCTGTCAGCCCTACCTTCAAAACATGTCGGGATCCAGTCACACCTCTGAGTCTCCTCCAAGCCCCCTGGACTGAGCTGGTGGCATCCCCATGGGGGTCTCTGGGCTTTGGCCTTGCCCCTCCCCCGACTCCAAGTCTAGTGTCCCTCAGCAGGGGGCGTGTCATCATTCACCTTACTCCCCTGCTCTGAACTCTCCAATGGCTTCCAGGCATGTTTAGCACACAAGCTAAACCCTCAGCCTCCCAGGTTATACATGAACTGGCCTGGCTCACTCTATCCAAATATAACCAAGCAATCTGGGGGCCCCTGGCTGGCTCAGTGGGTAGACCCATAGGACTTTTGATCCTGGGGTTAGAAGTTCCAGCCCCACACTGGGCGTAGAGATTACTTAAAAAAATAAATATTTTACCCATCAGCCCTCAGTTTGTTCTCAACTGATGGGTACAGAGGGGAGTGGAAGGGGGGAGATGGGCATAGAGGGGGCACTTGTGGGGATGAGCACTGGGTGTTATATGGAAACCAACTTGACAATAAACTATTAAAAAAGAAAAAAATATTTTTAAAATAATTTATGTAAAAACATAAAAGCAAAACAAAAAACAAACCAAATAATCCACGCAATCCCTTGCCTCAGTACTGAGACACTTATTCTTCTTCCCACTTGAACTCACAAATACTTTTCAACTTCACTTCCCTCAGCTCTCTGTGATGAACATCCTCTCCTCAGAGAGGCTCTACACTCTCTTTTCTTACCCTGCTTTGCTCTTCTGCATAGCACTTAACACTTCCTGGCATTCTATTTTCTATCTACTGAATTATTATCCCTCTCCTTCACTGGAATGTAAACTCCACGAGAAAAGGACGTTGTTTATTCACTGCTGTACCCACCATGCCTGAGGTGATGGTGCCTGACAGAGACTAGGTATTTTTTGCTACTGAATGAACGGATATTTTCAAATAGAAATATTTTATGCGACTGAATTTCCTAATGTTTATATTATGAAAATATTTCCCCCTTTCCCAAGCAAATCATCAGATAGTGTATGTTTTTTTTTTTTTAAATGACCCAGCTCCCCTGCTTAGGTTCTGATACGTCTGCCATCTTTGAAACACCCCCCTGGTAAGTGGACTAGGATGCCCCATCCCCCAGAGGGTCAGTGATGTGGTGGATAGGCTCTGTGTACACAAACCCATGGCTATGTCCTGAGTTTTATCCAAGCAGCTGACATGTTTTATAGCCTTCGGCCTCTTACTAAAGCCTTAAAGCTTTATTACCTTTGAAAAATGCTCAGAGAATTCAACTAATAAAGAGACTGTCTGCCTTATTTATGGCAATGGCAGTGTTTCTTTCAGTTAATTTTGAATAGGGCTGGCTCAAATTTCAATGCCAAGTGGTTTGCTATACTACTTTTGTTGTATGCTTCCAAGCAGTTAGGGCCCAGTGGCCACAGAAAATACTATGGAACATTAAGAAACTTTCTGGGGAGAAAAAAAAAAAAAACAGAAAGAAGCACAGATCTCTCCTGCCATGTATCTTCTATACATTTTGGGTTTTCTGGTGGCTTCTTCAGTATGGGTGCTTTTCAGAAGAGCAGTGCTTTCCTTCATGAATGAGCCCCATTGATCATGACACACCAAGTGGTCAGAGTTAGCTCCAAGGGGACAGCCACTCTCCCAGCCTTTTGGCATTTTCCCAGCATGGCAGTGAATGCCACCCTGCAGAGACCAGTATATCTTTCTGGGAATTCCACCCTTCTCTCCTTTACTTGGCCGCTTAGCAGACCTCCGCTTCAGACAGCTCAATCAGCTGACGTTTGTCTACTGTGTCTTTACTCCTTTTCTAAAAACATCATCTTTCTGAAACTTTTGTAGGTGACACTTTGGAACTCTCAGGTGAACACAAGGCATTATTAATTTCCAATCACTTGAGAAATAAGGCAGACACAGCACGGTTCAAGGATATAGTCCAATTCTGACACTGGAATTGACATAAATAGAAAACACTGATCCATATCAGTTCTGCTCTTTTACCTCCTCAATAAATAAATACAATAAATCATATGCAAGTCACAGTGAACATTTTCTTATATGCGTAAGTATGTCTTTATTGCTTAAAAGCTTTGAAGTTTGTAACATGAAATCTCATTTAATCGTTTAGAAATGCAAGTTGTTAAGTGGCTTGTCCAAAGAGGAAAAGGGTAGATACTGATTATCAGGCATTTTGTCATCCAAGTCAAAAATTCCCACAAAATCACTTCCATTTTTAACCACAAATCTGGATTCCTAGAACATGTGTGTGTGACTTAACTCTGTGGTCCTTGCACCCCTCTCAGGCTGTATAAGTGGCTTTTTTCCTCTGTTCTCTGAACACTGCACATGGGCAGAGCCAACATAAACTATACGCTAGTGACATTCTGAGCGACTCTCAAATTCCTGCACTCTTCTGCAAAGCTCCACTGCCGACCCTCCTCAGCTCACCCAGCCTCCCTCAAACACTGTTTTACATTTTCTTCTCTTCACTCAGTTTGGTTGGACAAGTATTTTGTTAACAGTCCTTTGGCTAATGTCAGGGTAGGGCTTCTGGCAAAAGTCAGGGCTGCAGCATTTCAGAGGCCGAGCACTACCTCTAGAAAATATTCCCGTTTTAACTCTTTTACTCCTCTTTTCTTCAGCCACGCAAAAAGGAAGAAGCAAAAAATTAAAAAAGCTTCATATGCTCAACAAAGATACATACAGCCACAAAAACACTGTCTTCTGGTTTAAAACCAAAAGAATCTTAACGTCCTCACTCGGGGCTTACGAGTCCTGAATCCCCAAACACAGATAAAGTCTTATAAGTAAGTCATATCTGCCAAACTTGAACTTCTGACTTTTGGGCCTTTTCAGTTTGCTTGTGTGAAAATGTGGCCAACATTATGACGGTTCACCCTCCACACAGCCCACAACATCTCACTGCTAGTGGAACCTCAGTTTGTTCAGGAAGAGATGCCGTGAGCTCAGAAAAGGTCCTGGCCTGAGGGCAGGCATGCGCCCTGGCAACCTGGTGAGACCTGAGGGGAAGCTCTGTGGGGATGCCAGGAAAGGATTCTGCCTCTCATAAAGGACAGAAGCAGTGCGGTAGATTCCCCACTGGTTCTCAGCTATGAAACTGGTCATGAGGCACAGAACTGTGACAATCATTTAGTGACCACCAGAAAGTAAGTCTATGTTTTAAACTCAACACCGCAAACAGAGTAGATCAAAGGAATGGAGACAGGTCCATAGTGGCAAAGGGCAGAAGCAGCTGTCTCTTCAGACGTTCTGAAGATGTGGAGAAATGGCTCTCTACTTGTTAGGACCACAATTTTTCATGTTTTCTGTCATTTATAGCCTTGACACACATAAGATGATAAAAGAGAAATTTATGGCTTCTTAATTTGGTTTCCTTTAACTTAGAGGTAAGAAAATTTGCTTGGCAAACCTCAAGGTAGTAGGGCAAATATAACTTGCTGTTGCTTTATTATTTAGCACAGAGGCCCTCAAGTCTTTCTCAATCCACAGCGATTGCTCTCCATCCATCCATCCATCCATCCATCCATCCATCCATCCAATCATTCCCTTCTAAGCAACGATTTCAACCATCCAATCATCCATCCATCTTTTCTTTTATTCCTCCACCAAGCACCTGCTGAGCCTCTACCCTGTGCTGGGCACTGGGGATACAAACAACCCAAAGGACAGAAAATACATATCCATTTTAGAGATAAGGACACTGAGGTTCAGAAGATTTAAATGTTTTTTCCAAAACCACAAGTCTACAAGTGGCAGAGCTAGGACTCAAATCTAGGACTATCTGAGTTCACAGGCTTGTGCTTTTCACTACATCATGCAGCTTCAACCCTAGTCATCACTTTGTTAGCCTAATTTAGAAATAATAAAAACTATATTTCTAATATTCTGCAATTCTTACTACCCCCACCTCACCATCTGCAGCTAATCTAAAGTAGTTACACTGTACTGTATCTAGACATTTTGTCTCACCAAAACCAAATGTCCACTGTCCACCTAGAAGTCTGACACCATGTTACAGGATGACAGCATCCCCATGATGACTTCTGCTTCCACAGCATTCATCTTGACCCTATGGGCTGCTGTATGTGCCATCACTTGGGGACCTTTTCTACCTTACTCATCAGTGCCTGGTACTCTCTGGCACATGACAGGTCCTCCCTACATATCTGTTAATTAAAATGAAGAAAAATAAGCCAAAGAATCAAATGCTGTCTCAGGAAGTCCTCAATGCCAATTCTTAAGACTCTTAGTTTAATGAGTTGATATCACTTCTAAGACCTTGGCAGACAGACAGTGCCATTCCAGAAGGTGCATAATAAGTTGCTGACTGAGCAATCTGCACATGATGTTTATAGCAAATGTATTCTTGTGAAACCCTGGAAACAACCCAAATGTCTAGTACTTGGATAAAAAGTTAAACCGATGGCTACTTATCAGCCCAGGGGATTATTTTATTGCCTATTATAAGGAGAGAGATGTGACCTGCAGAGGACGCAGGAAAAGGGCAACATGAACCAAGGTTAGTTACAAAAGTAGACCAGCAAAGTGGATATATACGCTAATCCCAACTATGCAAAAATACACACGTGGACACTGGCGTTACAATGGGAGTCTAAACTCCTAAGAACAGTTCCCAAGTGTCCAATGAAAATTCAGAATCTAATAAGACCACTCACAACTGACTCTTCTATTATTTTATCCCTGCAGACCTTCCTCTGATTAATGTGACAGAATTCTTACAGAAGGCATCATCATAATGGAACATGTGACCAGTTTCGAAAAACATGCTTTCTAGGTACCTATGATGAAAATGAATGCCTTACTACTAAAAGACATCTATTTATTTGCCAGGCTCAACATATACATTGTTCTCAGTATCTGAAGGCCATGTGATAATGAATGCCCTGTGTGTGCGTGTATGTGTGTGAAAAGCACAATACGTGACACTTTCCAACTCTACATCAGATAACCCAGTTTGCTTTGCAGGAACAACCATTCCTTGCTGAGACTGGCACACTCAGGATGTTTTCTACTTAAGGCCTGCATTGCCATACCCTTCCCTTGGCTAAATCTGGCTTCTTCCAGAATTTCTGAACTTGGGTGCACCTCCCTCACACAACAATGCGTACCACTTCTTGAATATTTTGCTATGTACTAGGCATGGTTAGAAGCACTTCTGAGTCCCACTTCAACCTCGTTTTCTACTCTAACCCCAGACACAGAGTACATGGCATGCAGCAGATGATCAGTAAATACATGTTTAACCAGAGTTACACTTTAGTTCATTTAATTCTCATGTCCACACTGAGGAGGTATTACAATTATCAACACTTTACAGATGGGGTCTAGAGAGCTAAAGTCAATTGCTCAACAGCTAATATTTTGCTAAGGGCAACAAGAAAGGATGTTATCTTTCTACTTCAGCTCACCCCATTTCAATACCTGGCTCATTCTAACTTGGAATATCACACTTTTATGAGTTAAAAAATTAACTGATAAGACACAAAAAGTCATGATCGCAAGAATAATTTCTAAAATTCTTTGTCCACTCAAAGTGCCATTAAAATGCAGACCCTTGAAAGGCAGGGACCTCCTACCCATTAACACTTCACTGGAAGATAGAAACGCTCTAAGAGGTGTCATCAAATATGGGACATGTAGAGAAAGGAAGTCCCACTGCTTGTCCAGTACTTACACATATAAGCACAGTTGAGTTAGGCAGCTCAAAACCATGAGTTCAACCGACTATGGGGAAAACAGCAACAATAATACAAGTACAAATAACACAGAAGTAAGACCTAACACTCCACACCTAAAACCTCAAAAAGCTCAACTAGGGGTATGTGGCTTAAGGAAAAGGGCCCCTTGCTGTGGTAGTTCTGACCTGGGGAAAATCCCAAATCGCAGATGAATTCATTCAACTGATTCACAATTACATTTTTCATACTTTGCCTGAAGAAGTTCTGACCTAGAATATGGGGTGGGAGATGGCGGGAAGAAAAGGATCAGTCTAGTTCCAGTGGGTAGGAATGCAGTCTCTGGGATCTTCCTAATGTGGACCATAGTATTTAACAAAAAACCACTCCCTGAAAGCCAAAGCCTTTCTCAAGTTCTGTTGCAAGCAGGGCAAGGCAACCAGCGCCCCCACCGGCACTATAGAATCACCACAATGGCCCGAAACAAGCTTCCCTGATTAAAATGCTCTCTCTTCAGATCCTAGGTCTCTTCAGCCGCCCTCCTCTGTTTTCTAATGCCCTATACAACATGAGGCTACCGGAGCTCACCAATCTCTACCTTCCTCTACCGTGGTGACTGCCCCTCCTACCCTCTTCCCCTCCTCACACAGGCCTCTTAGCCATGCCGTTGCCCCAGGCTGGAATGCCCTCTGTCCATTCGAGTCCAGTCAGACCCTGCTAATTCCCACTCTTCCAAGCCAACTCCCTCATCCCCACTTCCCTGATTGACTTCCAATCACTTTCCTGTGTGCTAAGCCTTTCTGTGGAAAGAAACAGACTCCCTTGAGTGACCTCAATTGTTAGACACTCATTGTAAGTATATACAGACAATAAGAGCCATGGGACGGGACAGGCCTCACTGAACCAAAACAAAACAAAAACAAACAGGCCAAGAACTGGAAGGAACCAGGACAGCCTCCAGAATTAGATTCTTTAGTCTCCCAACAGAGGCAGGAGTGTGGAGTCCCCTACAGTGATGATGACCCAGCCTTTTCTTCTCTGCTTCTGTTGCTCCTGCCACACATCTTGGGTCTTCCCCACGCTTCCTCATAGTTTCTGCTGACTCAAAGCCTGCCCAATGGTCTCTCTCAGATTTTCTTTCCAGCCCACAAATTAGAATGCCACTAGGCAACTCTCCCTGCCCTGGTGTCTTTCATGCACAAATTCTTATAAAGAATCCGATTGGGCCCATGGTGGCATTTTATTGGGCTGACCAGTACTGCTCACAGCAGACCAGGATGCTTGTCAGACTATGGCTGCCTTAGGGTCAGGGGCTCTTCTTGACCCAATCAACTGTGGCTAAGGAGAGAAAGGGAAGGGAAGAAGTCACATTAGTTAGGAACATGGCTATTTTTAACAGTTTGGGCTGCTTCCCTCAGAAGAAATTGGACTTTTTAGAAGGGGCCACAGACACATTAGTCCCTCTGGTGAATGGCTCTTCTTCACATCTCTAGTGCACTTATAAGAATATGCATCCCTCGACCTGGTCATGGATGACAGAGCACTGTATACTACTCAATAGCCACTTCACGCCTACTTGTCCTGATTATTATACCTAACCAGGTAGTACCAGATAACCCAGAACCACAGGACACTCATGGATGAGCTTCACTGGAGGAGGGACTTAAGTTCTCACGGGTATCTGCCAGAGACTGCAACTGTTTGCACGATCTTCTCATAGAGATATTCTCGAACTTTTGGTCTTAGGACCCCTTTACACTCTTTAAACTGAGGATCACGAAGGGCTTCTGTTTATTTGGCTTAACCTATTGATATAGTTACTGTTAGGAATTAAAACAGAAGTTTTGAAAATATTTATTAGTCTATTAAAAATATCACTGGTAGGGGTGTATGGCTGGCTCAGTTGGTTGAGCATCCGACTCTTGATTTTCAGCTCAGGTCATGATCCCAGGGTTGTGGGATCGATCCCCACTTCAGGCTCCAAGCCTGCCTAAGATTCTCTTTCACTCCACCCCTCTCCCTTGCTCACGCTCTCTCTCTAAAAAAAATCAATACTATGTGTGTGTGTATGTGTGTGTGTGTGTATGACAAATCCATTAGATCTGAAAGAAAGCAATATTTTATGAGAAACTTTTCTAAAACAACAAAAATTAGAACACATTTACATTTTTTTAATTCTACTTAATGTCAAATCTGCAAGTCTCTAATAGAAGACAGCTGGACTCTCATTTCTTCTCAACTCTTCTGAGTTCAGTCTGCTGCATGATATGTTGCTTTGGTTGTCATATATGAAGAAAGTCTAAGCTTACACAGATATAGATGGAAAGGCTTTTCAGATAACTGGATATTTTTCTTTGAAACTATGCCAAAACTTGAAAAAAAATCATCTCCTGTTAATTATTTACGAGAGACAGAGAGACACAGTATGAGTAGGGAAGGGGCAGAGAGAGAGGGAGACACAGAATTGGAAGCAGGTTCAGGCTCTGAGCTGTCAGCACAGAGCCTGACACCAGGCTCGAACTCATGAACTGCAAGATCATGACCTGAGCCTACGTTGGATGCTTAACCAACTGAACCACCTAGGTGCCTCTTCAGGAGAGGATTTCTTAAAGCTTACCTCAAACCCTTTCAATGAACTTTTCATACTCTGTTATATGAAAATTAAATAGTCTACCTTGCATTTGAATAGAGCTTCTACCCAGGCAGGGTTTATAGCATACACACTGGTCACTGAGAAATACTGGCTCCCTGATTTCCACAGGTGTTCCGAATGTTGACACATTTCATCACATAGTATCAAAAACCACACTCATTAACATCACCACTGATCTCACCGGACCTCTTTAAGTATACTTGAGGCAATGCATGGGCTGTCATCAAGCTTATGGGGACAGACACAAGTTCTTTAAAATTCCAATTTTTGCTTGCAAGCTAGAATTTCATCATGGGCAAAATACACTGACAGTTGTTTCTCTTGAAGTGACAGCCTGACTTTGTTCTTTTTTGAGAAACTGTCCACCAAACATCCAAGTCTGAATAGTCATAGTTTGTCTATCAGCCATTCTTTCAAGTAAAAATGGGGTCAGTTCAGCTTGCAACTCAATCGCGCAAGTGTTTTCCCTTCAGACAATCATCACACTTTATTATCAGAAGAGCTTTATTCTCCCAATTGTGCCACACAGAATATTAAAAAGATGTGCCTTCAAGGGCTGAGACTTAGTAAAGCTAATCATTTTTACTGCTTCAAGGACACGTGTATGTGAAAATGGCAATTTGTTTTAACTGTGAGGCTGTGGTGGTGAGGAATGTGGGCACTAGTACCATTTGGTGCCACTTCCTTGCTTATTATTAGGCACCAAGAATTTTAGCCACCACTGCTTTTGCATCATTCAATAGGACGAAAAGGCCAAATAATATCTTATTATGAAAATAAATTTGACTTTGTGGACACCCTGAAAAATTCTTGAGACTCCCAGAGTCTTTGAGCCTCACCCTGAAAAACACTGTTCTAAAAAATGCTCAATAGGGGCGCCTGGGTGGCTCAGTCAGTTTACGTGTCTGACTTTGGCTCAGGTCATGATCTCACAGTTCATGGGTTCAAGCCCCATGTCGAGCTCTGTGCTGAAAGCTCAGAGCCTGGAGCCTGCTTCAAGATTCCCGGTCTCCCTCTCTGTCTGTCCCTCCCGCGCTCATACTCTCTGTCTCTCTCTCAAAATTAAACATTTTTTAAAATTTTTAAATACTTAATATTCCTAAATTCATCAATCAATGAATAAAACTTCATACTAAGGATGGAAGTTCTGGAAAGGTTTCATGGATGAGGTACCTTTCCAGTGGGGTCATCAAGACCACACAGGATATGCATAGGTGCACAAGGGTGGGAGGAGCTCGGGCAAAGGGAAAGGTGGAAATATGTAGGCAACGTAACTGGAGTATAAGCAGAAGAAAATATAACTTTAGATGAGCAGGACCTTATGTGTTGCAAAGCACATTCTCTCTCACACACACACACACACACACACACACACACACCCCCAGCAATCTCCATCAGTTCCCCACAACAACGCAGTGAGTAGGTTACCAACATCCCAGTGGTGCAGGGGAGGAGACTGAGGTCAGTCTGCAACTCTCTAAAGGCAGAGACTATGCTTGCTTTTCCCATATGAATTTTGAACCCTCACACACTGATCAGCACACCAAAGGTACACAATAAATGTTCATGGAGTTCAATGAACCAATGAAGCTCAGAGAACTTTGTTACCTGCTCAAGATCCCACAGCTGGGAAGCGGTGGCCCCAGCACCAGACCCAGGTTTTCTGGCACCAGACCCATGTCATTTCCGCCATACCCTGATGTCTTCAAAGTGACAGAATGCANGGGGGGGGGGGGTGGGGGTTGGATATCAGTACCAGTGGTCTATGAACGGAGGAATTTGGGGTAAGGGAGCTAGCTACATGATGGCATTTGTGGGACAGAGGAAGAAACCCAACAGGGTCTGGGCGGCATGGGGTAGTAAAGGACAGGACAGACCAATTTCGATCCTGTTTTCATGGTCTAAATGAAAAGACAGATGGGGGTGGGAGTAGTGTCACACTTCACAGATTTCCCCAAATTCTGACACTTCACTGTGTGAATTTGGACAAGTTAGCCTTCCTGTTTGATCCTTACCTTCCTTATCTGCAGAACAGGATAATGATCATCTATAATTTCACAGAATCACTGTATTAAATGAAATGCACACAAGGCAACCAGCACAGTTCTCGGCTCAAAGAATATTAGCTACACGAAAGGAAGGAAGGCTAAGAGGAAAAGAGGAAGGAAGGCCGAGATGGAGGGAGAAAAAAAGGGAGAGAAGGAAATACTTGTTGAATGCCTGAGTGAACGTGGGCAGTGCCACAGGGAGAGCTGATCTACAAGCCCCGCAGTGGTTTCAAAGCTAGAGAATCTAAAAGAAGCTTTAGCTCATTCTAAGGTTTCGAGCCTGAGTAACCAGAAGAAGGAGCAGACACACAGGTGGCCACAGGGAATCCAAATAGAGGTGCCAAGAAGACTTGGTACTATGGATGCCAAAGGGCCAGACTTCCAACAAAGATCAGGAGGTCCTCTGGAGAGAGGGAATGGACAGTGAGGGAAGGGCACAGAGTAATGGGATCAATTAACATTATGGGACATTATAAATGAGGGCAAATGGAAAAAAGGGAGAAAACGGGACCAGAGACACACAGAAAAGGGAAGCACCTGCTTAAAACCATTTATTAATGCTCCAAACCCTCATCTGCAAGGCACATTTAGGATCTATCTCTGTCTCCAGCCAGCCATTCCTGCTGCCCTGCCAAGCCTGACATTTGATGCTTTCACGACACCAGACTTCTGCAGACTCCACTCTGCCTGAAAGGCATCCACCGCTTCCCCCAAAAGCAAATTTCTCAAAAAGTGGCACCTGTAGCACTTACTCTTTTTTAAACGTGTATTTATTTATTTTGAGAGAAAGGGGAGGGGAAGAAAGGGCAGGGAGAGGAGGAGAGAGAGAGTCCCAAGCAGGCTCCACACTGTCAGCAAACAGCTCGATGTGGGACTCAAATTCACAAACTGTGAGATCATGACCTGGGCCGAAATCAAAAGTCGGATGCCTAACGGAGCCATCCAGGAGCACCGGCACTTATTATTTTTAAGGTCATCTGTTAAGATTATGCAAAGACAAAACTATCATTAGGGAGAACAGTGCTCAATGTGGTACCTTTGAAGCTCTGGTCTGCTCATCTTCCCCTAGGCTAGTCCAGCAGGCTACCTCCCCCTGCCCCACCTGCTGTGGCCACCACGCCCCACCGCACATGGCGCCTCTCCCTGCTCCTTTCCCAGCCTCCCACTGGACCCTGCTCCTCCTGCTGCAATAGAATGAGGTGTGTCTCCTGCCTGCCAAGACATGACCCTGTCCCAGATGTCTCAGATGCCCAGGCCCAGTTGTGTGGCTGAGTGGGTCAGGAAAGCTGGGATAGAAGGTACCGTAAGAGGAATGACAGAGGATGGGTACTGTTGGCCAGAGGTGTGAGGAGAGACCAAAGGTGATAGACAGACATGTCCAGAAGAAGTTAGTAGATTTCCCAAATGTTAGACTATTAAGGATCTAAAGCATGCATTCTCATCTGGAGAGGTACTTCCCACTCCCCACCTGGGGGAGGGAAGTAAAAAAAAAATTCTTAGATATTACATAGTTTATGTCCCTCCAAAGCTCGACCCTACTCAATAAAATCTTATTCTTTATCCCACTTATATTTATCTTTAAATTAAATTCAAGTCAATTTAATTATACTTATTTTCATTTTTCTCTTTATGGGGTCATAATGAACCAAGGGTTGAGAAGCACTGATCTAGAAGGTGATTCAATACAAGGGGTGAGAGAATGGCACCCTTAAGGGCTGAATGCAGGAGATGTGGAGGGAAGAGCAGTGAGAACGGCTTTTTTCCCCTTCCCTTCATAAGTCAGCTTCCTGAACCATAACTACACGGAGCACTTACATGTCAGGCCCTATGTTAAGTGCTGACCATGTATCGTTTTACCTGTTACCCTCACAACAATCTTAGGAAGTTATGTTTCCTTTTTACAGATGCTTAGAGAATGTAGGGGGCTTACCTAAGGACCCACAAGGGGTCGGTGGTAAGAGATGCAAGTATAGTTCTTAGCCCAAGTCAGACACATTGTAGGGGTGTAATTATCCTGTGAGCAGAGCTGTTAGGCCTGAACAAATCTGTTGGAAGAGAGAAAATGTTTCTGCTACATGGTGAGCTCACTCAAAATTATTACTTGAATGAGACCAGAGAGAAGCAAAAATGCAAGTAGGAGAGAGGAGACAACGGATGGAGAAGGAATCCAGGCAGCAGAAGATGATAGATTCCAAGAGGAAGGGCTGGTGTGGCAAGCCCCAGAGCAGGGAGAGAGTGGAAGGGAGCTGAGAAAGCCAGTGCAGGGCTGTGGGCCAGGTGATGGGGCAGGAGCTGGCAGCTTAATCCCATCCCCACTGAATGTGGACTGAATGAATTCCTGGTGGGATCAATCAACACGACAGCATTACTTTCTCCAGCAACCTTCTTCAATGAGAATCAGTTCATTGTATTATGTCTACCTTCCCTCTCCCCAAGGCCCAGACTTAGGAAAGGCTACTGGACACCATGCTTTAGTGAAATAATGGCCAATCTTTTCTACTATGAAGACAACTTCTTGATATCAAAAACAAAACAAACGGGGCGCCTGGGTGGCTCAGTAGGTTGAGCATCTGACTTGGGCTCAGGTTATGATCTCACAGTCTGTGAGTTTGAGCACCGCATCGGGCTCTGTGCTGACAGCTCAGAGCCTGGAGCCTGCTTTGGATTCTGTGTCTCTCTCTCTCTCTGTTCCTCCCCTGCTTGCACTCTGTCTCTCTCTCAAAAATAAAGAGTAAAAAACTTTAAAAACAAAACAAACCACTTCCTAGCACTTGGTAATAGAAGCTGTCCTCTTAGTACCCATTGTGAGAAAATGCTCAATCCACATGGACTTTGTCCAGCTGAGACCACTTAATATGACTTCATAGTGTCTTTATCACAAAGATGCATTTGAACAACAGATGTCCAACAGGTGAGACATTCAGTCTGCAGGCCATGCCTTCTTTACATCTGGATTTATAAACCCCCTGCAATAAATCCTTCCCCCACCCCCACCTTGGGTCACAGGTTGGAGATCCCTGATCTACAAAAGAGGCAGGAGATAATCCCAGATTGGGACAGCATTTGGCATCAGTTCAAATTCTAGTTCTCTGATGACCAGCAATTTAATGGCAGCGAGTAACTCAAACTCTGTATGACTGTGCCTTCTCATTTGTAAAAATGAGATAGTAATACAAGTTTTCAGCCTCAGGGGAGACTGAATTGATCACATCTAACACGGAGCCTGACACACGATAGGTAGTGAGCATTATTATTTCTTTTCTCTAGAATCAGTGGTTCTTATTTTCAAAGTGTTCCCAGGACCAGTAGCACTTGCATCCTCTGGCAACTAGTTACACAATTTTTTGAACCTCAATCCAGACTCCTCCAGGGGTGGGCCCAGCAACTTCTGTTTTAACAAACCCTCCAAGTTGAGGACCACTTCTCTAGGGTAGTGGTTTTCAACTTTTTTTTCTGTATTACAAGCAGGGGAATCCTTTTGAGCAAAGGTGAAACATGTAACTTTGAGATAGCTCTGATGGTACTGGGTTAGCAAGGCTCCACTTGTGTCCCCTGGGTCCTGCCTCATTCCCCATGGCCATCCCGAGGGAGCTCAAAGGCAGGAAACAGTGGTCTTTGGTACAGTTACAAATATTGCAATTTTTGGTGGCAACATTGAAAAAAATCTAAGAGTCAACCCCTATACCATTCAACCATAATTATAAAGTAAATCCTGCCGCAGTAAAATAAATGCTTCCTGGGATTTGAGGGTTATCTTCAGCTAAGTTACTTCACACGAGGTCACCCTCTAGGTCGCCCTCAAGAGCCCTACTGCTGGCCTGCCTTTGCTATTGTATATGTGTGGGGGCAAACTTCTCACAAATGCCCAGCTGGCTATCCTTCTTCGGCCCCAGCTACATGTCACATTGCCTGCTACCCAGGGCAGGCTGTACTCCACTCAGGTGGGGTCAGCACACCTACTGTGTTGTAGCAGAAAGAGATTTTATGCCTTGACCAAAATTTGGTGATGCACTTCTGGAGAGAGTCAAGGTCCACCAGTGGGCTGTGGGTATGACAGTAGAGAATCAGTGCCTGGGAACAAGGTGTGAGGACCCTAAGGTAGACGTGCTGACTAGGGAGACAATTCCCGAGCAGGTTCCTTTACTGAAAAGCATACGGCACCCCACATTCCACATGGGCCTTATATAGGCTGATGGGGAAAAAAAGCAAAAAAAAAAGAAATGCCACAGTTCTCATGAAAGGGGATCTGCTTTGGTTTCTCAGCAGAAACAACAGACTTTGGATGAGGGAATGCCTAGTTAAGCAAGATTATGAAAAACTAGCACCACTGATCAAATCCATCATCTGTCATCAGTACTGAGTCTTCCAGCTCATATTGCATATGGGCTGTTGACTTATTACTGTCTCTACCCTGACAAAAAGATTCACCTTGACACCGAAGTCCAGCAAGTGCAGCATAGGAGAAAAGAAAACCCACCCACGACTCATATTAAAACTAAAAATATTGCCAGACAACAAATATATTAAGAAGGAGGAAGCAAAGGGATTTCCTCACTGATTTTCTAATTTGAGCCTCTCCCAATATCATATCATGTGTGTGTATGGGGCGGGGGGGGGTGCGGCACAGAATAGGTGTTAACTACTTCAGGTAACAGATGAGGAAACTGAGGAACTGAGGCACAGGTGAGCTAAGTGCCCCTCTAAAGTTCACGCTGCTGATGAGGGGCAAGAACTAGGTCTAACGAGGCCTCAGAGAGAGATCGGAGTCCAACCCCCTCATTTTACAGAGGAGCCAACTTCCATCCAGAAAGTGGGGTGGTTGGTCCAGGGTTAGTCTCCTGGTTTGGCACAAGGCCAGATGTACCTGAACCACTAGAAAAAGTGAGCCTCTTACCTGGTAAGAATGAAGTAAGGGAAGACAGACCTCTTTCTCCTCTAAGATCTCTAAAGCTGGGCTGTCTACACTGATAGCTACTAGCCACATGTGGGTATATAAATTTTAATTAAAATTAAAATTAAATAAAGCAAAAAATTCAACTTCTCAATTACACAAGTCATGTTCCAAGTACTCAAGAGCCATGTGTATCTGGACTGAACATTTCCATGGCAGCGGAAAGTTCTACTGCACAGATCTGCTCTAAAGCACACCCTTTATGACAAGGATGTAAAGCTGGGTGGAAAGCAGGCAGCTGGACCAGGAATCAGGGGTCTCAGGGATGCCACAATTAGTGCTCTGAACTCAGGCAAATCTCTGGGGCTCAGTTTCCTAATTGGTAAAGAGAAGTTGGACTCCATGACCACAATGACCACCATCTCATGATTCTGCACCTAAAACTCCAGAGGCAGGCTTCTGACTCCCCACTTTCCTTTCTTAGGACTTTTCACTCTGATCCTTTATCAAATTAGATCAGGAGAAGAGTGCACTTGGACTTTACTATTTCCTGTAGGAACATAATCACTGAATAAGAATGAGGGGCATCTGGGTGGCTTAGTCGGTTAAGCATCCGACTTTCGCTTGGGTCATGATCTCGCGGTTCGTGGGTTCGAGCCCCGCGTCGGGCTCTGTGCTGACTGCCAGCTCGGAGCCTGGAGCCTGTTTCAGTCTGTGACTCCCTCTCTCTCTGACCCTCCCCTGCTCACGCTGTCTCTCTCTCTCTCCTAGAAATAAATAAAAACATTAAAAAAAAAAAAAGAATGAAACTGCATCTTTCTAATCATTTCAAGGATTAAAATAAGACACAGCCACCAGAACACCCTCTCCAAATATTCCCTGGGAATAAGTGCTGAAGATACTAAGGAATCTACCCCTCAGTGTTCCCTCACCTAAGGATCTACGTGACAAATCTGCTGGACTGTAGGGCCAGAAAAAAAATATTTCTACAGAAAACGGTACATTTCTTTTCACCACAGGGGGAAAACTACACTGTTCACTATGATTTGGGGTTGGGAGGGAGGCTGGTTCCTCAGAGGACCGGATGCTCAGGCATCAGTCCATGCCTGTGCTTGAGGCCCCTGCCACAGTGCCTGGAACAATGCAGTCTCCTTACGGAGCTCCCGCTCACTTCCTGGGTCCACCTCTACCCCCACTGAGTATCTATTGTCAGCAGAGGCCACATCTAATACTTTTTGAAAGTACAGCTAGAATGATAAGATTTTTTTAAAAATAAATAGTTCAATGATCTTTCTACTATTCCAGATTGGAGAAATAGAGATGTGGAGTTTTGCAAGAATAAAAACCAGGAACCTCAAGTCATTGAGCCCAACAGAGTTACTTATCCTGCTAGAATCCACAGAAGGCTGGCTGAGGGGGACACCAGCGTCCTCCTCCTCCCCGTTATCTCCACCAGTCTCTCCAATTAGATTAAACTCCAATTAATTAAAATAACAGTGGCAAACATTAACTGGGCTTCTAGTTTGCTCAGTGCCAGGCATAGTTCTCAGCACTTTATATACATCAACGTATTTATGCCTCACAACAGCCCCAGGAAGGAGGGGCTCTGTCTCCATTTTCCAGGAGACAAAACTGAAGCAGTGAAAGGTTAAGGAACTTGTTCATAGTCACACAGAGCAAGTGGAAGCACTGGGTGCTGGTTAGGCTCCTGCTCTCTGCCATTATAGGACCCCTCTTTTCAATATGGACAATGAACACTGTCTCACCTTATAAAGCATAACTTTAAAAACACCTTTAGAAAACATTGCAAAAACATGCAAAGTAAGAAAAAAAAATTTGTACTTGCTTAGCAAACAGTTTCCAGAATGTCCATTAGCACCCCCTGCAGACTGCCAGCTCTGAGCCCTTCCTGAAATTTGGGACAATGCCAACCCTTTAATTCTGTCACTTTTCCAACATTTATTCTAAACTTCCTCAGTACTGTTTTCTGGTGAAATTACCAAACTACGACATTCGGTTTACCATAATCAACCAAAAGCATGTTAACCATCAGCAAAACTGTTCCTACCTATGAAACCCCATCTTTAACAAGGACAAGTCACAAACAATAAAAAGACAATTGAGCTGGGAACTCATAAGTCCATTCTTTGCAGCTGTTATGAGCCAGTTTAAAAACAAATTTGCATGAGTGATTACTGGGCTTTTTATAAAAATGGTACCTGCCAGGAAGCAGTTCCACTTTCTCTTCTCTGGACTTTCTGTCCTTCACATAGATGCTGACTCCATTAAGCCCCAAGCTTTACAATGCTTTTATGTGCTTTTATGATCTCTATGCTTATCAGGACAATAAAAGAAAAGTTTCTGTAGACAATAAAGTTTCTTAAAGGTATTAGAAAATTAATGCTTCTTGAGTCATGGGTGTTTTTTAGATATTAGAGGATAACATGGTATAGTGAAATAGGCACAGGTCTGAATTCTGGCTGTGCAGCCTTGGGCAAGTTACCAAACCTTTCTGAGTTATAGTTTTCTCTTCCATAAAATGAACTAATTAAATTTTACAAGGCTTGTAAAGCCTGCTTAAGAGCAGGCATAGAAAAGTTATTTTCCGCTCCTTCTCATCATCAAAGTTACAAAAACTAAGTTGGTTTTTAAATAAAAAGTTGGTTTTAAACCACATTACACTCTTGAGATTTCATTTTTCATTTCTGTTCAGTCTATGACCAATAGAGTTCTTGTGGGACTCCCACTTTCAGATACTTCTGGAAAGCATTACCATACAGAAGACTTCTAGCTCTCAGGGGTGAATGGGGAAAATCTATGTGGAATGGACATTCAAATCCCAACCCTCAGAAACAAAACAAAAAACTGTATTTGTATCCAGCAAAACAAACCCAGAAATCATTTCTATGAATGTAAATTTTATAGGCCACCTTCCCTCACCATTTTTCCTTTCCTTGACAAAGTAAAAATACGCTACTGGACATACAACTTATGTTGACCCAACAGCAAATCAAGGAAAGAGCTTAAGTGTCCATCAACTGACGAATGGATCAAGACGATGTGGTTCATGTATACAATGGAACACTACATGGCAATGAGAAGGAATGAAATCTGGCCATTTGCAGCAATGTGGATGGAACTTGAGGGTGTTATACTGAGTGAAATAAGTCAGGCAGAGAAGGGCAGATACCATATGTTTTCACATATAGGTGGATTAAGAGGAACTTAACAGAGGACCATGGGGGAGGAGAAGGGGAATAGTTGGGGAGAGGGAGAGAGGCAAACCATGAGAGACTCTTGAATGCTGAAAACAAACTGAGGGCTGATGGAGGTGAGGGAGAGGGGAAGGGGGGTGATGGGCATGGAGAAGAGCACTTGTTGGAATGAGCACTGGGTGTTGTATGAAAACCAACTTGACAATAAACTATTTAAGAAAAAAAAAAAACTTATGTTGACCATGAAAGCCATTTCTAGTCAAAATTCAAGAGCCTACATATGCCCCTCAAAAACAATTTGCTCTTAGGCTCCATATGGTGAAGCTGGACGTAACACTTATGTCACATAATCCCAGATTTCATCCTTCCCAAGAAAACTGTCATGGGGTGGTGTGACTTGCCAGAGAGACAGAGCCTTGATCAAGTCTCCTGTAGCACCAGAGCACCTTATTCTTGTTCCCAGGTACTGTGCTGTCAAAATGAGGGTGGTAACATTCACCCTTCCAGGACACTCCTTTTTATTTTTGCCTAACAGAATATACCAATAATATAGTCATATGTAGGAAGAGCTTTTTGTTTTTTAAGGGATGGCTTAGATAGCTCCAGGATAGAGCTCAGTACGTTTCAAGGAAGAGGATGCGCAGAGAGGATGCGTGCTCAAAGTCTGCTCCCGAACCCCAAAGTGACGTGAGGAAGACGGGCCAGAATCCATAAGACTCACCGGTTGCCACATCACGACTTCCCCTCGTGTCAATGATCAGCACTGCAGAGGGAGAGTTAACTCAGGCAGCAAGAAGGCCACCCTCCCGGAGCTCCCCACCCCTGACTGTATGCTGAACCCACCTGGGAGTTTTCCACCACCTTTGGGGCCCCAGGCTAGAGGGGCTGTGTGGGTGCGGCCAGGGCTTCGGTGATTGTCAAAATCACTCCCCAGCAGATTCTAACATGCAGACCAGTTCTAAAGCCACTATCCTGGTCTATTCTCTGCCAAGGCTGCCTAAACCACCAGATCCTATTCCCTTTGAGAACTTTTTCTTTTGTTCAGAAGAAAAAAAAAGCTACTTAAAGATAAGCTAAAATCCTACATTTTAAACTTTTCTCAAGCAAAAATTCAAGGTCAGAGTCCTTGGTGTGACTTCACCCCTTTGCCCTGCCTCCCTAATAAAGATTACAACCCAATCTAAGAGATTAGAGTACAGAACATATTCCAGAGGAGANCCTTGCAAAAGGGGGGGGCGGGGGGGAGGGGAAAGAAAAGTGCATCAAGATGTTTACGGTGATGGAAAGAAGTTGAAATATCAGCTTCTCTGCCCTTTGGATACCCTTATGAGAGATCTCCTAAATCTCTAAGACTCCAAGATCTCCTAAGATCTGCCTGACGTCACCAGACTCCTTCCTCCTTCGCTCCATTCCATGGCTTTCCTTAAAAATCACTCACTCCTAGGCAAGGTTCCCCTTCGCCTTCCATCCCCCTGCAGCCTCCTGCTTCCAGCTCAGGCCACCTCTGTCCTCCACTCCAGGGTTCCAGGTGAGCCCTCACCCTGAAGGGTGTAACCCATAAACAGCAGTGCGGCAGCAGTGAGCCAGTCAGGTGGGGAGAGAGGGTGTGTCCTGAGGCCTCTCCAAGCCTGGTTCCTGCCCACTCAACCATCCAGGACAGGCAGTGATAAGCAGTTCTGAGCCCGGCCAGCACCCAGACAGACCCCTGCTCACAGGGTAGATTTGACAAGACTGCACAAAATAGGGAAACAAGAGTTGCGGGGTTCTAATCTCATGTCTGCCCTTAGCTAGCTCCGTGACCCAGGGCAAGTAACAGCAATGTCATGAAAAGAGCCTCAGTTTCCCTATCTATAAAATGGAAAATAATGCTTGACCAGTGCTGTTGTAACAGAAATACCATGCACCGGGTGGCTTAAATAACAAACATTTATTTCTCACAGTTATAGAGACTGGAAGTCCAAAATCAAGGCTGCTAGCAGATTCAGAGAGGTTCAAAAACGGCCATCTTCTCATTGTGTCCTCACATGGTTGGAGGAGCAAGACAGCTAATCCTGTTCATGAGAGCACTGTCCCCATGACCTAATCACTTCCCAAAGGCCTCACCTCCTAATACCATTATTTTGAGAGTTAGGATTTCAACACCTGAATTTTGGAGGGGACCTAAACATTCAGTCCATAACAACCAGACTCCTCGCAAAGCTTTTTGAAAAGACACGCTTAAGGTTAGATTTTAATACAATAGAAATTCCCTAAGTATTGAGTCTTCTGTACACTGGCCAGTGCTGGTCACCAGCAGGTAAAGCTGCATAATTCAATATCATAATGAGTTGAACAGTCTGCTTCTGAAAACCCACACAAGAGAAAATGTAAATATGTCCAGAGAGGATGGCAGGGAAGAGAGCAACAAGGTGACAGCATCTAACATTTATGGAATTGTACATGGCAGCTCTTCTAAGTACACTATGTCTGTAATAATTTCAGGTGAGCCCCAAAACACCCTTGTGAAGTAGGCAGGTACTGTTGCCCCCATTTTACAGATGAGGAATCTGAAGTTCTGAGCACGTTATGGTCGGAATGCATGTGTCCCCTCAAAATTCGCATTGAAATCCTAAACCCAACACCACCATATTTGGAGGCAGCGCCTTTGGGAGGTGATTAGGTCACAAGGGTGGACGCTTCGTGAATGGGATTCAGTGCTCTTCAAAAAGAGACCCTGGAGAGCTCTCCGTCTTCTGTCCGGAAGACTCAGTGAGAAGACAGCTGTCTATGGACCAGAAAGCATGTGCTCATCAGACACTGAACCTGCCAGTGTCTTAATCTCGGCCTTCCCAGCCTTCAAAACTGTGAGGAATACATTTGTCACTTATAAGCCACCTTGTCCAAGGTACTGTCATAGCAAGCTGAAGAGTCAGAGAGGTGGTCACTCAAAGTCACATGACTAATGAGTAGCAGAGCTGGGCTTTAGCCCCGAGCTTGACCTCAAGACCTCATCTTCATCTTTGATGACGCTGCACTTACTTTAACTGTGAAATCATTCTGACTTCCCCAACCGCCCTTACCCAGGCCAAGGAAGCCAGGCACACCTTCCTCTGCCTTTCCATACTTCTCTACTCACAATGCTATGAGACACACCTATCCCAACGCTGTTATTTGTTTGTTCACTTCGTGTCTGTCTTCCCCATTGGCTTGTGGTCCTTAAGGGCAGGAATACCTCATAGCAAGTGCCTTGTAAACTGCTGGTGTGTAATAAATGTTTTCTCAGTGGGTGAAAAATGAAATTATCTAGATTTCAAAAGATAGACAGGAATTCCCTGGGTAGTCTGAGGGAAACTTTTTCAAAAGTAGAGGCAGTACCTTATTCAGCCTTATGTCCCCAGAGACTGGCATTTAATTAGGCGCTTAATAAATATGCAATAAACTCTAGGCAGAGGAAAGAACTGGGAAGAAACTCAGAGAGATGTCAGGCTACACAGTGAGTGAGGGTAACCTGGCCAGTGTGAGGGAGTCTACAGAGGGCCTGTGGGGACACAGGAGTGCTTCTCAAACCATCTGCGGTGAGAGACAGGCTTTTTGGTTTTATTTCCAATTCATCATGAACCAATACTTTGATAAAATGCACTAAAAATGAACTCTTACAAAAATGAAATGTAAAATGTAGGTCCAATTTTTTTTATCAGATTCAAGAGACATAAAATGACTGGCGAATTGCTATGCTAATGTCTAAATATGAACTGTGCACATGTGTACGTCCCTAGCTTGTCAATGTGCAGAATAATGAAACTGGATCACTGTCTCACACCATACACAGAAATAAACTCAAAATGGATAAAGGACCTGAACGTGAGACAGGAAGCCATCAAAACCCTAGAGGAGAAAGCAGGAAACAACCTCCTTGACCTCAACCGCAGCAATTTCTTACTTGACACATCCCCAAAGGCAAGGGAATCAAGAGCAAAAATGAACTACGGGGACCTCATCAAGGTAAAAAGCTTTTGCACGGCAAGGGAAACAACCCACAAAACTAATAGGCAACCGACGGAATGGGAAAAGATAGTTGCAAATAACATATCAGATAAAGGGCTAATATCCAAAATCTCTAACGAACTCACCAAACTCCACACCCAAAAAACAAATAATCCAGTGAAGAAATGGGCAGAAGACATGAACAGATACTTCTCCAAAGAGGACATCCAGATGGCCAACAGACACATGAAACAATGCTCAGCGTCCCTCATCATCAGGCAAATACAAATCAAAAGCACACTGAGATACCACCTCACGCCAGTCAGAGTGGCTAAAATGAGCAAATCAGGAGACTCTAGATGCTGGCGAGGATGTGGAGAAACGGGCACCCTCCTACACTGCTGGTGGGAATGTAAACTGGTGCAGCCCCTCTGGAAAACAGTGTGGAGGTTCCTCAAAAAATTAACAACAGAACTCCCCTATGACTCAGCAATAGCACTGCTAGGAATTTATCCAAGGGATACAGAAGTGCTGATGCATAGGGGCACACATACCCCAATGTTCATAGCAGCACTCTCAACAATATCCAAATCATGGAAAGAGCCTAAGTGTCCATCAACTGAAGAATGGATCAAGAAGACATGGTTTATCCATACAATGGAATACTACATGGCAATGAGAAAGAATGAAATCTAGCGATGTGTAGCAACATGAACGGAACTTGAGGGTGTTATGCTGAGCAAAATAAGTCAGAGAAAGATAGATGCCATATGCTTCCACTTATAGGAGAGTTAGGAGAAACTTAATGGAGGACCATGGGGGAGGAGAAGGGGAAAAATAGTTGGGGAGAGGGAGGGAGGCAAACCATGAGAGACTCTTGAATACTGAGAATAGTGCTCGCTTCAGCAGCACATATACTAAAATTGAATACTGAGATCAAACTGAGGGCTGATGGAGGGGAGAGGGGAAGGGAGGTGATGGGCATGGAGGAGGGCACTTGTGGGGATGAGCACTGGGTGTTATAAGGAAACCAACTTGACAATAAACTATGAAAGGGAAAAAAAATCAAAGAACTCCATCTGCAGACTAAGTCCTGCATGGGGGGGGGGGGGGGCAGCAGGAAAGGTGCGCCCCAGCTATCAAGGACTGGGAGAGAACAATGTTCACTGAGGGCTTTCTGCTCCACACACCTACCTGTGTGGTAGGTGCTACTATCACTCCCATTTTTGAGATACGAGATGGAGATACAAAGTGAATAAAGAACTCTTCTGAGATTCCAGAGCTTATAAGAAGCATAGCCGGGCCTTGAACCTAGACAGTATGAACCTTTAACCATTAGACTGTGATGCCTTTGCGGGGGCTGGTAGATAGGAAGTGACATACTCAGATCGAAGTTTTAGAAAAATCACCCTAGTGGCAGTGTGAAGGGTCAAGGTCAGTTCGGAAGCCATGGCAACCATTCAGGTGAGAGGCAGCAGGGGTAAAGGGCAGGCATGTGGGCTGGTCAGGAAGCAGATGTAGCAGGCATTGGTAGGTGCCCTGAGTGTCTGAACTGGAGGTAGGTGAGAAGAGAGGGGTTCCAGATGACTTGGTTCACAGCCTGGCATCTTGAGTGGATGGAGAAGTCTTGAATCCAATTAGAAAAGGCAGGACGAGGGGCACCTGGGTGGCCCAGTTAGTTAAGCTTCCAACTCTTGATTTCAGCTCAGGTCATGATCTCACGGTTCATGGGATCGAGCCCTACACAGGGCTCTGCAATGACAGCATGAAACCTGCTTGGGACAATTCTCTCTCTCCCTCCCTCTCTCTGCCCTTCCCCTGCTTGCTCTTCCTTCCAAAATAAATAAACTTTAAAAAAGAAAGAAAGAAGGAATGAAGAGGCAGGTTTTGAGCAGAAGATGATAATATTGGTTTTCAACAATGTTTACCTGAATTTCAAGAGCCTAAGATAGACAATCTGTAGTTCCACCTTGGGAAAAATTCTAGAGATGGCAATCTTAGAGTAGTTTATTGAATTCCAGTAGCTACTACTTTTACTCCAGTTCTGCTAAACCACTCTTCTCCTTTTCTCTTTACCCCCTTTGTCCTGGTTACACTTAAAAGAGTTTAAAAAGCAGAAATTCCCCAATGCTAAATTTACCTCCCTTTGAAAATCATGCACAGTATATAAAAGGGTTCTGGTCACCAATCCAGTTCATGGGGGAAAGAGGGGGATTCACACCACAAAGCAATTCTCCAATACCAGTTGAGTGTTCCACAACTCAACTCATTCTTACAGGGTCTACCTTAGAAAGCATCAGATTCCGCGTGGTAAGGGTTCAGTCCCACAAGACTGCCAGCCCCACCCACCCTGCCACTTCTGACGCCTGTCTCAAGCCCAGGCTGTCACCTATGCTTCTGACACAGATCCAGGATTTCCATGACCCCCTCCCTGTGTTTGGTTAATGTGTGAGGATGGCTGGCAGAACTCAACTCCTTTTACGTACTACATCCCTGGTTTATTATAAAAGGCTACAACTCAGGAACAGCCAGATGGAACAGACGCATAGGGCAAGGTGTGGGAAGAGGGCACTGAGCTTCCCAGGCGTGGTCCTCTCCCTGCATCTCTGGGTGTTCACCAACCAGAAGCTGTCCTCGGCTTCTCCTTGTGTGTTTTTATGGAGGCTTCACTGGATATATGCAACTGATCAAATCACTGTCCACTGGTGACTGATTCAAACTCCACTCCTTCTCCTCTGGGAGGGGAAGTTCCAACTTTCTAATCCTGTGTTAGTTCCCCTAGTAACCAGCCCCAAGCCTATGGGTGGGTCCAAAAGTCACCTCATTAACCTAACAAAAGAACACATCACTCTCATCACCTAAAAAATTCCAAGAATTTTAGGAACTCAGTGCCAGGAAGAATGAAACGTATATGTATTTCTTATTATAAATCACAGTATTGTTCATAGCTGTATCTCCAGAGTAGGTAATTGATAAATACCTGTTGAATGCAAACAGATCATCTTTGCACTTCCTAAAAACTGAAAAAAGGTTGAAGGGACAGGACCTTTGTCCTCAATGAGCTAAACCATTCTTAGCAAGGAAACATCTGAGTACAAGACAGACATGTCACAGGGCACTGTCTCTTCCTCTCTGTTCCTTCCCTTTCCAGGAGGCCACCCCCTCCAGCCCACAAACCTAGTGGCCACCTCTCCCTGTTGCACTTTTCACATGGTACCACTAGGGACAGGGAACATGTGCCATGAAGAGTGCTGACTTCAGAGTCAGACAGACCTGGCTTCAAACCAAGATGCCACCACCACTGGCTACTGAGCTCTTAAGCTGTATTCAACCTCTCAGAACTTGCCTCCTGGCTTGTAAATGGAGCTAGTGTTACTTACCACACAAGGGCTACCGCAAGGCGAGAATAAGTGTATGTAAAGCCCCTAGCACATCAACATATTCGTCATCAAATTACCTGCTGGACACTCTCTCCCCCAATCAGCTCCAAATGCATTTAACTGTGTGAACAACTTCAACTGAAATTAACAGTAGCTTTAATGGGAGCACTATGATCCTAATACTAATTACAATAACAATCCTTAATACTTGAGCACTTAACTATTATCATGCTGAATGTTTATATATATTTTTATATAGATATATCAGTAGCTCCTTTATTCCTAAGCTAAAGATAATATTTCATCAATTCTAAGAAGCATATTCTGTTTATATCCCTTCTATTGGGATGACTCTTTGAGTAGGCAGAATGGTCCCCCAAAGATGCCGATGTCCTAATCCTTGAAACCTGTGAATATATTATACTACATGGCAAAAGGGATTTCACAGCTATAATTAAGGTACGTTACAGACCTTAATATGGGTGGAGGTGGGGAAGAAATAGTCTGGATTACCCAGGAGGGCCCAATTAAATCAAACGAATCCTTAAAAGTAGAGAACTTTCTCTGGCTGGAGGAAAGATGGAACAGAAAGAGACCTCAAAGAGATTCCAGGCATAGAAGGACTTGTTATGCTGCTGGCCCTGAGATATAGGCTCCAAGTGCAAGGACCAGAGAGAGGTCTCTAAGAGCTGAGGATGCCCCCCAGCTGGCAGCCAGCATGGAGTCTGACAACTTCAAGGAACTGTGTTCTACCAACAACCTCAATGACCCTGCAAACAGGTGCCAAAGCCTCCCAATAAGATGTAGGACTTGTAAAACGCAGAGCAACCAGCCAAACCCTTGCCAACTTCTGACCTACAGCACTGTGAGACAATACAGGTATGCTGTTTAAAGCTGTGAAATTTGTGGTCATCTACTATGGCAGCCACAGAAAAGTAATACAGTCATAAGGCTGATGATGGTTGATGTGGGTTAGAGTTGAATCCGCAGAAATTTTTTTGCTTATTGGCACACAGAATAGCATGTTTCATAACTAATGGCATCTTGAATTTGGTGAAATGTGGAGTTATTACCTCTGTTTTGCAGAGGCTCTGAGAAGTCAGGTGACTTGCCCAGGTGATGCAGACTGCAAGCTCGAGCTCTCAACCATCATGCACACTGTCAGAGACAACATAAGGGCTAAAGAATCCTGCTGAAAGACCAGGCCAGGAATGGCGAACATGCCACCACCCCACCCAGGCCAGGCCCATGTCTGACATGGGACCCTATCACGGTTGATTGCAGAGACCCAGCCAGGTCCGGAAGGCACATTCCACAGCAGCATTCATTCACCTACTGTTGACAGAACACCTCCACCTTCTAGGTACCGCGGACAGAACAGCAGACCAAGAGCCTGTCCTACGGAGCTGACACTATAGTGGGGGAGGCCAGCTCTACAACAACAGAAAGAAGCACTGGGAAGAAAAATAAAAAGCATCCAGAGAACTGAAAAGCCACCTTCACAAAAATGATAATCGACATACGCAGGTGGTAAAACAGGGGCCCTGGGCCCTGGAGGAGTAGGTCCTCCTTTCTAGAGCCTCCAGGGGCCTCTACTAAATGTGCGAACTCTGGGGAAGAGAGTTTATTGTTGATGTGGGGTTTGACTTTCCTCTCTCTTTTTGATAGAGACATACAGTACTGCCTCGTTCAAATTTCTAAAAGTAAACCAAAAAACCCACAGTCCTCTTTTTGCTAAACCATGATTTTTCTCTCTTTTGATGGATTTCATTTTTAAAAAGATGACAATTATTTTTCTGTTAACGTATCCTCATCCCCAGAGCTGACTGAAAGAGCAGCTCGAGAGGAGGGACGGTTCTGTGCAATTCCAACCCTATGCCTCTCGTCAAATCCTGAACTCCGGACTGTCGCCTTACACTGTCCTTCCTCTTCTCTTTTGCTTTGGAAGTAGAGTAGACGGCTCTATGATGCTGAAGTCAAAGGAAGAACAGGAGCCCAATTCAGCGGGGAAACAAACAACAAAAAAATGTGACACCTAGGGCCTCTCAGGAGAAACACATAAATAGAAAATTCTACACTTCTTAAAAGATCTTGCAGGAAATGCCATTGGAATTTATGTATTCTCAATCTCTTGTTTCTGTTTGAGAGAAATTCTAGACTAGAAGATCATCCTTATAATGATTTTGGAGAAGCCCCAGTTTAATAATACCATTAGCTGAAAACTATTTATAAATCAGACATTAGCAACTGGCATAAAACCCTACTTTCCACTTCTCTCAATTTTGCACTGACAATTTGGCAGCCCCCTCTACCCTTAGGCCCAAAAGAGCCATCACACTCTTGTCTGTATTTAAGAGATTTTGATGGAGGCTTGCTTCCGGAGGAAAGGTCAATAAATGCCCACAGCAGGACCGACAGTGCACAGGGGAAAATGTACAAATTGCCCCAAACCTCCACCTCACTCATAACTCAAAGAATTTAAACAACTCCAAGTTACCATTTTTCACCAACCAGATTAGCAAAAATAGAGCCGACACACTTCTTGCTGGTGCGGCTGTGGGGTAAAAGGCCATCTGGCACATTGTCGGTGAGAAGGCACAGTGAGTCAACTCTTCCAGAGGGGGATTTCAGGGCCATTTGATTCGGCAGACCTGCCTCTGGGAACCAGTGCTCTAGGTGTACCTGCACAGACGCAAAATGACCCATTACACCTTTATTTGTTGTAGCATGGCTCGTAATAGCAGAAGATTGGAAATAATCCAAAAGTCCAGCAACAGGGGGTTGGATGAATAAACTACCGTATGTCCACACAGTGGCAAAATAATGTGCTGATAGAGATCTCCAGGACATACTGCTTATTTATTTATATATTTTTTAACGATTTGATTTTTAAGTAATCTCTACATGCAACGTGGGGCTCGAACCTCTAACCTCAAATAGAGAGCTGCATGATCTACTGACTGAGACAGCCAAGTGCCCCTAATTCAAATATGTATACACACACACACACACACACACACACACACACATTCTTATTTGCTGTATTTACAAGTTACAACCTATGGAGTGGGGGGAAAGACTTGGATGGGGAAGGGGTGCACCACAGTTTCTCAGTGTTCACATTTTTAAGAAAAAAACATTTTTTTAATGTTTTATTTATTTTTAGGAGAGAGAGAGAGACAGCATGAGCAGGGGAGGGTCAGAGAGAGAGGGAGACACAGACTCTGAAATAGGCTCCAGGCTCTGAGCTGGCAGTCAGCACAGAGCCCGACGCGGGGCTCGAACCCACGAACCGCGAGATCATGACCTAAGCGAAAGTCGGACGCTTAACCGACTAAGCCACCCAGGCGCCCCTCTCAGTGTTCACATTTATACGTGGTTGTGTGGGTTTGCAGGACCATATGAATACATGACCTATTTTTTAAAAAAAAATGAAGAGGCTGTATAAGCCATTTTTCACAGGAGTGTGAGGAAGAGGACAAGACCACCTGGAAGACACAAGCCTAAGAAGGAGCACAGCGCAGAAGGTATCTGGGAAATCTTCACCGAGGCAGGTGAGTTCTCATGGGGACATCAGTAAATGAGACAAACCTCAGTGCAGAGTTCAGATGAGCACAGTGAGCCTGGAGAGGGTGATCTCTGCCCTGTTTTGCATCACCTGCTGGGTGTGGGACATCCCTGAAGCCCTTGCTATTTATTACAGCCAGAAGAAAGCCAAAGAACTGCAGGTGAATGGGAGGTAAAGACAGAAACACCAAGATTACCTCCCAGGCAACATGCCAGGGGCATGTATTTGCCTTTTCACTTTGGACGGTAATGGCTGAAGCATGCTGCTCATCAGAGATTTATGTTAAAAAAAAAACAACAAAAGGGGTGGGGGTAAGCATGTATCCAGATATTCTGCTTAGTTCAACAGAGAGATATTCCTGAAAAGTTGAGCCTCCTGGAATTTTGTAAAATCAGACCATAACTATAAATGCAATAGGTGAGTCCGCTATCTAAAGAAATTTGGTAGAGGGGCACCTGGGTGGTTCAGTCCACTAAGCGCCTGCCTTCAGTTCAGGTCATGATCTCACAATTCATGAGTTCAAGCCCCACTTCGGGCTCTGTGCTGACAGCCCAGAGCCTGGAGCTGCTTCCGATTACGTGTCTCCTTCTCTCTGCCCCTCCCCTGCTTGCACTCTCAAAAAATAACCATTAAAAAAAAAAAATTAAAGAAATTCAGTAGGGAATCCTGCTATTTCTGTTTTGGGAATCTGAGTTTGTCTGAAGAAGGCTGCACTTAACCAAGATCAAATGTGAAAGGCATTTACGGTTTTATACCTGTGGGTTCTCACCCCCCCTCCAAACTAGGTAGTCCCTTCATACAGGTGCAGAAGGCCAAAGTCCTAAGTTCAAACCAGCACCCCTATCCTCAGAACCACTGTCTTAGCAGTTTGATCCATTCCATGACCTGTCCTACCTGCAGTGCGAATGCCTCTTGGGAGAGCAGCCAGGAAGAGGAAGTTAATTCTGAAAGTAGGCTCTGCTTTCTAAAGGATCAACTTAAAAGAGAAAGTATACAAGAAGTGCCAGCTGGCACTGAGGGGGCACAGACAAACTCCCTTAGGTTTTGGTAGCTTTAGCAATAAGGCTCTCCTCCCTTCTTACCATAAACTAGAAAAAATTATTTTACAGGAGAAGCAGTTGCTCCCAGGTAAGTTCCAAAGGCTCCTGCAGCCACTGTCCTTTGCATCCTGCTCCCCCAGGAGAGGGACCAAGCGTCAATAAATAACACTAATCCCTTTGCACATTCCAGGAGTCACCACTGTATTCCCTTCATCAGGGAGACCACGAAATGGGTACAGGGACCCCAGCAATACGGAGCATGCTGTCAGCGTTTGACTAACAGTGAACAATGTCGACAACTCCCCAAGTACTGATCTTGACCTGCCCCCTTAGAAATGATGACTGGAAGACTAAGAAGCCCATCGGGGGAAACCTATACTTCCACAGATACAATCGATGTTACTTATTTGATTAAAAAAGAGCTCTGGCTCATGTACTTCACTGACACACAACACAGAGAATGTGGTTTTATTCCTTCAGTTCACTGGCATTTATTAAACACCTACTATGTGCCAGACCCTACCAGCTTGTGACATTCAGAGTTTATTGCGGCCAAAGAGACCTGTGAGAGGCAGAGCCGCTGCAGCCACACTGTGCCTTTGCAGGAGTTAGAAAAAAGCAAGCCCTCCAAGTAGACCTAGGCTTGCAGACTTGATGGCATCAGGAAATGCTCCCTTCTCCTGGCAGAGACAGTTCAAGCATAGGACATGCGGTTTTTTGGGCAGATTTGAGCCCCCCTTGTTTCCCTAGCCAGACACTCTTGTGCAGTGAACATGTGCAAGAGTTCAAGGCAGCCCTGTCAAGGAGTCACAATTCAATCCTTCTGCTACTTGGCCAGGCATCCAATTCTCCCCTGACAACTTGTCTGAGCAGCCAATCATGACCTTATACACCCAGATGAGGCCCCGTGGTGTAATGCACAGGCCACGCTCTAATAATTCAAAAGGTTTCAGGAGTCTGGGTACAGGACAGGCATCAAGTCTGCTGGTTTCAACATTTTTCCAATTTGCCCGAGATTCAGGTTGAATAAGCCTGGTGTAATGGTTTTACATCAACAAAGTCCTTACTAAGCCTCAATAAAGTCCAAGCAGCTTGTGGATTTTGATTCCTCTTTCTATCCTTAGATTTATTTAGCCCACATTGAGAGCTAAATTGTGTTGCCTTCTGCAAGAATTTCTTCCGTGAAAAGCAGACAAATTTGAGATCCCACAAGCTTGGTCTCAGTCAAAGGGTCCCAGTGAGGGTTAGGATTTAACATTCAGTGCTCAGGGACATCCTGGCCCCTAGCATCTGCCACTAAATAAAAGTGTGATTATTCTATATTGGTGAAGTTAAGATTCCACCCCCAGTGGGCTCATGTGGTTTGCACACAGCCATTCAGGATGGACTCTCTCCAAGTGTAGAGGTGATGACTGATGCCCACTCCAGTGAACATGTATGATGATGCCGCCCAAGTTAAACCAGAACTTACATGAGTCTCCTTGATCAACCAAGGGGAAGCCTATGTCACACGACATTGACTGCAAGGAGAATGGTGGTGTCTACTCTGGAAAAAAACCCAGTCTCTGCTTATCATTAATGAATGTGAAAAACTACAGAAGATTCTTAGCAACTGATTCACCAAGCAGACCTACATACAAGAAATTCTTCTTTTAGCTACTAATTTTCCAGCAGAATTCAAAATATCAAAAGTCTTAACAGTCTGCAACAGCCTGGTTTTTATTATATAGTAATCTTCTGAAATGCAGACCCATAAAAGAAGACAGAAACCCTCCTTGTCAGAGGAGGACAACCAGACACTCACACTAAACACTTTTACGGTACCCAATAAAGCCTGACGTGAGAAACCAAACATTTAAGTGACATTAGAAGTGATTTTTAAGAGACTTGGCAATGAATAGAAAAATCCAGCTAGAAGGAACCTTCAGTCAAATCACTCCACTCTTCCCTGAGTCCAAGTCACCTGCTCACTACTCTTCTTCAGAGAGAACAGTGGGGAGGCCGGGCCTTGTTGGTAGGAGGTGGATTCTAGAACTGGACTCAGCAGGCCAATTCCCTCATCTGTACTCTCAAGGCTTCTTTGGGAGTCCATGTACAGGAGAGGCTGACCTCATAGATCACTTCAGGCCTGCTGGGTCTTTGAGGCAATATTTGGAAGCTTTGCCATCTCTGACTGAAAGAGGGCTAACCCCGGTGGAAAGGCAATACTAATTCTCCTCAGGTGGTCATCTCATCCCTAAAAGCGGCCCTCTTCCCATCTTTTTCCTGATTTGATTTATAGCCTCTAAATGGAACTCCCACTCCTCTCCCCCCACATCCCTTGGCCCTCTCGCTGGACGTACCTCTGGAACAGCTCAATAAATGGAAGCACGCAATTGCGCTATAAGTACTTTTTATCTGTCAGACTTTCCTGTTAAACTAAGTGCAGTCATGTCTTCCTCGTGACCACTGTGGAGGCACCTGACAGCTGAAGGTGCTGTAGCATGCAACTTGTCAACGCAGGGCCTAGATCTGAGAAGTGACCATTTCCATAAAGTCAAGGTTGGTAGACTTAGTCTGTCTGCAGTCCTTAATTTCAAACACCTCTTAGGAAGATAAACCTATGAACCTCTAAAACGGCCTTCTCCCGGGGCGCCTGGGTGGCTCAGTCGGTTAAGCGTCTGACTTTGGCTCAGGTCATGATCTCACAGTTCGTGGGTTCGGGCCCCACGTCGGGCTCTGTGCTGACAGCCAGCTCAGAGCCTGGAGCCTGTTTCACATTCTGTGTCTCCCTCTCTCTCTGACCCTCCTCTGCTCATGCTGTCTCTCTCTCTCTAAGAAATAAATAAAACGTTTAAAAATAAATAAATAAATAAAACGGCCTTCTCCCGCTCAACAATTTTCACTACAAAGGTTTTGACATTTAAGAATCTTCAACTGCTATGAAAGCTGCTGGGGTTTTTTTCTCAAACAACAAAAGCCTGCTATTTGTAGCTAATAAACCAGAGTTTTTACTGAGTAACTGTTACACAAGTAGACTTTATTACATATATACTCATTGAAAAAACTGGGAAGAAAAGTAGCAAAGTACCAGAATCCCACCATCCATTGGTCTGTATTTTCTTCTAGACTTTCCTTCATCTGCATAAATCCGTTTTTCTTGACCTAGCTGTAATTGTTAAAATGCACACTTCTCTTCCCTACTTAACCGAACATAACATAGACTTCATGGATTAGTGTGTGTGTTTTTTAAGTTTCTAATAAGAAAGGAAAATGGGATTGAGATCTAGGAGAATTTGTTGAAAAAATTAACGTAGCAATCCATTTCACATTTAAAAGATGAAATGACAGTTGCCTAATCATATTCTCTTACTTTGTAAGTATTGTTTAGCGGGACTTTATAATTACCGAGGTGGTTTTTTTTAATGCTTATTTTTAGAGAGACAGAGAGAGAGAGACAGAGTGAGAGCAAGGGAAGGGCAGAGAGGAGGGAGACACAGGATCTGAAGCAGGCTCCAGGCTCTCAGCTGTCAGCACAGAGCCCCATGTGGGGCTCAAACTCATGAACTCCAAGATCATGACCTGAGCCAAAGTCGGACACTCAACTGACTGAGTCACCCAGGCACCCCTATATAATGAGCTTTTTCAAGTTTGGGGGAAACATTACAGTTTCATACAGTTGTTTTCCTTTTTACAAAAATATTACATGCTCATTACATAATGTTTAGAAAGAAAATCTCAGGAAGTAATAATTTAACATTAGTATTTGTTGAACATAGAGTCTGTGCTAGTCGCTGTTCTAAATGCTTTAGACGGATGAACTCATTTATTCCTTCTAACACCTCATGGAAGCAGAGAGATATGAAGCAACTTGCCCACACTCTACACACCTAGAAGCAAGAGTCAGGAATCCATCTCTATGCTATGATGTTGTAGGAGTGAAAAGAATCAATTTATTCAATCAAGTCCTTCACTTTTCGGAGTATAATGTCATAGGCAAGAAATGATTCATGATAACACTGTACCCTTTACAATTATTTTAAAATATTATAAAAAACCCTCTCTGCCACCTTGTGGGACAATCAGTAAAATGAGAAATCATCTGTTACACCAGCTATGATGCCAATCAATCCAATCTCAGGCACCTGATACCCATTAAGGAAGAAACAACAGGTGCTTAAAAGGATTTGGTTTAAAGACAGAAACATTGAATTTTGCAAATGATTCAATAATGTGATGAGTAGAGTCCTTGAATCAGCTGAACACTTATTCTCACAAAAGTTTACAATCAGTCACGACACTTTTATAAAACGTTTACAAAATGCTCCCAATCAGTACTAAACACTTCTGATGGCTTATCTGTTGGCACTGAACATCAGTACATGAAAAACAACTGGAAACCCTTGGGTCACATTTTTTCATACTTTAATTAAAAATCATACTTGGTTAAAGATAAATATTTCTGTTCCTGGTTTAATTTCCTATCCAGGGCTAATAAACACAACTTTTTAAAATATAAACTCTCTTTAAATTTAAAATATGATTAATGAAATGTTTCTGACTGCCTGGCTCTAAAAATATTATATGACTATAACTTTAGCACTAAAAGCATATAAAAACTTTAATAAATTAAAACTTTAATGAATCATAATTATTCATACCACTGTGGTAGAAATATAACACACATATGTGCGCAGATATTTTATACCTCTAGATAGGCAGCTCTATCTATAAAATCAGGTATCTTCTTTGTAATTTAAAATAGCTCCAGGGCACCTGGGTGGTTAAGTCGGGTTAAGCTTCTGCTTCTTGATTTCAGCTCAAGCCACAGTTTGGTTCATGAGATCGAGCCCCTTATCTGGCTCCAGACAGCACCAAGCCTGCTTGGGATTCTCTCTCCTTCTCTTTGCCCCTCCCCCACTCACATTCACATGCTCGCTCGCGCTCTCTCTCTCAAAATAAATAAAGTTAAAAAATAAAATAAATAGCTCTATCTAGCATTTTCAGAAAGCTCAAACTGACATCTTGTAATTTATCCAATAGCCTACTGCTAGAGTCAGATAGAAAATATAATCTCTAATCAAGTAACTGTGTTAGGTACAAAAAGTTTTGCAAAGATTGTTTCATAAATTCTCATGAAAATCGTCGAGATAGAGACCATTATCATCCCCATTTTACAAATCAAACTGAAAAGGTTAAAGAACTAATATTCCCATCCAGGTCTGTCTGACACCAGACCTCATATCTCAAACCACTGTGAAACAGCTTCTCCTCCAAAATCAGGCCCCCCAAAATGTCGACTTCCAAAACTAACCTCCCTAAATTAAGCCTAAGCTGACATATACAAAACTTAAAAACACCACCCAAAACAAATCCGACAATTTATCCAGCAATAAATTACTTAATTCGAAATTTTAAGGTTTTTGCCCCAGAGAGGTTTTCAACATAAAAAACAAACAAAGTTAATCTGGTATTAGCTAACCATTTCCTCAAGTGTTTTGACTGAGGCTCTTTGCTGTCACAACTTGACAAACCACCCATGTCCTTCAACAAGTGACAATACAAGCCCAGCACCTGGAATCTCGTTATTAGAGAGCTAATCTTCCAAATGAGACTGAAGCTTGCTATCTTTATAATACTAATCTTTTCAGTTTCTTGTGAAACACAGATTCACATTTTCATGTACTTCTACACAAATGTAAATGCTGTCAGGGTTCAATAACTAGTGAATTGCCTGGGTTAAAGATAGTGAAAATAGGACATTTCTCATATGGTTTTACAAAAACACGGTCATTAGACTGTTCAGCATTTTTTGGACTTAAACCAGAGTTTTATGGTGCTAGTTAACTGTTAGGGAAGCAATGGGACGAAACATTCGATCCCAAAGTCCTTTTATCACTGAAGAGTCTGTAAAATGTTTGATTACTTTTAAAAAGTATGTGTGTGTGAATCATTTGCTTATTGAAAAAAAGGGGGCTTGTTAATACATACAATTTGGCCTAAAAAAAAAAAACCCAAACAGCTCTTTACTTGAATGTGATTGTTTTGGCAATAATAAAACCCAACCCCGTCCTTCTTGCGTTGCCTGCCTTCCTGGTTCGCCTAGGTGAGGGCCGCCATCCTGGGATAATTTACAGCAGAGCCAGAGCACCAGCAATGGTGCAGTGTGGCGACTAGCACTTTAAAAACAAAGCCGAACTCTCCGCTTTTAAAACTAGACAACACACAGACACAGACCCTGACTCTGATAACATCCAGAAGATTCATTATAGACAATCCATTCAGATGAAGCTACAACAGCCCCAGGAAATCTAAACAGTGTCCGCAAAGACAGCAGGGGAGGAGAGGAAATAACTGATGGGAAGGAAGCTAATCATGTGAAGTTTGTCCAACTCCACAAGGTCTTCATAAATTCTCGGTTTGTTTCCACTTGGAGCAGCCATTAAGCGAGCCCCGACACGTGGGCGCAGGGGACCTGCCTTCTCTCCGGTTTTTGCCCATTTCCTTCTCTATAACCTTGTTTGTATACAACCACGCCCGGTCAAGGGTGACTACAAGATAACAGGCCTCATCAGCTTCTTCCCTTAGATTTCCAGTTGTCCAAAGTTTCACTCCACGGCGGTGATTTAACAAAAACCATGAGTTCTTCTGCGAAAGTTATGAATGATTTAAGTTTACAAGACACACACATAAGGCGAGGAACAAGTCCTACGACCTGAGTGACAGCGTTTAAAAACTAGTTTTAATTGATATGCCCCAGATTAAACTAAGGGGAAAAATAAGTCACCCCGATCCATGCAGTAAGTNGTACCACCTGCAAATACCGTCTCGAGCCACTCACTGCTGGGGGTCCCCCGCGGGACCTGTGAGCTGGGTTCTCCTCCCTGACCCGCTATTTCCCAGCTAGACCCGGCGGCGAGCGGGTTCCGGGGCTGCTCGCCAGCCCGCTACTCCCAAGAAAGAGCGGAAGAAAGTAGGGAAGAGGGGCGTGGCGCCCCGGTCGCCCCCAGATGCCTGCCCGCCTCCCGAGCCTGGCACCGCCGCAAGAAAGGGCTGGGAACGCCCGAGCCTCCAAGCACAACCGGGCGCGGGGCGCACGGCCGCGGGCCGACGAGGGCGCGGGCGACTGCGAGACCGTGCTTCCCGCTCCCGGCCCCGTCCCGGTGGCCTCGTCCCCAGCCGTGGCCCCGTGGGGGCCCCCGCTTTCCGCGGCTCCCGGCCGCCGCCCGTCGAGGGCGAGCTCGCAGTCGGTCTCTGGGTCTCGGCGTCCCTCGCCCGCCCTCCCCCATCCTCTTCTCCGGGGCCCAGGGCCCCGACCAGTCCCCGCCCTCCGGGACACTCTTCCCTCCTTCCTTCCTTCCTCCGTTCCCTCCCTCCATCTCGCTTCCAGCCCTGGGAACTCGGAGGCGGCCCCCGAACTGGCCGGCCGACGCCCCGCGCTGCGCCGCTGTGCCCGCGGGGACCAGACTCGCCACCTGCGCCCGCCGCTCGGTGCCTACTCGCCTGCTGGTGCGCTCCCCCCGCCGCCGCCGCCGGGGACTCGGTCTCTAAGGGCTCCTGGAGACGGCTCCGACCTCTCCTCCTCCCGCTCCTCCGGGCGCCGGCTCCGCCTCGCTCGGGGTAGGCGGGGCGGCCAGCCCGACGGGCGGGGCGGCGGCTGCCCCTGACTCCTTCCTCCGGCCCTGGCCCTCCTCCCTCTGACCCAGGCACCCAGGCTGTTCTCGGCCTCGGCCGCGGAGCCCGGGCCGTGTCCGGGCCGCCGAAGTGGAGAGGTCGGGAGCTGTGGAGCTCCACAAACGTCTGGCCGCCTTGGCCATCCCCGTTTTCCCTTCCCCACATTCATGGAGGCCCTGGAGTTCAAGGACTCTCGGGCCCCCCACTTCACACGACCCTCCGCCGGGCTGCTCCGACTTCTTAAAAGTTTCCTTCGCGTGCAAACGCCTCGCTAACCCCTATGCCAACCGTCCCCTGGGCCTCGAATGTAAGCGCTGCCAACCCCCTACACAAAAGTTAGGCTCTGCTCCAGGAATTTCTTAAGAAAACAGTCACAGTAAAATTTAAAGGGCCCTGGGGCCATGGGGAGATTTTGTTTCCCAGAAAATGGAGATACAACTGCGGATTGTTGAATTTGAAGTGCATGCACCCATCACGAGCTTTTCCTCCAGCTCTCCCGCGTGAAATTTGGGCTTTCAAATACCCAATACCTGGCAGAGTTCTGCACAGTGAATTAATTGGACTTGGTTGGTCTTTTCTGAATGGATTCAAGGTCAGGTAGTTTGAAGAGCCACTTCTGTTTATACAGAGTGCAAACTATTCATACAAACAGCCATTCAAGGAACATTCGTTGAGCACGTGTTGTGTGCCAAGCATTGCACTAAAGGCGACGGAGGGACAGAAAGATGAATCAGACAAGGCGCTCGCCCTCAAAAAGTCCAGAAAGAGTGAAAAAGATGGGTATGCAGAAATCTTACCAGTCAGCAGACTTCCTGCATATCCCCAGGTATCTGCTTTCTTGTTTGACAGGATGGAGACAAAAGAGAAGGTGAGGCCAAAGTAGGTCACTCGGAACCAGTGTGGGCAGAGTGCATGCTTGAAATGGAGTCTGGTGGCACTGGTGAGGGGTAGGTGTGTTGAGTTTCACAACTGAAGAGAAGACGTGAGGGGCGCCTGGGTGGCTTAGTCGGTTAAGCGTCCGACTTTCGCTTAGGTCATGATCTCGCGGTTCGTGGGTTCGAGCCCCGCGTCGGGCTCTGTGCTGACTGCCAGCTCGGAGCCTGGAGCCTGTTTCAGTCTGTGACTCCCTCTCTCTCTGACCCTCCCCTGCTCACGCTCTCTCTCTCTCTCTCTCCTAGAAATAAATAAAAAAAACATAAAAAAAAAAAGAAGAGAAGACGTGAGGCCCAGGGAAGCTAGCAGCCAAGGACCTTGGTGAGGACATCATCTGACTCTTACTTTCCTCCTGACCCCTACTCAAGTATCATTCCCGGTGAAACAATTTGACCGTGAAACAATTTGACCGGGTTGCAGGAGGGATACAGCAGGTAGAGGCAGTTTGTGATTGGATGCCTTCCCCCAGGAGAGCAGTCATAGCAACCTGCATCTCATTGTCAGAGGACCACCGGCAGCAGCTGCAGGATTTGCTTTGCCTGTGTCAGGGACAGCTGGAAGTGCCTGGGAATCAATGCTCCCCTGTACCCATCACACCCTTTAGCAGTGACCTAGGAGAATAGAGATGTAAATATTGTGGTTCCTTTGCCTCCAGTTACGACACCCCCAGGGTGGGGCTGTACTGTCTACAGAGCTCACTATGAGATTAGGCCAAATTCCACCCCCCCCCTTCTATGGGATTTTGCTTGATACCACATTCTTGCTTGCCCTTCTTACCCTTCTAGGTCCCACTCCCCTACCAGTATTTCCTGGCGACACATTCTAATCAGGATCAACTATGTGATTTGCAGGGCCCCATGCAAGATAAAGAAAAATGTTCATAAGTCGTAAAGAATTTCAAGCTGGCAAGAGCAGAGTATTAGGACCATGGGTGGGGTCCTGTGTTTCTGCACAGATGTGCGGGACTCTATAGATGATGCATCAGTGAAGCTGGTCTGGATGCTCATAAATCATTTTCACTTGAATCCTCATTGCAAGGTCTGCTTCTGGGGAATCCCAAGCTAACAACTGTTAAACATCAGCCCATCCAGTACAAGCATAATCATTTTATAGAATACACTTATAGTCAGCATCCCACAGCTTGGGAGGCTACCCCTGCTGGGAGGGTGGCTTATATCAAATTGTACAACAGGAGCTTTTTAGCCATCAAAAGAGGGAAAACAGCTGAGAATGGTTTAGGTTAATAAGATGATGGGGCAGGAAATCTGGGCTTTAGTCACTTTATGCATGATACGTAGAAAGTGTTCATTTGAGTGGTGTCTTCGATTGACTTACCTAGAAACACCTTCCTTGAAGTTTAATTGGCAAGTGGTTAAAAAGTTACATCTCACGTGAAAGGAAGTGAGGTTGGCAGGATTGGGCAGAGGGAGAAGCTCCCTCTCAATGTGGTTACAGCTGGGCCTGGATCCCAGCGGGTACAGGAGTTGTGTATCTCCTCCATATCCTGCTTTCCCAGGAAGAGGAGGAGACATAGGCAAAGCAGTTCCCTGAAGTCAATGCCCGCTGATGGACACAGCTTTGAATGGTCAGGAACAGACGTGTCAGTGCTGAACAGAGGACTGGGAGAAACTCTCCAGTATCACTCTGGGCAGATGATCTCTGAGATCTCACTTGGACTTACAGTCAGTCCTAACAGGAATACTCAGCCCAGCCCAGGAGGGTCTGACCCCTTTGTCTTCCGTGTAGCACCTGGAAAATTTTTAATTGCACTTAACCTTCCTTATACCATAAGCCTATTTAATTGCCTCTTTTTTCCCCTTAGATTTTTAAAACCTCTTTTTCCTTCCTTTTTTATGCTCTTGCCTATTTCTACCCCTCCAATTGCACTTGAGACAAAGAAATAAATCAGTTGTCTAAGATTGACAGTGTAGCAAAATAAAATATTATACATTATGAGATAAAACCTTGGGTATTAAGTCCTGACTTTGCCATTAACAAACTGTGAATTTGGGGCAGTTAACTTTATGGGGCATTTGCTTGTCTTTAAAATAAAGGAATTGTAAGAGAGTGGTCTCTAACATTCCAATTCTATATAAGTTAATTTTTTTAAAAAAGAGATTTTTTTTCTGCTACATAATCCCTCATGCAAGCAAGAGAAATGGTTCGTGCCTCAGAAAAACTGATTTTTAAAATCAGTTGCAATTCATATATGAATCACTATTCAGTATTCAGTAACAGCATCCTAACTAAAACATCGGTCAGAGAGAAATGGATGAAGAAAGATGGTGAAAAAAATGGGGCAAATCGATCAGTCTGTGGGTGATGAGGTCTCCACAGACTTCGGAACAATTTTTCTAAAATATCAGATTTGCTCCCTGAGTATTTTATTCGTCCTGTGTTCATGGCCACACTCTGCCTGAACCTGCCCTGAAAGTTATGGAGAGCTACCTCCTTTTGAATACGTTACCTGGGTAAGTGTTTCACAAACTGGTTTTTCTGCTCAGTCAGAGGCTGCCATCTTCCCATGGTAAAAGTTAAGTTAGGGAGAAGCACCCACAATCTTGGAAATTCCCGAGTAACTTGTTGAAACGTGTATCGCCACAGGCAGGAGCTATGACCAAAACTGTGGGTACAGATCAGTAGGCAGTTCAACACAGCTCCATCCTTAAGTGGGTGGAAGCCTTTGGAGGCCTGGGTGGGCGTGGCCCAAAGATGAGGCAGTAATTTATGTTAGTTGATTACTAACTCAAAACGAGCTTTCTGACTATTATAGAGCTGGGCCCTCTAGGTCTGGAGAGGGAAGTCTTCAGACACTTGTCTAGAGGTCAAATATATGGGCTCAAAAGTTAGCAAAATTCCCATCTGTGGAGGGTTGCAATCAGTAGTCAGCTAGGAAGTAGAGATACAGAGCCTATAGGGGGAAGCAACGCAAATGTCCAGAGAAAACATGGTACTGCCTTCTAAAACGCCCCATGTAAAGATGTAGATCTAAATATATTCACATGAGAGGACACCCTGAATACATTTTTGAGCATAGAAGGCAGGTTATAGAAGAGCATTTATACAATTTCCCAGTCACATATAAAGAAGCACACGTGCATACACACATGTCCAAATCAGTGTATCTGCAGTGATATTTGCCAAAATGTTAACAGCGATTTTCTTAAGGTGGCGGAATTTCAGCTAACCTACATATTTGAATGCTGCACGAATTTTCTTTGTTTCTTTTTACAGCGAATGCATAGCTTCTCCATGAATAATGTGAGTTGTTTGCTTATCATAAATGTGTCTTTTTTCATATTATAAAAAGAAGAAAAATGGCATTGAATAGGCCAAGGGTTGACAAAGTACCACCAGAGGGCCAGGCCATCAGCCATCTGTTTTGGTAAATAAAGTGTTATTGGAACGCAACCACACCCATTCATTTATCTATTGTCTTTGGCTTTATCACAACGTTTAAAATATTTATCTGCCGCTTTAGAGAGGTGTAGACAAGTAGACTTGAAAACTTTTTCAGTAGGGCAAATTGTAGCCTAGATTTTACTAATTCTTCAGATTTTAATGCACCTGAATTTTCTATTTTAAAAGACTGTATAATTTCAAGTACCTCCCAGTCATGAGTAGTGATTGTAGTAACGGAGCAGCAAAGTGACAATACCAGTATTTGGGTAGTTAATGTCTGCATATACTCCTTCCTCCTCCCCCTTCTTCCCATACTTTTTTCCTACTCCCCCTTTTCTCTGCCCGCTCCTCCTCTTCTCCTCCTCTCCCTCCTGCTCCTTTTCATTTCCCCAATGAAATGAGGTTACACCCTGATCTCTATTTTGCCCTCAAATACTATTTCACTGGAGGGAGGGCTAGGCAGGGGACTGAGGTTCTTCTCTCCTTCTGGCATGGGTCTCTCCAAGACTGAATGACTGAGGACTTCTTGGACAAAATAAATTCTCCTGGGGGATGAGGAGTGAGGTCCCAAGGAATCAACCCAAACCTGATGGAAAAACAGCCAGCAGAGCTGTGGAGGGAAGGAGAGTGTCAGGCTCCAGGGGAAAGGCTGGGAACTGAATGGAGCAAGTCCCCTCTCTTCTCTCATCCCTGTCATCCCTGTCTTTAAAGCTTCCCATCCCAAACAGTCCATCTGGCCTCCAGGTTCACAGAGGAGGTTTGGGATTTTTTTTTTCTCCTTCACTGTCAGTGGTACCCAGCATCAATGCTCTCACTTACAGAAACTACAGGAACAAGAGTAACTAATGCCAGTCTGAGTAATGCCAGGCTCTTGCTCATTTCTAGAACTCGGCCAAAAGAGCTGCACGTTGGCCGTGACGTGGAATGTACTTAGATGCTAAGTAATTAAATTGGTCAACAGAAACTTTCTCTTTGTCAGTCACCCACCCCAGACCTCCCCTGAAGAAAATAGAAGGCCCCTGTAGAGTCAGAAAAGGAAGCAGGCTGGTGGACGATGATTAGATTATTGGTCCATCTATAGCCTATGCCACTGGGTTTTGACTCAGACACAGTCAGTTCTGTGGACCTGCGAGCTAAGTTGTGATGGGAATGGAAAGTATTTGCTCTGGCACTCTGATAACAGACCTGCTAATTTCATTTAGCTTTATGTTCTGGTGAGAATGGAAAATACCAAGCCTGCAACCTCGGTGACTCCAATTTACACTGCATGGTTCTCAGAATATCTAAAATGTTTTTTGGGATATAGGGGAATCTCAGAAAATGCAATTAAAATGACTTTGTTTTTTTTAGTGTCTCAGTATCACTCTAGAAATACTCAGAGAAAAGTACCAACAATGCCAGGATCCTGGCATTATTATTAGTATTACTCTATTATCTCAGTATTTCTAAAAATAGAAATATGAACTATTTCTGTCTTCAGATTACACTGAGAATTATGTACCACATTAAAATATCGAATGTAATAAAGACATGTTAATTAGAAGAGTGTTCTGAGCACATTTCTCTCATGTTTTAAACCCTTCCTGTCTTATTGTTATTTTCCTATTTCCTGGGTTATCAAGAAGCTTGGACATCTTTTCTTGTATTTATTAGTCATGTATGGTTCCAGTACCAGTTTGGGTATGGATCTACTTCCAGAGGCCTCTGATGGATTGTGCTAGATATTTTTGTATTCCTATAAATAGCCTTGAGCTTTGTTCTGGAACATAGTTAGGTTACTTGGAAACAGATTTATCCTTTTAGGTCTTGCTTTTAAGATTTATTCAACGAGATTGAAGCAGTTATCACCCCAGACATGATTTTTCCCCTACCGAAGTAGGACCTGAATATTTACCCAATGCTCCATAAATCTTGAGGTTTTCCAGTCTGGCTGGGAAGAAGAGGCACCATTCCTAGGCCTGTGTGAGCATCAGGCCCTGTTCCCTCTACTCCTGACACATGGTTCTTTCCCTGGCCTTGGGTTGTTTGCTTCATCCGTCTGAGTTCCCCATTACCCTTATTCCCATCATATGCATCATCGTACTCAAGGGGATCTTCTGCTGGTCTCTGGGTTCCCTTTTTGTTCAGCCCTCTTCCCTCTGGTGCTCTGTTAGTCCTAGTTGCCTTGACCTCCCTGAGCTACATTCTCCCCCCTCCCCCCCATCTCAACTCAAGCGGCCCACTAGGCTCTTCCTGAATTCCTAGCTCTCTGCTGTGCCTGGAAACTCCCTCCCTCGAGGCAGTACACTAGGAGACTTGGAGGGCTCACCTCATTTGTTTTTTTCTCTCAGGGATCATTCTTCTCTCATCACCTGAAATGAAATGTTTTACAAACTGTTGTTTCATATATTTTATCTGTTTTGTCTGTTTTTGGTTGTTTCAGGTAGGAAGATAAACCAGTTCCTTTACCCCCATCTTGACTATAAGCTGCAGTCTCCTCTGTCACTCTAAACTATGCATTATTCTTCTTTCCACTTACCTAATGCTATTTTGTATGTGTATTTTTTTGTGTGGTCTGTCTCCTTTGTCAGTTGTAAGCTCCATGGGGGAAGGTCTGTTTGGTTTACTGTTGTATCTTCAGCTCTTATAACATTGCCTGATGGAGAACAGTGCTCATGAAATATTGAAAGAATGGATGAAAGTATACCCTGGCTGGATCATAGGAGGCTTTGAATGTCAGGTAAGGAAATTAACCAAGTTTTGTTGAGGGCAGGAAGGGCTTTTACTCTGGGGCTAGAAGGACATATGCCAAATTCTATTCATTTGTAGTTGGGGTACAGTGCTGGCGACTTCACTCAAGCTGTTCTGTCTGTAAATCTGCCAAAGCGCTTGGTAGATTAGGTCACATTTTTGGAATTGGTTTGGAATTCAGGAACCTGGCAGTAATAATGAATCTTGCCTTTAACCCTGCCTCTTAATCTGATTGGCCCTAAGCCCTTTACAAATATTAATTATGTTTCCCAGTGCAATTGCCACGCTGACCTCTTTTCTTAGGCTGGTAACACTGGGACCAGTGTTCGGCACTTCCACCCATAATAGCATGCTCACTCCGCCTCCCTAATAGAGAGAGCTTATCTTTATCATCACCCTTAAATTAATATGTTTCCTAATGACAAACCTGACAAGTGAGTTATTTTCTTAAAAACTTCACTTGATAATTGCAACAGCCTCTCCACTGGTTTTTCTGACTCAAGTCTCCAGGATGACCAACTGAGGGCAAGATAAAAAATACTGAAAATTATAAGCTACATTTATTATGTGTCTTTCCTTTCGTAAGTACAGTAGTTCAGGTATATAATATGTAAATAAAAACAAACATATTGGGACAACATACTCAAAGTCCTTACTGATGAAGTGCACAGTGAAAATATTTAGAAATCATAGATTGAGTTCCTCTCCCAGGTCTTCTTAAGTGAATCCAGATTATTCTTTCTAGAAGGCGTCTTGAACTGTGCTCCATCCCTCTGCCAAAACAAACAAGAAGCAAAACCCCCAAATCATCTATGGCTTCAATATAAGAAAACCAATTTTACTGTATGCTGGCATTGAAAGAAAGGAGTTTTTCCATGCGGACACCGTGGTCAGTCCACAATTGTTAACAAGCCCCCACATTTGTATAATGCATCATAATTTTATAATGCACTGTCTTTGCCTACAGGCCCTCTAATTTCAGAAGAACATGGATCTGCTCTCAGCCAAGATTTATATCTTCAGTTCTATGAAGCCTGTAGCTTCTTTTAGAGATTAAACTATGGCCCTGCAACAATAACTGTGAGGTCATGAAGATTTCCCTATACTCCATCAGTACCTGTTAACAGACCAAATTACTGAAGAGATGATGGAAATAAGGACCGTTAGATGTGCTAGGTTATTTACCATAAAAGTATCTTACAGAAATAGCATTCAAGTAAAAACTAAGCTATAATGCACAGTGTGTATGTGAGTGAGTGTGTGTGTGTGTGTGTGTGTGTGTGTGTGTATAGAAGTGAGGACACAGAGCACGAAGGTACCAGAGAGAAGTGAATGAAGAAGCTGTTGTAGAAGAGGACCTTTTGGCTCTAGCCAGACATCACCTGTCACCAAGTGAATTAGAAACAAAATGTCCAGTTGAGCCTTTCTTGAATTCCTAACACACATGAACAAAGTAAAACGGTTTTTCTAAGCCACTGACTTTTGGGAGAGCAGAGCTGAGACTTGTAGACATCATTTGAGTCTGGATCCAACTCTTCCTGAAGCAGTAATTTTTCAGTGAGCCAGTCCATTGTTTTTGGCTGGTTTGTTTATGCTAGTGTAGTTGGGTTTCTGTTACCTCCAGCCAAAATAATTGTGAATAATATAGTGACACTCCATCTTTTAACTCAGGTGCAGAAGCTTCAGCTAATCATATTTCTCAGTGTCTGCTTTACCTTCATTATTAATCTGTGCATGGGCCTTCTCTTATTTGATAGAATTTTCTTTCATACCTCCTTCCTTTTTTTTTTTTTTTTTACCCTGTTCCTACTTCCATTTCCTTCCTAGTCATAGACAAACATTCTAATTCTACCCAATTCTGATGTATATCTTTTTATTTGTATGTGTCCTTATAAAATGTATATTGTTATTTTGTGTACATGCATTTTGGTGTTATATTGATGGTATTGTGTATTCTTTTTATATATGAATAACACTCAGGAAACTTTCAAATTAAGTATTACAGTGGGCCACACTTTTCTCCCAAAGTGCAACACTAAGAGATATACATTCCGATGCTGTTGTAACTGATCTTTGTTTTTGTCTTCTTGGCATTAAAAAAAGAGAAAACCCTCTTTTATTCTTTGAATGTCTCCTCTCTCTCCCCATCTACCACACACATACTTTATTTTTCAGTAATAAATGTTCCGGTTAAATGGATGCAGTATCTTTTCATCTCTTGGAAAGTATTATTTCTTTTTTGGATATTTTTTTCATGGTCTCCTTTGTTTCTTTTGAGTTTTTGTTTTTCTTTTTAAAAAGGTCTAGTTCCTTGTTTTTAATCTGTGTCTTTCATGTTAGCTTTCCCCAAAAGTCTACTGATTTCTTGGATCATTCTGATTAGAGCCTCTATGTATGTTTATGTACAGGGCTTACTGAGTGGTAGTAGTAGGTGAGGTAGCAGAAATTTGGTCTCTGACTGCAGACCTCTGTTGGTTTCTGTAGGTCTTTTCTCTTGGGCTATCAGATACACCAGAAAGGAGGAGGTCAGAGACTCTGTTTGGAGGTGAGAAGGGTTAAGCCTGGCTGCCAGCCTTCAAGAAGCCTGCAAATTTCATCATGGTTTTTGTTTTGTTTTTTAAATTTAGATTTTTAATTTATCTGGTTTTTTTGAGTCCCTTGTACTCATCTGTGGCTCATGTCCATACTCTCTGGATTCCCAATCTTTTATTCATTCAACAAACATTTATCTGGTATCCCCTCTGCTCTTTGTGCCCAACTGAGGGAAAGTGGCTGGCTGGCTGCAAAAGGAAGTGGCAGGAATTTGGAGGCCCTATAAAAACGTTCAACCAATTCTATTTTGAGCCCCATTCCACATCTTTATCCTCAAAAATGGTTGGTGCCTCCAATTCCTGAGCCTTTCTGGATTTTGGTGGAATGAACCACCTTGCTTTCCTTTTTTATTTTATTTTTTATTTTTCTTTTTTTAAGTAGTCTCCACACTCAACATGGGTCTTGAACTTACAACCCTGAGATTAGGAGTCATGCACTCTAGCAACTGGCTTTCTATTAGCAAGGTGTCCCTGAACCAGCTTGCTTTATATTAGCACCCCACCTACCCTTCACAGACATTTGGATTTCAGCTTTCTTTTTACTCCTAAGTCAGCTGCCTTGGCCGTTCATGTACTATCTATTTTTTGTCTACTTTAGTCCTCTCTCTCATTTTCCTTCTTCCTGTGGCTTATATCTCTTTGCTTTTCATTTAATGTTATTTTAGTGTGATTTGAGGAAAGAGTAGAGATAATTCTGTGTTCAGTCGACTATGTTTAATCATGTATCACTAACTCCCCACACGGGCACAAAATTGCTTGCTTGACAGGTAAAAATGGTGCCAGCCTGGATGGTGGTAGTATCAGGTTCTGATTTTCTGATAGTCACATCTCTGTGGGGCTGTATTGCTTGAGTCTAGAATGAGATTACAGAAATGCTACAGAAGCTTCAATGTTTCTTGGCCTCTATTTTCATGACTCATTTTCTTTTTCTCTTTCTCTTGGCCCTGAGAACACATTTTTCCTCTTCCCTGAATCATAATTTTCCCTTCTTTTTTTTTTTTTTTTCTGTTACTGACTTTTACATTTTCCTTTTTTTCAATAACCATGATGAGAGAATGTTTTGGACTAAATTCCTAGTCGTTGCATGCATGTATTGTGATACAGTAAAATAGTTTTTTTTTTAAGCTGAAAGGAAATAATAGGAAGACTAGTATCTAGCATTCATTAAGCTCTTACTGTGTGCAAGACACTGTTCTTTGTATGCATTATCTCATGAAATCTCTACTACCACCCTGTGAGGTAGGTATTATCTCCACTCTGGGTGAGATTCAAATCCTACCACCTTCTATTAAAAATACTAGACTAAGAAAGATTAAAAACTTGCCTAAAGTCTTATAGCAAATGAGTGAAGCTTTAAAACATTCATGAAATGAATCTGGTTTACCTATCATCAAAGTCATGTATATTTCTTATATGTAGTTTGAAGTGGAGTTGTGGTGCCCCTAACCTCCAAGGCTCCCTGCCGAGGGAGATACATATCTGAGGATCAGTAGCCAATCAGAAAACTCAGAGCCAGACACATCTGATTAGGATAGAAGGAATGTCTGGTTAGCTGGAGGGTTGGGTCTGGAACACAGGGTTTCTACTCCCTCAAGTGGAGATTGGCTAAGTCTAGGACAGCAAGACCTGCATAGGGGTTCTAATCCACTCACCTTACCTGCTGCAGGAGAGGAGGACTGGCCTGCCTCACCCTCACATTGAGGACCAAAAATCTGGACAGACAGCACAAGTATTACCAGGCCTGCCCTCAAGGAACATCCATGCCCGGGGTGTGACTGCCACTGACATGGGCTCATGAAGTAGAAGAGGATATGGGTAGCAGACCAGGCAGCCATTAAGAAGCACCAGATGGGAGGGGCGGCAGGGTGGCTCATCAGTCAAGCATCCAACTTCGACTCAGGTCATGATCTCACCATTCTCAGGTTTGAGCCCCACGTCGGGCTCTGGGCTGACAGCTCAGAAACCTGGAACCTGAGCTCTCTGCCCCTCTCCTGCTTGCACTCTGTCTCTCTCTTTCTGTCTCAAAAATAAGTTAAAAAAACAACAAAAACCAGATGTGAATCAGGCTCCAGCCTTTCTCCTTGGGCCAACCATGAGGGGCCCTATAGAGAGGCTGCAAAGGTAGGAATTCTCTCTCTTCTAGAAGGTGAGCATAAGTGCTGTCTATTTTGTGGGCTGAGGTAGAAAGGTGGGGAGAAGGAAAAACAGTTTCCTTTCTGAATGTTTCTGTTTCATGGAGATAAAAATGCCAATATTGCAAACACTTCTCCTATCCATTTTTTTTCCTAGTGTATCTATCTTTTAAGTCAATGCCGGTTGCAGCCCCCCTCAATGGTTTCTCAACTCACTAATGGATCAGGATCCTCAACTTGAAGACGTTTTTCTAGGAGGTTTGTTGACAGAAAAATGTGCTTTTGCGGGTAAAACACTTCAGGGGACCCTTTGGTTATGCATAAAGTAAGAAGCAGGGACTCCATTGGTCAGGAGTGCAAAGATACACAATTTGGTATCACTACAAAGGACAATATAATTAAAAGGATATTTCCTCTGGTAAAGAGATTATTAACACCTAATAATGTTGAACACCTTTTAATGTGCTTATTTGCCATTTGTCTTAGTTCTGCTTGCTACAGCACAATACCACAGATTGGGTGGCTTAAACAACCCACATTCATTTCCTTTCAGTTCTGGATGCTGGAAGTCAGCATGGTCAGCCTCTGGATGAAGACCAAGAACCCTTTGCTGGTTTACAGCCGGCCATCTTCTCTTTGTATCTCACATGACAGAAAGAAAGGGCCACCCCCCCCCGACCCTTTATTTTTTAATGTTTGTTTATTTTTGAGAGAGAGAGAGAGAGGGAGACAGAGAGAGAGCACGCGCGATCATGAGCAGGGGAGGGGCAGAGAGAGGAAGACACAGAATCTGAAGCAGGCTCTGAGCTGTCAGCACATAGCCTGACGCAGGGCTCAAACTCACTAACTGGGAGATCACGACTTGATCCGAAGTGCAATAATACTTAACCAACTGAGTCACCCAGGCGCCCCTCCCCTTTTCTTATAAGGACACTAATCCCATGATGAGGCTCAACCTTCATGATTTAATCACCTCCTAAAGTGTCTACCTTCTAATACCATCACATTAGGTATTAGGATTTAATATGTGAATTTTGGGGAAAACGAACATTCAGTTTACAGCAACATCTGTATATCCTCTTTGGTGAAATGACAACAGAACTTATACAAACTACATGCTAAAATAAAGTAGGGTAGTATTATTATTGACAATGGTAGTAATATTGGTCATAAAGTAAGCCTTCAAAACATTTTTAAATAATCTCCTATGCATGTCACTCTGTTAGGCATCAAGGGTACAAAGATTAAATAGATATGGCTCTTTTCTTCATGGAACTCACAATCATAACAAAGGTGAAGAAATGGAAAACTTTTTGAAAAAGCAAATACACAAATGTATAATTACAAAAAGTAACACGCCCTAAGAGAAAAAATTTAAAAGGATGTCATAAAAAAGAATAATGGAAATAATTTATATTGAGAGCCAAGTATTTCCAGTTCATACCTGAAAAATAAATAGAAGATATTCAAGTACAGCTCAGCCAATGAGAAGAGCATGTATAAAGGTCCCAAGGTAGAAAAGAGCTTGGGATGTTATATAAATCCAAAAGAAGACCAGTGTTGCCAGAATGCAGTGCAATAGTGGAACAGTAATACGAATTTTGCAACAAAGGCAGGACTCAGGCAAGGAGCAAGGAAATCAGTTAAGAGGCTACTGTATATGTCTAAGCAAGAGATGCTGGTTTGTGACCAAAGGAATGGAGAGATTGGTGGATAGCTTTGAAGTATATTTTTGAGATAGGATAGACCAGACATTGGTGAGGGACTATATGTTGGGATGGAGGAGGGCAGGTAAGGAAGAAGGAGGTGTCAAAAATAACTCCCAAGTTGCTGGATTTTTAAAAAATGTTTGTTTATTTTTGAGAGGGAGAGAGAGAGAAAGAAGAGAGAGCGTGCACACACACACAAGTGGGGGAGGGGCAGAGAGAAAGAGAGAGAGACAGAATCTGAAGCAGGCTCCAAGCTCTGAGCTGTCAGCACAGAGTCTGCTGCAGGACTTGAACCCATGAACTGGGAGATCATGACCTGAGCTGGTCAGATGCTTAACTGACTGAGACACACAGGTGCCCCCTAGGTTGCTGGATTAAACAACTGGGTTGACGGAGAGGACTCTACCGTGATGGTGAAAATGTGAGGACTTGATTTTTATGGGTAGTAGCCAGGTGGATAGTGGTCACATTATTTTTAGATGAATGTAAATTCTGAAGACTGATGTGAGTGTACAGAACGAATAAACCTATTCATGGTACGGTACATACAAGGGTCCCACAACCGAGGCCAAAGGGATTGAAGCCACAAGAGGACAACTCAAGTTCAGAAGACGTCACCCTTCCCCTTCTGAGAATTTTCACAATTTTTTAAAGGAGAATTCTCATGATTTTTAAAAACTGTGACCAGGTGTCCACCAGATGGCAATATTTCTTTATAAAAATCCAGATTTAGAAACCATACCTTCTCAGCTTAATCCAGGTGGATTCTTTAGGGGCACATAGCCAGAGTCTAGTCAAATCAGTGAGAGTACAGCGCAGCCTGCTAGCTTCTAGGAAACGTGCACAGGCAGAGGCAGCTTTATGAGCAAGATCCTTCTGCGACCTCTTACAAGGAGACAAAGGCTTGTGTGTGTGCGTGCTATCTGGGACTAGGTGCTTCACATCATGCAAAGTCCCTTAATTCAAAGTGCTCTTAGTGTTAGCACATGAGGAAAACTGGAAGCCTCACACAGCCACTCTGAGCCTCTTTCTGCACTTGTAGAACCATGAGCATATTCGTACCAACCTCAGGAGGGTTAGTGCAAGAAATGAAATTAGATAATGCCTGCCTATGAGGTGCCTAATACCATCCTGGTACAAAGTAAGCACTTAATTCATGGTAGTCTTGTTATCATATTATCCCCACAATGACCTTTATTCCCACTCTCCCTCCCTCAAGGCACTACCCTTTGCTAGCCTTGGTCACGGGCAGCCTGCCAGGTATGACCTCATAAGAGTCCCAGCAAGATGGCAGCCTTCCTTCTAGATCTTCTATAGCTTTGCCTCATGGCAGGTGCTCATCTTTGATAATCCTTCCTTCCAATTGCATTTAGAGAATGATGGAGTCCTGCTGCAATCAACTTGTCTAATTTGACAGGTAAACCATGAAGCTAGAAAGGGAGGAAGCTCCTGAAAGGAATCCAAACGCTGGAAAATTGGCCCCGTCCTAACACACCGCATTGCATTCAATTACTCTCTGTTTAGTTGCCTTTCCTAATCTACTGAAACATGTACAATTGCTATCTGCAGTCTTGTAATTATATATTCCCAACCTGCCAGGTGGGATAGGTCCAAGCACTCAGTTTGTCTGGGGACTGATGCAATATAAATGCGGCTCAGAATTGTCCTGGGAAGAAGTCAGCTTGACGCTAGTCGGCCTAAGATTCAGCCACAGGGAATATTTCTATAGATGGGGTCAGCCAGCTCCCCACTGTGTTCATCTTCCCCCTTCCCGACTAGCTCAGCCCACGTGGTACTTCATTTCCTTTCATAAAAGCCTAAAATATGTGGGTGCTTTAAAAACATATTTTTAGAAAGGTGACCAATTATTACTATTATTATATAGTAATGTTGCTTTATAGGTGTTTTCAGCCTCATTTCTTTCTTTTTTTTTTTTTATGAGGATGTGGTGAGGAGAGGAGAGGAAATATACCTTTGTTATAGAGGGAAGGGAAAGAACTTTTTGGTCATTAGTTTGTATTGTTAATAGCAAAACAAGTCTTCATTTTTTAGTCCATGTGAAAGACTGCTAAATGAGCAGAGTGTCAAAATGTGCTTACTTCTTCATTGTATATAGTGTAGCTCAGTTTATAAGGTCCAGTATTTCACCGGCTTCTTATGGGAATCTTACATTGTAGGCAGGGTTATTTCTTACATTTTTTTCAAGTGATATGCAGAAAGGTGAGACAACTTGGTTCATTCAACAATTATTTATTGAGGGCATACATGTGCCAGGCAATGTTGTAAGCAGGGAATCAAAACCCTGGCCTTATGCATTTTACATTCTAGTGGGGAACATACCCATAGATAAATATATAAAATGCCACATAGTGCTGAATGGCATGGAGAAAATAAAATGGTGAACTGGGGAAGGATTATGTGTGTGTGTGTTTGGGGGTGGTGCAATTTTATTTTTTANCTTTTGGGGATGTGTCAAGTAAGAAGTTGCTGCGGTGGAGGTCAAGGAGGCTGTTTCCTGCTTTCTCCTCTAGGGTGTTGGGGGTGGTGCAATTTTAAATACAGTAGTGAGAGAAAGCCTCATAGAGAAGATAACATTTTGGTAAAGACCTGGAAAGGGGAAGGAGACTAGGGGATAGGCTTGGCAGAGGGAAGATGAGGAATTACATTTAGACATGATCATTGTGAACCTCTGATTGGACATCTCAGTGGAGATATTGAGGCATGAAGTGGACACAGGGGTCTGGGGCTCAGTGTAGAGGTTCTGCCTGAAGAAACAGACTTGTCAGTCTTCAGTGCAAACCAAGACATTATTTATGACTGTGAGATTGGATGGACTTAGCAAGGGAGTGGGTATAGACAGAGTAGGAGTCTGAAGGCTAAGCCCTGGGGTCCATAGCATGGAAGAGTTGGGGAGATGAGATGAAGCATCCAGAAAAGGTGAAGGAACAGCTAGGGGAGGAGGAAGAAAACCATGAAGACATGATCTCCTTCACTTGAAGCCAAGTGAAGAAGGAGTTTCACAGAGAGGGAGTGATCAACTGTGTCAAAGCTTTGACAGTTCATGACAGTTCGTGAGAACGGGCCACAGAACTTAAGTAAGCAGGAGGTTCCCCCCACCCCCATTATCCTCTCTTCCTTTCTCATGGCAATCTCTTTTCTTCTTCATTGAAAGTATCCTTTTTTGTTGGTGGTGGTAGTAATACTTTTCCCTTTTACTGGATAGTTACCCTATGAAAGCAGGAGTCATGACTGTTTTGGCACATATTAGGAACTCACTGTGATATTCATTTTTCTCTCGGCTTTTGGATTGCCCCATAGCATCCATCCCACCTTCCTTGCCTTCCTGATAGTGACCCAAATTATTTTGGGGAATTATCTCTATCCTGTTGTATGAAGCTTTGATGGGCAAATTCAGGTGGCTGTCTCCTACTTGAGAAGGCAAAGGGGGTAGATGCCGGCTGGGACCTCTGCATCAGAGGACAGACTCTGTCCCTCAGAGGCTCCTGAGTTTGCCCAAAAACAAGAGGAAGTGTTGACCAGCATCTCTGTCCTGACCAGAACCCCTCCTGGCGGGAGACTGTTGCCATGGCTCCCATCTCCTAGCCTCAGTGTTCTTCTGGTGCCTGCTTCTCCAGCCCCTCTTGAATTCTCTGAGCTCCCAATACCCTTCCAGTAAATCTCCTTTTGCTGAAGTTACCCAGAGCCAGTTCCTGTTCTTTTCAACCAAAAAATTGCAACATGTAAACACTCAATAAATGCTTGTTGAATGAATGAAAAAGTATGGTCTTCATTCCACAAATGGAAAGTCTAAAGTTCAAAGAGGTTTAGCCACTCATCTAAGACCACATATCCTCCATATTTCACTGATGCTTTGATGTTTCCTTTCCATATCCTCAGATCTCTGGCATCAGGATGCATTAAAAAATTTTTTTAAGTTTATTTTTGAGAGAGAGAGCATAAGGAAGGGAGGGGCAGAGAGAGAGGGAGACACAGAATCCGAAGCAGGCTCCAGGCTCTGAGCTGTCAGCACAGAGCCCGACGTGGGGCTTGAACCCACGAACTATGAGATCCATGACCTGGGCTGAAGCTGGATGCTTAACCCGCTGAGCCACTCAGGTGCCCCTGCCATCAGGATCCATTTATAATGGATCATGTCTTATAGTTAATTGGCTGTATTTTTTGTTTCTAGTGGTTTATAGAATGATATATTTTACACTGGTTTAGATGAAATGAAATATAGTACTAAGTGTTGGAGTCAGGATTCAAAGGTATCTCAAAAGTCTATATACCTTTGTTTCCCAAAGGAGTTTACTATCTAGCTGTAGGGGAAAAAAAGAGCGAAAAAACCAAAACCCTCTCTAATGCTGGACAGAGGACCTGACCAACGTTGCAGAGGTACATGAACTCTGAGGGGCTGGTGGGGGGTGGGGGGGAATCCTCTGGGTGGGCATTAAGGAGAAAAGGAAGACTTTGGTGGATGAGAAGATGGGGAGAGAAGACAGGTGGGAGGTGTGCACCCCAGATGCTGGCGACAAAGCATCCTGTGCGTGTCTGAGCAGGAGGCTGGGGTTGGGGAGCATGGCTGCTCTGTGTTTCCCTCACTCCTTTCCCCTCTGGTTCTCCCTGCATCTCCAGTCACAGTTCTCTCCTGGTGCAACTTTTTTTTTTGGTGGCAAGCTCCTCCTCCCCCTTTTCCTCAGTCAGTTCCACCCTGTGTGGTGGACCGAGTCCCTTCTGGAACCATGAACAAGGGAACAGGCGTCCTAGGTGGAGGGGCCCCCTGTGTGTGAGGGCACTGAGATGAGACGGTAACATGCGCACGGGGAGCAGAGGGAGCGTGGATGAACAAGATGGGAGAGCAGGCTGGGTAGGGGTGGGCACTTACTCATTCAACACAATTTATTGAGCGCACACCACACCACGTATGTCTGTAGGCAGTGGAGCCAGAGCAGTGAAATCAAAGCGGAGTGTCTGCTTTAGGGGCTTCCATTCTGCTATGATAAACTAAAAGCAAATAAACAATATATATATTTGTTAATATGTACATGCATACATACACATACATGTGTCAGCGTAAGAGCAACGGAGAAAAACGTTGAGAAAGTTAGAGAACCAATAATGCTGGGGTAGGAGCTGCCAATTCAAATAGAATGGCAGAGAAGTCCTCTTTGATAAGGAAACAGGTCAACAGGGACCTTAAACAGACGGAGAGATTCTTGTGACTCTAGGTGAAAAATGTTCCTGGCAGAGGACACAGCACAGGCAAGAGTCCGGAGGGGGAGTGGCTGTTTAAGGAACAGCCTGCCTATGAACGAACGAACGGAAGTGAGGCAGCCCCAGACCGTTCAGGCCCTGTCAGTGTTATAAGAGTTTGGATTTTATTCCAAGTACATGGAAAGCTCTTGGAGACGTCTGGGCGGAGCAGAGAGAATGAGAGATGGACGGGGCCTATCATCGAAGAGCTGGAACCCTGCCCTAAAAAGTCTGAATGTGATTTTCTAAATGTCCCTGGGATTTTCATTTCTGAATCATTTAAACAGAGTGGGAAATCTTCTCTAATGAATAAATATGATTTTCTATGGAACACAGAGAGGCCCCCCACCTAGAACAGATGTAATGAAGTGATTGTTTGTTTTGACAGAAACAGGCTACAGAAGGTTATGCTCTCTCCACAGTGTCTTCCGTTGTCAAGGAGATACTTCTGGAAACCTCTTGTATCTAAATGTCACCATGTAGCACTTAGATTTTTCATGTTCTCCTTTTATTATGTTATTGTAAAGTTCACCGTGTAATTTTGCCCAGGAGTTAACAATTTCATCACCACTGAGTCGATTTGCTGCAAACTACCTTTTATGATATGGTGCTCAGTAGTCTTTCTCCCTTCTTCCAAGGCCAGTTTCCAGGAGGGGGCTGCCCTTGAAAAATAACCATGTACATCTCTAGGAGGTCCTGCATGTCGGTCAGTCAGCCTGGAAACCTCACAAGAAAGTCACAGGTTGATGGATTAGGCTACATAGAAATGTATGGTACTGGTTGTTTTCAGCAGAACACATTATTTCATGTGCTGATCAATCAGGGTGGGTATTGCTACATTCATTTTATAGAGAGGGAAATTGAGACTCAGTGGTAAAGAGACTTACCCAGGTAGTTAATGGTCCTGGAAAAAACATCTTCTAGTTTAGGGTGATTTCTACAACATTGCACTTTTTCAAAGATATGAGCTGGAAGTGACAGATTAGTTAGTCCATTCTCTGATTTATTTTCCACACTCTGATTGAATGCCTTCTGTCAGCTGGGCACTGTTTGAAGGAGGCCCTGGGAAGACCCAGGTGAATGAGCCAAAGCTGCGGATCCCACATGCGCCCCTCCATGCCTAAGCAGACGTTACTCTTGGCTGTCAGCGGGGTGCAGATGCTGAATCTGTTATTGATCAGAGTTGGCTCTTTAGATGAAAGCCTGTTTGCTCTCCCTAGCTTAGGCATTAAACATTCAGGGTCTGAGAGTGACAACCCCTAATCGGTTCTCCTTCTGAGAGGCAATTGAGGTTTTTCAATAAGCTCTAGGCTAAAAGACCAGTGGAGACCAGACTGGAGATTAAGACAGCCACAAATATTGTTGGCCACAGATCAGCCTCTCCCAAAGTATTTCATAAACTGTTTAACTATTCTGGTTGAGTGGAATATGTTTCTCCCTGCTTATTCAAATCATGTGTCATAAAGCATTATGTCTATGCTATAATACACAATTAAAAGTAAATGATGCATCCTGCTATCATTTCCTTTTAGTGCAAGGGAGAAACAGGCTGATGCTTTTGGACTCTGAGCATGGCTTACCCACAGTAGCAACACTTTGCTCTTGCTGTGGGAGGTCTTAAGGGATTCCATATGCTAGCATTTTGCTTTTAACAAATATTTGTATCCAAGGAGAGAATGGAGTTTCTGTAGCAAAACATCTTTTTGAAAGCCCTGTCAATAAACAACATATTTAAAGAGAAGTTATACTGTCTATACGACTGTCTGTACATCTCAATTATTCAAATCTTCTGGGGATCACCAAAGCAGGCAAAAGAGGAAATTAGTGAAATGTATTTTGATATTTAGACAGATCAAATAAAAATGTGTCTGATACCAAAAGCTCACACTCCATTATCAGATTTTGCCCTCAGGCTTTGCTCTTTCTTCTGAAATGTGTAGGTATATGTATTATCAAAAGAGAGGCTTGTCTCTTCCTTCTGCCTTGAAGTGGCAGTAGTTTAATATAGGGCTAACAGGCACACACTGTTCTGGGTTTGGGACATATCTGAATTTTGTCAACACAGCAAGGCTGCTACTTGGGGAAACGGATTTTGGAGGAAGATGACAACTGATTTGCATAAGAGCCCAAGGCATTTTGAAGACAAGGGGCCAGGTTCTCAACAGCTCCTTGAGGTCTGGTTAGGTAGAACTGCTGAGGAAGGGTGGGTGGGGTCTCCTATTACACCCAGGGTAGAGGAGGGCTATGAGGTTCCTAAAATAAAATGAACCTTATGGATAGAGGACATCTGGGCCGATGACCTGGAACCAGGACCCCAAAGTGTGTGACACAGGGCTAGTTCCTACACAATGCACCATTCATACTAGTGGCTCTTCTGGACAGACCATCCTGGCGGGAAAAGACTGAAGTGGCTCATTTGCGCTCAACTGTTGCAAGAGGGTCCACGTGAAAAGAGGGAAAGAGGGGAGGCCGTGTTTCTGCACCTGACGCATCATCCTTATCATATTCTTAGGGGCCCTTAAAGGTCCTAGGACAAAGTAGGTGTATACACAAGTGAAATGAAATATCTTTCCAAAACACTGGCAATAAAATTGATCAAATCAACTTTTTGATTTGCCTCTTCCTCCCATGACATGGGAATCCATTGGAGAATCCAGCCGCAAAAGAGGAAACTGACAACATTTAAAGAATTACTTCTAATAGATAAAAATGAGAGCTATAGAATACCACGTGTGACTAGTAGAATAGTGGCCCTTCAAAGATGTCTGTACCCCAACCACCAGCACCTGTGAACATGCCCCCTTACGTGGCAAAAGGAACTTGGCAGATGTGGTCCAGACCTTGAGATGGGGACATTGTCCTGGACGCCCTGGGTGGACCCAGTCTAATTGCAGGGGTCCTGAGGACTAGAGGGCCTCTTCCAGCTGTGGTCAGAGAGAAACATTCAGTGATGGAGGAAGGCTTAGAGGGATGCATTGCTGGCTTCGAAGATGGAAGGAGGGGCCACCAGCCACAACACGTGGGCAGCCTCTTGAAGCTGGAAAGGGCAAGGGCAAGGAAATGTATTCTCCCCCCAGTGCATCCAGAAAGAAAAGCAGCCCTGCCTACACCATTGGGTTAGCCCAGTGAGACTTGTGCCAGACTTCTGACTTCCAAAGCTGAATGTAAGCTCCTAAATTTGTGGCAATCTGTAACAGCAGCAATAGAAAACTAATGGACCATACCAATCTTAGGTAAAGTAAAAAAAAAGTCAGTGGTGCCTGGGCGGCTCAGTCAGGTAAGCTTCTTAGCCTGAGACTTTGGCTCAGGTCATGATCTCATGGTGGCTGTCAGCACAGAGCCTGCTTCAGATCCCCTTTCCCCCCTCTCTGCCCCTCCCCTGCTTGTTTCTCTCGCTCTCTATTAAAAATAAACATTAAAAAAAGTCAGCCAAACCCTCAAGGTGTTAAAAAGACTGAAAAGACCCAACTGTTGCTTTTCATTGAATTTATTCAAAATAATTATATTCATATAGCACATAGCTATAATTACTTTAACATTTTTGATTGATGTGTTATTGACATCAAATAAGTTTTTCCAGTCTTTAAAAGAATGCATAATTTTCATGATTATCATGTAAGGAAAATAAAATTATAAAGGGACATCCTGCTATATGAATGTATGAATTTATAGTTCTTTATTAAATCAGGCTCTGTACTGACAGTGTGGAGCCTGCTTGGGATTCTCTCTCTCTCTCTCTCTCCCTCTCTCTGTCTCTCCCCTGCTCGTGTACATGCAGTCTCTCAAAATAAATAAATAAACTTTTAAAAATAGATATTAAAAAAAAGATCACTGCCACAATTCTGAGCTCCCAGGGGCCCTGAGCTCCCCATGTGGCCCCTCCACGAACCTAATCTGCCTCCAATCCTGCTACTTCTTCTCCCACCATGGTCCTTGCACCTGTACTTCTTACAGCCACTGGTTTGGGCCCCAACACTCCACATGTGGAGAGATAAAATAGACACCTACCTGGTCACTTTGGCTCTTGCCTGTCCCCTCTGATCTCTCCTGCACATGCTGTCCAGACTCACATCTCTAAAAGACCTTCTCCATCATGCTGCCCGCCTGCGAGAAGACGTACTTCTTGTCCTTGGGCATGGTGGCGGTTCGCAGCCTTTAGCAGGACCTGATTAATGTGAGGAGGTTGCAAGTGACTTACATGTATCCAGTTCTGATGTTCTAAGAATTCTAGAGGATTTCCTCAAAAAAAAAAAAGGGGTGGGGGAGGGGCAAATTTATTCATTTATATTCATTTCACAAATATTTATAATGCATTTATTAGGTACCCAGTACTGCTTTATGTACTCAGGACACAAGGGTGAATGAGAGAGAAAAGACCACCTTCCATGTGGGGAGACAGATGACACTCTGTGAAATAAACAGGAAACATCCAGTGGTGTTAGATGCTATGCAAAATATTCAGACAGTGGGAAGTAACTGAGTAGCTGGGTGACTACTTTGGATTGAATGAGAAGAGTAGACATGTGGAGAAAGATGACATTTCAGCTGGTGGCTGCAAACATCTGGAAGGAGAGCATTCCAGGAAGAGACAAGAGCAAGTATAAGGGTCTCCATTGGGTATGGGGTATTAAAGGGACAGAGAAAAGGAGAGCGTGATCAGAGTGGTGAGTTGAGCTGGAAAGGAAAGCCGTAGTCAGACCTTATGTCTCAGGAACAGAATCCTGGGTTTTGACTTTCCTGTTAAGGTGATAGAAAGCTACCAGAGATTTAAATCAGTGAACGGATATATGCTAACATTTGTTTTAAAAGCTCACTTGGGTGAATGGGTTATTGTGCAGCCCACTGAGGAACCATTACTATGATCCAGGCAAGAGAATGTCATGGCCTGGACAAGGGTGATGCAAATGCAAATAAAGAGGTGTATGAACAAATCCAGGACATGTTTTGGATTGACGATGGAGAAGACTTGCTGATGGACTGGATATGTAGGATGCAGCAAAGAAAGTAACTTCTGGTTTTTGGCTCAATCCACTGGATGGTTGATGATACTATTTATTATGATGAGGGGAGCTCAAAACTACCTTTATATATATGTAGTACTATACTGTGCTTTCTTGGTTTATGAGGCGTTCAGGGCAATTTGCCCTTGTATGAAATGAGGCAACACTACTATGCTTTATACAACTTGCTTCTATTTTGTATAACTTTATAGTGCCTCTCGTTCTTTCTTAAAAAATGTTTTATTTATTTATGAGAGAGAGGGAAAGAGAGCATGCGCATGTGCAAGTAGGGGAGGGGCAGAGAGAGAGAGGGAGACAGAGAATCCAAAGCAGGCTCCAGGCTCTGAGCTGTCAGTGCAGAGCCTCATGCGGGGCTTCACTTCATGACCTGAGGTGAAGTTGGATGCCCAACTGACTGAGCCACCCAGGTGCCCCTATAGTGCCTCTCTGATAGAATTCCCACCTCTGGAAGTTACCCTTTCTCCCCAAATGTGTTATGGGTTAGGAAAACAAATACAAACGTTCATTAAAATTGTTTGTAAAGTAAGAGTAAATGGGATCTGCATGAGGAGGTGAAAAGTTTCTTATGAGTAATAAGAGGTACCCACTTTGTTTCATGAGTTTTATGACAACAATTTAGATTGCTCAGAAGGCTCTTCTGCTTACTTATTGAGTGAAAACACTGCTGCATAAATGATCTCTGGATAGATAGGGAGCTACCACATTTTAATTTTGGTATTTTTAGGAGTTGCCTGTCTGCCTTTCCCAGAGTCCTTCTCTACCGACAGTTAAGCCAGCTTGAGCTCCATCAGAAGGCTGGCTCCATCCGTCATGTCATACTTGCTGCTAGTTAAAATCTGTTTGTCCTACTTGAGTTACTGTGTTTCTACCCTGTTATTATAAGCCAGTCTCCTACAGTATCTAACTTCTGTATCTGTACCTTTGCCTTGTTTCCCTGAGTGCCTGCCTTGATAACTTCAGTTTATATAGAACTACAACTATAATTTTTTTTCGGTCATCACTCATGTTGGCATTCTCTATCTGAACAAAAGCCTGGAAACAGCGGTTCTGATGCTAATATAGCCCTAGCTAGCTTTTTCTGAGCATTTGTTACGTGCCAAACACTGTGGTCAACATACTACAACACATGATCGCAATTCTGACAGTTATCCAGTGAGGTGGCATTATTATGCTATTTTTTTTTTTTTTTTAATAATGAAAGTGAAGCCCAGAGAGAGTAGGTAATTTTCCCTAGGTCACACAGCTGGTTAATGGGCCATGAAGTGAGTTTTTCTTTATCATTATCTTGTAGTTACCTACTCTAGATCAATAAACTTGAGCCCCTGGCTTGCTTGATCTGGGAATAATTTCCTTTCCTACTTCCTCTTGACCCCTAGTTGATGTCCCTCCACGGCAGACCTCAGATCCATGCTCCTTCAAAGCCACATGCTCCTGCGCGCGTCCCCCCCCAACCCCCTTCCATGCCAGATCATTTCATTAGGTATACTACATTGCTGGAAGCCTATTCCACAGGGGCAGTTCGTATTTTCATGTAGCTCCAAACTTTATAAATGGCAAAACAGTAGTTAATAATTAAAGAGTATCCTGGTTAACCAGCCCTTTAAGTAGGTGTCATTCATCCTATTTTCAAAACGATAAGATAAAGCTACAGAGATTGCAATTTGCTCAAGATCATGGAAGTATTTTATGCTGGGTGTTTATTTCAAGCCATGTTTGACTGATTTCAGTGTGTCCTCTTAATTAATTTCTGGGAACTGTCTTCCAAATAGGTCTAGCCTTAGGGTGAATAGGCTTCCTATTTTACATGTGGCATTATGTTTCAACTTTAATTCCTTGTAAATAAATGTCCTTCTATGATTTTTTTATGGTAACGGAAATTTTTTCATAGAATTTTCATCCTCTTGAAACAGTAAATTGATAAATTGTTTTTGCTCTTCTCATTTTAGAGCACTGTTCATCTTTTTCTTAGTTTGGATTTGCACTTTTGAAAGCTTGTTTTGTCTGATTTTTGCCTTAGAATATTTCTTAATCTGAATATATTACTCTCTTAGGAAAAGGGGGCTTTTCTTAATAAAATTGAGTAATGCAATTTTTGTGACAATAATTGCTTGATTATTCTGAAATAAACACAATGTATCATGTATAATGCATTATTGAACAACTTTACTGCATGAATGCTCAAAACTGGAGAAAAAAATTTTAAAGGCCAATATTAAGGAAAACTCAGAAAGGTTTTGGAAGTTGAAAAAAAACCTTTTTGGCCACATTCTGAATTGACCTGTGCCTGAAACAGCCATGTTAAGAGACATGGCGGTGAAAGGGTAGCTTTAGATTCTGAACTTAAGTCCACATTTATTGGACTCCTGCTACATAACTGGCCATGTTTTGAGCTGTGCATGCAGGATGTAATAAGACATAATCCTTGTTTTCAAGAAACTCAGTCTAGGGATATGGGTGGGTAGATGCCATACAAATAATAATCATAATAAATAACAAAATAATAATAGCAACATAGTATGACAAAAGCATCTCTAATTCACACCTAGCTCCCTGGTGCTACCTCAGGCTTTTATATTTTCCAATATCCTGTGATTTTGAGTATTTTTTTCTGTAAGATTGTTAAGCAGTTAAACTTAAATTAACTGGAAGAATCACTTGTACTAATAATGACAATAAATCGAATTTTCATCTTGTTATATATTTCATTTATTTTTTTAATCTCAAAACGTTTATGTTGAGTCACTTGTACACTAGTTCCAAATTTTATCATGTGTAAGAATCTCCTTGGGGACTTGTTAAAATACAGATTCCTGGGACCCTAACCCTATCCGCAAAGTTCAGATTCATCAGGCCAAACACAGGGCCTAGGGAATGTCTATTTTAGACAAACTACCCAGGTAATCCTGATGCTGCTGGCTCTGGGGAGAACAGAGTTCCCCTGTGGCACCATCGTCTGCCAGGGGTGGGCTGGTTTGCTGTTCCTCTGATCTACTCCCACTCTGCATCGCTGGAGGGCAAGCTGGTTTCCAGACTCTTGTCAAGTGTCTCCCTGCCAGTTTCGGCCAGTGGAGGGCCCCAGTGGGAGACTGGAGGGCAGCAGGAAGGAGGAAGCCTCTTTCTCTGCCTTGTGTAGAGTCTTTGGGAGTAGTAAATGCCCTCTGTGTCTCTTAGTGTCTCCTGAACAAGCGCACAGTGAGGATCCCAGCTTCTGTCATGTATTCCTGGCTTCTGGGACCCAGGAACCCCAGCCCCACCCTCTGTTATTGTAATAGCAGTTACTGTGAACTGCCGAGTTGCCTCACTCTAGCCAATGCTATCAATGCTCTGCCCACATCTGAGAATCCTTTCACCTTGTCTTTTCAAGCCAGTCTGACTTCCAAAGGTGAGCTCCCGGTGGGTATCTTTGTTGGAGGGCTGCACTCCCAGCTGCATGCCGTCAGTGCCTAAGAATTAACATTCCCTCGGGGGCGTAGTCCCAGTCAATGACTGACTAGTACAAATACCCCAGCTCCCAAGACCCTTGGCCAGGATAATTCTAAGGTGTGCACTTTGCACTATTTTCCAGAGTGTCCATGTGGGAGTAAGCTCCAGCTGCCCACGTTGGTATGTGGCTTAATAAGAAAGCCCTGTAGTGGTTGTCTTGCCTTCCCTTCCCATCGGACTCCCTCCCTCACCTACCCATGCTCCTTTCATTGCCCAATAAATTGCTTACATTTGAATACTGGTCTCAGAGCCTGCTTCTTGGAAACAAAAACTAAGATACTCGCTACCTCTGGTTGGCTTCTCGGCCTCCTCTTCATAAATATATATATTATTTTTATATATAATATAAATATATATATATATATTTTTTGAGAGAGAGAGAGAGCGAGCAGGGGAGGGGCAGAGACAGAGGGCCTCTGCACCATAAATGCAGAGACTGATGTGGGGCTTGAAGTCACGAACTGTGAGATCACGACCTGAGCAGAAACCAAGAGTTGGACGCTTAAGTGTCCCTCTAAGCCTCTTCCATCACCCATGGATCAATTTCCTGGCATGACAGTCCCTCTATCTGAAACTCTTGGTAGGAGCTGTCTCATCGTGGTTAGATGAAGCTAGGTACTAGGTATGAGGTACTACGACTACTCAGGGGAACACGTGTGATCCTTATTCCCAAGGGGGTGAAACGCTAAAAGCGAAGACAAGAGCATAGAGAGCAGCAGTGTGTGATGAAGGCAGCAGTTCACAAATGTCCACCATTCAGAGAAGAGGGCTAGAACCAGGCTAGCAGCCGGGTGAGATCCGGGAAACCTCACAGTGGAGTCAACGGTGAGTATGGATTTTCAAAGATGAATTTTCTAAATGGCTAAAAGGAGGGGACAGAGGAACAGCATTTGCAAAGCTACAGAGGAGAAAAACAACCTTTCAAACTTAGAGACTTACAAACTGATCAGTCATTTTCCTGAAGTACGAAGAGGAGAGTAGAGAGAGACAGGAGACGGACAGGGGCCAGAATTTCAAAGCCACTGCACGTCATACTCAGGAATTTGTACTGTACAGGCCTGAAATAGGCATCTGTTTGAGGAGTAGAGGTGCCACATTAGATTTTCCCTTTAGCTATAGGACTCTGGGGCCCTGTGGGGGATGGACAGTTTGCTCAGACCTAGTGAGCACAATAGAATTAACCTAACTGAATTTTTCTTTGATGAGCATGGTTCCTGCAATGCCTCATGCAGTTCAGCCTTTCAGAGATGAAATACACAGATAATGTAAACAGATTCGTTCAGTGTTCCATTTACTGAGTGCCTTCTCTGTGCCAGCTCTGTTCCAGGCATTGGAGATTCAATGATAAATTTCAATTTCTTGCCCTGTGGGCTACAATACCTGTGGGCACAGAGACAATAGGGTCTACTTTCTCTAAAGGTGGTTTTCTGGGGGTGGGGGTGGGGGGAAGGAAGGCCCTTATCTGTCTCTTGAAATATCCTGCCAAAAAAGTGTTCTTTGGTATGTTGAGAAATGTTACGTATTCGAATTCCTATTAAAGATTCACAAAACAAAATTTGCCACATAAAGGCTCTGAGAAGTCCTATAGTAAAGAAATCTGATCCCTAATTAATTTTTCTGTGTTAGCCATCTGTTGTTTTTGCCTGTTCAGTGTGTGTTCCCCTTTCTAGGAACAGAACCCTATTTCTGTCCTGGGGAACTATTCTTAATAGGATACAGCGCTAAAAGGCTATTAAGCACTTAGGGAACAAGATGACCTGTCCCATCCTGGCCAAAGTATGGACACATGGCCCAGGATAAGCCAATCAGATGCTTTCTCCCAGGAATCTTTTTATCTTGAGTAGAGTCACGCTATGATTAAATATGGTGAAAGTTTATTAATCACAGGAATGGTGCCCTGCTTTCTGGATCTTTCAAACTGCCCTTTTCCTATGCTTTTAAGATTTTGGTTATCCAGCTTTCCTTTGTATGATTGTTCACATTGCGCACTGTATATGGGCGTCAAGTGTAAGGGAAGGAAAGCATTCACATTGTGGACTTATTTAAACTTCTATGAGAATGAGGGTAGATCCTCTCAAAGCAGCAGAGAGCTTTTAGTGAAATAAACTTGCACTAGCATCCAGGAATGTACACTCACCTGCACACCCACTTGTTGATACCTGCATATGTACAAACTGGTCCCGTCCCTATGCAAGTCTGGGTAGTCCCTGAAGTTGCTTCTATCATCCTCCCATTGTTTTAGATGCTCTGACAGCATCTGAGAGCAAACCTACCTAGACATGGTCCCACGGCTGGGGAGCAGGGGCTGGGAGAGTGGAGTGTGCCTACTGCCAGTGATGGGTATGTTGCACATCAGGATGTGGCTGAGCAGCCAGGAATGTGGGCTCTTGTGTGCATTACATCTTCCGCTTGCCAGGGCACTTGCAATCCTCCTTTGGAAGAGCCTGGAAAACTAAGGGTTTTTTTCTGTACGAGTCTGTTTGTGCTGCTATAAGAAAATCCCAGAGACCAGGTATCTTATAAATACTGCAGACTTATTTTTCACAGTTATGGAGGCCGGCAGTCGAAGTCCAGGGTGCCAGTGTGGTTGGGTTCTGGTGAAAGGCCTCTTTGGAGTTGGAGACTGCTGACTGGTGGAAGGGACAGAGGGAGATCTGTGGGATGTCTCTTATAAGAACACTAATCCCATTCATGAGGACCCCATGCACATGATCTAATCAGCCCCAAGGGGCCGGAGCTCACCTCCTAACACCATCAGACTGGGCATTAGGATTTCAACATATGAATGTCATGGGGGTAGGGTGGGAGTGGAGAGAAGCATTCAAACCATGGCAAGGCCCAAGCAAGAAGCTTTAGTTTTACTTTATTCTGAGTGGGATACATATATTCTGGCCAATTAAAAAAAAAAATGTTTGCTTTAAGGCATCAAAGCCATCACTGTCCTTCCCCTCCTTTTACTCACTTACGCCTTTCCCTTTCCGCTTCTCTTTCCTTTGCAGATGGGGTGGCCACCTGCCTGGATTCTACTTTCCTGGGGTGGCCTGAGTGTGATGTTTAGTTGTGCGATAATATACTCACTTAAACATTTTTTTTTTATTTGAAGGAGAATCCTTTTAGATTTGTACCGGTGACAGCCTTGTCTCTGAGCTGCTTCTAAACCGCTTCAGCCAGTCAGAATGAGCCAAGGTTGCTGGTACCTGAACCCTAAGTGTCCTCTTTAATAGGCTTCTGGCTCCTCAAAACTTTTGGTTTCCTGGTCCAGTGAAAATAGTGTAGGACTAGGGAGGTAGAGACTTCATTTTACTGATGAGAAACCCAAAGCCCATTAAAGTGAATAGAAGGCATGGCTTCTAGCAAAGCAGAGTGGAGAAGATGATGAATTCACTCCCACAAAAACAACTAGAGAAAATTAGCCACAACAACCATTTCAGGGCTCTGGAAACTGACAAAAGCAAACAATAAAATGAGAAACATTTATTCAGGAAGCCCTGCTGAACTTTGGGTAAGAACAATGGGAGTCTGTGGCTTTCTTGCCTGGGGCTACTCCATACCCTTAGCCCAGATCTGTTGTCACAACAGCGCTACCGGGTGGGGCTGCCTGTGAAAACCAGCAGCTTTAGCTGCCAGAGGGGACTGACGTGATTTGCAGTGGAGCTCAGTGGCAGTAAAATTAGAAAACTCATTAGAAAACAAATAGGAAAAGCCTATAGCCTTGCCAGCCTGAGGATGTGGCCAGAAATTTAACAGGAAGACCTTGAAAATTAGATAAATTCTCTACATATCACTGGCTGAGAGGATGTGCATGCCCAAGAAGGCCTGGCTGAGGGGAAAGTAAGAGCTGGGGCAGCCTGAAATATACATATAGAGATATAAATAGATAATGTGTATATGGTCATGTAGTCTTTTAGACTACATGATTTGCCATCTCCAATGCTCTTTATTTCTTCCTGTGGAATATATGTGTGTGTGTGTGTGTGTGTACATATAAGTATTAACTTGTTTAAAAGATGTTAGATTATGCAAAGCAATGATTATGACACTGGACTGCTGGATATATGTATATAAAACGGCAAGAGTAACACAAAGAAGGAAGAAGGAAATGGAGTTCTACTGGAGCAAAGTTACTATATTTTACCAGAATTAAGTTGCTATTAACCTGAAGTAAATTATAATAAGGTATATATTGGAATCTCTTGAGTAACTATTAAGAAAATAACAAAAAGGTATATAGAAGAAGTGAATTGATTTGCACAGTGTCACCTACCCAGCTGGTGGGAGTGAGGAGACACATCAGCTGTCTGCTTCACTTCTCCCAAATGTCACTTCCGGCCTTTTCATACATTTTCACTTCCAAAAATTTAGTTCTTTAGAGTAAATATCCAACATACTGCAGGATACTTGGCCTCTAGCCAAAGTTAGAAAATTTTGGTGGCTGAGCTGTTCATGCTTATATTGTCCCCTTTCCCAAGCAAGACATGGACCTGGCTGCCCCTCCCTGAGGCTGTAGGGCTCAGCTGTGATTGTCCAGACCTACGGGGAGGTCCTGCATCATATTTCAATCAGCTACTGTAGTCTCCTGCATTTCCTACAGTTCCTGGTTTTCAGAAGATGAATTTTACTGCTCTTCCCTCCAGCCCATACACACACACACTATCCCCTCTCCCTCCAGTCTCCATTCTCCACAACTCACTTTTTATATTCCAACATATCAAACTCCCTTCCTCAGCACCTGAGACTTCTTCGTCATCAGGACAGGACTTGGGGTTTACTATTCTTTGCTTAGACTAAGTCTCTGATGCAAGAGGCCATGGTTTCTGGGCTAATCCCACTTCCTACTCATTTCGGGCTCAAATCTAGACCAGTGTCTCTAAGACTTTGATGTGTATAGGACTCACCCGGGAAACTTGTGAAGATGCAGATCCTAGTTTACTATGTCTAGGAAGAAGCCTGAGATTTTGCATTTCTAATATGGTTCCAGGTGATACGGATGGTGCTGTTTGGTGGACCATATTTGGGAGTGGCCAGGTTCCAGATTAGCTGTGTTCTGACACCTCTAACACGCCCCATGAAATGTAACATCTTGTAAGATGTTACAAGAGGGGCACCTGGTTGGCTCAGCCCATTAAACACCCAACTTTGGTTCAGGTCATGATCTCACAGTTTGTGAGTTCGAGCCCGATATAGGGCATGCTGCTGTCAGCACAGAGCCTGCTTCATATCCGTTATCTCCCTCTCTCTCTGCCCCTCCCCTGCTTGCACTCTCTATCAAAAAAAAATAAAAACATCANGTCTCTCAAAAATAAATAAAAATATTTTTAAAAAAATAAAAAAAATAAAAAATAAAAATATTAAAAAAAAACCCAAAAAATGTTACAAGAAAAGCACATGATCAGAGTTACTGACTTCAGAATATAAACATTTTTAAAAACCTTCAGTACTAATATGTTTTGTTGTGTTTTGTCTGGGTTTTACTATAATCCCTGACTCCTCCTCTCTCTTTCAAGTGTTCAGTATTACACAGATTCATGTTGAAGCCCTTCCAAAGGGGTATACTGATTAAGATAACAAAAATAACTTATTGTATTTATCCATCCAGCCATCTGTGTGACCATCTGCTTAACCACCCATCCATCCTACTCTCTCTCCATTCATCCAATGACTCCTAGAGTCTATGTCACACCTATGCTGTGAAGGATGTAGGTGTTAATGAGACAGTTTTTGTCCCCAAGAAATTTCATGTCTGGTGGAGATGACAGAGTTCTTAGGATATATTCTCAGAGGCCATATTAATGTAAAGGGCTAAATATTATCAGAGTGTCAGTTGACTATAAATGTGAGTCATCCATGATGAAATCAACAACATAAACCATTTCAATAATGTAAACAAAACAGAATTTTATCTTCTGGATTATTTTAACTTTTCTAGATTGTTTTTAACTTTTCTGGATTATTTTAATTTTTCTGACTTTCTCCTGCCTATTTTGACAAAGGTTCAATTTGAATTAAAAAGAAAAATTCCAAAGACTACTTTCTTTGCTTTTCAGAAAGAGGTATTCTTTCTTTCCATTAGCACAAAAATAAGGGGGCTTGGCAGAGAACTTCTTTAAGAAGGTAGTTGATTAGCAGCTACAGGGTAGTGTTTGTTGATTTATTTAAGTCAGGAGGCTTTTTAGAGACTGCAAAAACTCTAAAGTGCTGTCAGTGTGGGGTACAGACCAGAATTACAAAATGTTAGAAGAAACTTCCAAGTTCATGTCACCCATTCCCTCTCTGATCGGTTAAATCAAAAAGCCTATAAGAGGTGCATCCAGGATATCTGGTTTCAGTCTTTCCCACCCAGAAAAATCAATGTATTCTAGTAGAGTCTCCACCAGTATTTTCATTAGGGCCGATTAATTGTAAAAATTCATACATGCTTGTTATGATCAGCACCTCCTGCTTTGTTAATATCATTACCCACAGGCTAGCTTCCTCTTGACTGTTACCTTTCTTTCCTTCACTCACACACTCTCATTTACGACAAGTTTATGAAAACTAGAAGAATTTAGCTCTGCAAGCGACCTCTGAGGTATAGATAAGATGTGAACATTCTTTGAAGCATTCACATGAGGCTGAAGTGGACAGCCTAACTGTCATGGAGACCCTGTCACTGAGAGATACTCGCTAGTCCTTGCCCCTCTGCTCTGCTTGGCCAGTTCCTTCTTGACATCCATCATTTCCCATGGCTGATCCGAGGTGCTCAGTTCCTTGTCTACATCCACCCCACCTCCACCCCCTGGAGAGTTGTTGATTTGTGAGCTGAGGGTCCAGGATGATTGGACTGGGCCTTGCTGACCAGTGGGCAAGGTTTCTGTCCCTTAAAATGCATGCAATTTTTCTCTTTCCTGCTTCTCATAGCTGGATGAATAAGTGGATTCTAGATGACTCTGTTGATGTCTCTCTCTTCAACTTCCTTCCTGCCTGTGTCCAAAGTGATAAGATGTCAAGACAGGAACTCGGAGCAGGCAGCTCCAGGCCCCACTGTACCCTTTATCAAGGCATTGCATTTAGGCTTTAAGCTTGTGCACAACTAGCAATAAAATGGTACTTTGATTTTTATTAATCGTTCTTTTTTCAGGTGACTCCCTTGAGAACTCCCAAAGAAAGGGATGTAAGTAGAGCAGGATGTGGGCATTCCTGGGTCCCTGGACATAAAATAATTGCTATCTCTAACTCCTTACTAGTACTGGGAATAGAAAGTAATGGAGTACCTGGGTGGCTCAGTCAGTTAGGTGTCTGGCTCTTGATTTCAGCTCAAGTCATGATCTCATGGTTCTTGGGAACTAGCCCCCTGTTGGGCTCCATGCTACGGAGATTCTCTCTCCCTTTCTTTCTGCCCTTCTGCCGTTCATGCTCCCTCTCTCAAAAATAAATCTTCAAACATAATCTTCAAAAAAAAAAAAGTAGTATAATGTATCCATTAGGGGTTCAGTGTAGGAAAGAAAAGTGCTTTATTTTAAGCCATTTTAAGCAAGAAGGATTTAATAAAGGAAATTAAGTGATAGTAAAACTCACTGGAAGCCTGCGATAAGCAAAGTCCTTGCCCCCAGAACAACACAGCACGACTGACCCCAGGGGGGTTCTCACCTCTGAGGCCACCCCTGCAAATTTTGAGAAGTATTCCACCCTAGCCAAGGACCCTGCATTGTACTGTCTGAACTGCACCTCCAAGGATCAGGAAGCCAAAATCAGGAGGTCACTACACCTGCTGTCTCTGCCACAACCGCCTCTCTTTAGTCACCGGAACCCTGCTATGGAAATGTCTCCTGTGTCCAAGATATTGTTTGCCAGAAAACAAAACAAAACAAAATAACAACAAAAGGGGCAGGGAGAAGGCTTCTGCCCCATTTCTGCCTTTATATCTTGCATAATGCATCTAATTCGTGGCACATAATTTGTATCCATACCCTAGATGTGAAGGAAATGCAGCTTTTATGCCTTCCAGCTTCTGCAATAGGGATGGCACGTCAGGAGGAGGCAAACAGGAATCAGAGCAGATCAGTCCATCCGCTCACCACAAGGAGCAAATGAAGGGTAGTATAGTGTCACAGACTGCATGTGCATCTCCTTGAAATTCTTTGGTTGGAATCTAAACCCCCAATGTGATATTAGGAGATGTGCCTTTGGAAGGTCATTATGCCATGAGGGCAGAAGCCTCAGAAATGGGACTAATGCCCTTCTGGGAGATGTGAGAGGGCTTCCTTCCTCTCTGTTTTCCTCCGTGTGAAGAATAAGACAGCATTCTGCACTCTGGGAGGGGACCCTCCCCAGACCCAGTCATGCTGGCACTGTGATCTTGGCTTTCCAGCTTTAAGAACTGTGAGAAATAAACTTCTATTGCCTATACAGCACCTGTCTATGGTACTTTATTACAGCAGCCCAAACTCATAAGTGGGCATGTTACTTTATACTTAAAACCGTATGCTTTGATTATAACATGCCCAAGGAAAACATGGACAATAAAGAAAAGTATCAAGAACATAATAAACATCAGATATTGGCTGTAGATAAGAGAAAGTCTCTAACACAATCTTATGTAACAGACAAGCGCCTGTGAGAAGAGTGATTCCAGTCGCTTTTGGAATCATGAGAAGGTTTAAACAGGGACAAAGTCAGCTGCCTTGGTTCTTGATGATTTCCCAGTTTCTGAGTCAGTAAACTTAGAGGAGTGAGGTTGGATCATATAACCTTTGATCTCCCATTCCTGAGATTCCTTAGTTTTGTCATTGTTATCAACTACAAAATGCTCTGAGGTGTAATAATTTTGAGTCTCCAGAGACTATATGCTTTGTAACTTCAAAATTCATGTTAACTCATCATCAGGGAAATACAAATCAAAACCACAATGAGCTACCACCTCACACCTGTCAGAATGGCTAACATTGACACCTCAGGCAACAACAGATGTTGGCAAGGATGCAGAGAAAAGAGAATGCTTTTGCACTGTTGGTGGGAATGCAAACTGATGCAGACACTCTGGAAGGCAGTGGGGAGTTTCCTCACAAAACTAAAAATAGAGCTATTCTATGACCCAGAAATTGCACTGCTAGGTATTTATCCACAGGATACAAAAATGCTGATTCGAAGGGGCACATGCACCCTAATGTTTATAGCAGTGCTACTGAAATCGCCAAAGTATCGAAAGAGCCCAAATGTCCGTCAACTGATGAAATGGATAAAGAAGATGTGATACACACACACACACACACACACACACACACACACACACAGAGGAATATTACTCAGAAAGAATATTATCTTAGAAATATATATTTCTAAGAATTGCATTCATNAAGAAGATGTGATACACACACACACACACACACACACACACACACACACACACACACACACACAGAGGAATATTACTCAGTGATCAGAAAGAATGCAATCTTACCATTTGCAACAACATGGGTGGAACTAGAGTATATTGTGTTAAGTGAAATAAATCAGAGAAAGACAAATATCATATGATTTCATTCATATGTGGAATTTATGTACCAAAACAGATGAACATAGGGGAAAGGAAGCAAAGTAAGATAAAAACAGAAGGAGAGACAAACTGTAAGAGACCCTTAAATACAGAGAAAAAAATGAGGGTTGCTGATGATGTTTTGGGTGGGTGGATGGGCTGAATGGGCAATGGGCATTAAGGAGAGCACTTGTAGAGACAAGCACTGGGTGTTATATGTAAGTGATGAATCACTAAATTCTATTCCTGAAATTATTACCATACTATATGTTAACTAATTTGGACTTACATTAAAAAATGATGTTAAATAAAGTTAAAGTTTTACAAATCAACAAAATAATTATATAGGAGACATTTGGGATGGGGGAGGAATACAGGTGGTCAGTTGAAAATAAGGATCAGGGCGGGCCAGCAATAGGTGCATGAAAAGATGCTCAACACTACTAATTACCAGGGAAATGTAAATTTCACACCTGTCAGAATGGCCAGACTCAAATAACAACAACAACAACAAGACATAACAAGTGTTGGTGAAGATATGGAGAAAAGGGAGCCATCATGCACTGCTTGTAGGAATGTAAATTGGTACAGTAACTTGGAAAAACAGTACAGTGGTTCCTCAAAAAATTGAAAATAGAAATACTATATGATTTAGCAATTCCACTTCTAGCTGTTTATATGAAAATGAAAACATGAATTTGAAAAGATGTATGCACCCCTATGTTCATTGCAGTGTTACAATAGCCAAGACATGGAAGCAACCTAAATGCTCATCCACAGATGAATGGATAAAGAAGATGTAGTGTTTATGTATGTGTTTATATACACACAATGGAACACTAACTCTAAAAAAAAAAAAAAAGAAATCTTGTCACTTGCAACAACATGGATGCATCTAGAGGGCATTATGCTACATGAAATAATTCCAAGAAAGATAAATACCATATGAGTTCATTTATATGTGGAATCTAAAAAAGAAAACCCAAAACAAACAAAAGGGACTTACAGAGACCTGGCGGTTGCCCAAGGGTAGAAGGGACAGGAGAAATAGATGAAGGGGATTAAGAGGTACAAACCTCCAGTTATAAAATAAATGGTTCATGGGGATTTAATGTACAATAATATTATAATAATTGTGTATGCTGACAGTAACTAGACCCATCATGGTGATCATTTTGCAATATATAAAAAATATTGAATGAGGGGGCGCCTGGGTGGTTTAGTCTATTTAGCACCCAACTGTGGCTCAGGTCATGATCTCACAGTTCATGGGTTTGAGTCCTGTGTGGGGCTCTGTGCTAACAACTCAGAGCCTGGAGCCTGCTTCAGATTCTGTGTCTTGCTCTCTCTGACTGTCCCCTACTCATGCTCTGTCTCTCTCTCTCAAAAACAAAATAAATATTTAAATAAAATTTTAAATATTGAATCAGTATGTGGTGCACCTGAAACTAATGAATTAGTGTATATCAATTACAATTCAATTAAAACAAAAGAAGAAAGAGAAAGAGGTTAGAGTGATAAGTATGGTAGCAACTGGTACCGAAGTTGTGGTTGGAACTTGTTGAGGCTTGAAAGGGTGTTAGACCATGTCCTTCTCCCTCTGAATTAAAAGATAAGAGAGAAATAAGGACTTCGGTAGGAGATAGATAATCTGTTTTATTACTAAAAAGACTGGCATGGTGAATACAGCTTAGATCTATGGCCACAATGAGGTTTCTAAAACTTTACCTTCTGATTGGAAATCACTAACTTCCTTCCAAAGACCAGCAGTTAAGCCAAGCTTGCGAAGGAGAGCAGAATTTACGTTTCTACAAAGGCTGATACAAAAAGAAAGGATAGGCCATATGGGAACCATGAAGTTTAACATCTTAACCTCTTCCTATAAAAGACTGTAAAAATGAGTGTCAGATTTTGGCCACTCTTCAATTAGATAAATCACCATCTTCCATGGGGGTTAAAACGGTCAGTTCAGATGGGTTTTTCCAATACTGTTTCTTCCTGGGAATGGAAGTTCTTTATTCAGAGACGCGAGGACGAGAGAATAAACTTCCTTTAATAGATCTGAGATAATAGAGGGGAGAATCTTGGAGGAACAAAAATAGAAGAGAACCAAAATAATCTGGAGAATTCTCCAACATCACATGATTACAAAAAAAGTTGAATCAGCAAAAGAGAAAGAGTAAGAATGGTCAGAGCAGCATGCAGAAAAACCATAAAAACTGATACTCATGAAATCAAGGGAAGGGAGAATTTGGGAAGTAAGTGGTGGTCAATGGTGGAAAGTATGAGTAAGAGAACTGAAAAGTGATGTTATAAAAGAGTACTTTATGGAGATGAAATTCACATAGCTTAAAATTAACTATTTTATAGCAAACCGTGCGGTGGCGTTTAGTACATTCACAATACGATATAACCACCACCTCTGTCTCGTTCCAAAACATTTCCATTACTTCAAAGTGAAACGCTATATGTCTTAAGTGGCTCCTCCCTGTCACTGGTGACCACCAATCTATGTTACATATCTATGGATTTATCCATCTGAATATTTCATATAATTGAAATCCCTTAACATGTGACATTTTGTGTCTGACTTCTTTCTCTTAGCATAATGATTTCTAGGTTCATCTACATGGTAACATTTGTTACTATTTCATTGCTTTTCATGGCTGAATAATATTCTATTGTATAAATATGCCACAATGTTTTAAATCTATTCATCCAGTAATGGATGTTTGAGCTGTGTTTATCTACTGGCTACTGTGAATAGTATTGCATGAACATGCATGCACGTGCACTTCTTTCTAGTATTTGTTTTCAGTTTTTTGGAGTATATATGGAAGAATAGAGTAAGAGTAGAATAGATACTTCTATGGTTAATTTTGGGAGAACCATAAAACTGTTTTTTGAAAACTTGTTTGGATTTGGCAATTTGATATTAATTGGTGACCCTAGCTAGAAGACTTTCAGGAGAATCATGACCATAGAAGACAGATGGTAAGGGATTAAGAATTGAATGAATTTAAAATCTGAAAAAATTTAATGGCTTTATTGATGTACACCTGACATATGATAAATGGCACATGTTAAAAGCACAGGTTTTAGCCTTGCGGAGTAGAGACACGCTTCCTCTGAGACAGGAATAAAGTAAGTAAGCATGGCTTCTGTGATCAGATAAATTAGAAATGGAAGGGAGAGATATTAAGGGATTTCACACCTGATGGTCTCTTCCCAGTAAAAGAGCTGTCTGAAATGAGGAGTATGGGAATAGAGGCATTATGGAGATGCGGTAGGGGCAGTTAGATGCTTACTCCAAATCCTTTCTCTCCTTCCTTAGTAATAGTCTTGATTTTATTTGGGCGACTGACATAAATAGCTTAAAAACTGCATTTCCCAGCTTACCTTACAACTAAATATGCTCATATAATTAAGTTATGGCCAATAAGATATCAATAGGAGTATTATATGGGACTTCTATGAAGGTTCTTAGAGGAGGACAACTTGGCTTTGACAGGTATTCTTTTGCCCTTCTGGACTTCTACCTTCCTGCTGTCTAGAACATGATGACTGGTACTCCAGCAGCCATTTTGGGTCATTAGGTGATCCTGAGTTTAGAAAACATCTGCTGAGGATGACAGAGCAGAAAGATATAGATGTCTAGATTCTGAGGACTTTGTGGTATCTCCATAGCACAACTGGAGTGCCAAACTCTGATTTTCTTTTAGCTAGTTGAGAAATAAACTTATATCAAGTTTAGGTCACTGCTATATTGTATTTCAATTGTATGCACCTGAATACTATCCTCACTGAAACAGGAGATTATTAAAGCATAATACAGTCTTAAGGTAAGTGGGAAAGGGAACTTACTAGGGTCAAGTAGAGGGGTTCATGAACCGAGGCCTCAGTGCAGTCATCAATATACAAGTCTACATGCTTTACTCTTTCAGCCTGAGAGAAGTAGAGACACAGACTTGATAGATTCTCCAAGGGTTGGGAGCCATTCCAGCAGATGTAGAATGATAGTCAAGTGAAGAAAGGGTATTGTTATTGCATTTGAAGCATTTGACCTTGGATCCAGGTTAAATAGAAAAAAAAGTGGGGCTAGGTGAGAATTGGCTACCTGAGATTGGATTCTTGGATAGGATTCTGGAATGGTTTTATGGGTTGACAGGTAGAAGCTTATGAGGTTGTGATCAGGCAGTGGGACTTCTAAGTCTAGCATTTTTGAGGTGGAAATCAAAGGAATGATGACGCTAAGTCCTGGGTGTGACCATGGGAGTGAGGAGATGGCTGTAATGGCATGGAAATGAAGTCCCAGCAGGAAGGATACCCAGGAAATGTGGATCTTGTTGGAATGGCGATGACTTTGCTCACTGAAGTGACCCAGAGGATATCAGTTTGAAGTCTGCTGAGACAACTGAAACCAAGAAGAACAATAGCTTTAGCTCTAGTCTTAAAACAGGTAGGTTACATTGAAAGTTTCTGGAAAGAAGCCCCAAATGGTCTGATGGATGATTAAAATAGGGCAGAGACAGAGGCATTGTGGGAAGAATGCAAGAACCACCACCACAACCAAGAAGCAGTGCATGTATCTCCAATTAAGGGAAAGGAGCCAAGCAATGTCTGGCCAAAGATCCCTGAGGTAGACAGTGACTTTTGGAAAGGCTCCAGCCAATTAAATAAGACATTCTCTGTTAAGACATCTTCTGAACACAAATAACATTTCAATTAGTGTCATACAGGAAGGATCATTCCTGTTAAAATAAGTGATTCTTTTCTAGCTGTCAGGGATACAACATTAAAAGAAAAAAAAAAAGACCTAAGACAGGAATTCTGCATATGTTTTTAGAGAAATCCTTGTGGTCTTGTACTGATTTGTACCAGAGAAAGAGAGTGCAATTTAATGAAATAATGTTCTCAGCCAGCGTGGCACGTCAGCGTAGAAAAGGAGAGGAAATGTTTGGCAGACTGAATTCCACAGATAATGGCTAGATATCTGAGGTGTGCTTTCAGAGCAGAGATTAACTTTGCAGCATGGACATCCTCTCCACAAACGGTCAGGAGGCAGTAGGGCATGATGGTGACACAGTGAATCCTATGATTAGATCACCTAATTTTGAATCCCTGCTATTTTAGAAATTTACCAGGTGTCCTAGGATAGTTAATTAACCTCTATATGTTTCACTTTCCTTATCTTAAAAATTCTTCTTGTCATTTCCACCATCCACGCTATTACCTTCCCCAGAGGTCAGCAATACTACCAGTATTTTTTGTGTATACCTCCAAAGATATTCTGTGTATTTAACAGTCCATAGATGTAGGATTTCTCTTTAAAACAAACCCACAAACAAACAGCAACAACAAAAATAATGGACATGCTTTTCTATACCCTTGCCAAAAAAAGAAAAAATTTAACAGTACTTTCTTGGAGAGCATTCCACAGCATCACACAAAGAGCCTCCTCAACTGTATTAAAACAGCTTTCACATTATCTTATTTGAAAATAACTGGTTTCCTCTCTCTCCTTGTTTTGCGCCAGCAAGCAGGGTTATTAAACTTGCTTGCTGATGCACAGTGAAGAAGTGTCAGAGCTTGGACCAGAATATAAACCTTCCAGTTCTAAGTCTATTGTTCATTTCTTAGGCCAGCTTGTATGTGAAATTGATCGGAGGTTCAAGGCTTTTTCTATAACAAGTCCATCTGGATGTTTGCATTTAGTGGCACTGTTGCCCTCGCCCAGTGTGTAACTAAATATAGTTGCTTTATAAATGTTTGTTGAGTGGAATAGGGTTGGTTAATTCATAACCCTGTGGAATGATTCACATTTTTATCATTAATCACTCACATTTCCTAGGAGATATATCATTAGCATATATACTGATTGAAATGTTAAGCACGGGAGCAAATACAGAATATCCTGGTCCCGGCCAAGTGCAAATTGTTTAGCAAGCTGGAAAAATTTACACAGTCCTTCAGATCACACCAGTGAGTCAGCTAGCACCCCACCTGGCCCCCAGGCCTCTAGCCTGTGAGCTCTACTCAGAAATAGTGTCTTTAATCTCCAGTTTTTCCCTCTTGTGATTCCCGTATTTGCTGAACAGAAAAAGATGAACTGGTAAACTATGCTTTGCTTATAAATCCTCTTGTTTCAGACTTTGAAAAATGGTTACAGGAAATTCACCTAATTGTGTGTACGATGTGTGTATTGAGAGACGGTGACACTCTCCTGTATAGTGTCAACTGTGCTCCTATGAGGAAAAGGAAGACCAAGCCAAGATTCCTGTGTCACTAAGTTTTCTGCATGTGATGGCCAATGGAGGGATCCGTTAGGTTGTATTCAGTTAGCCTCTCTGCTTTGGCAGCTTTTTTCTTCCAGCAAGTTTTAATGATATCGAGGCATACAAATGCATGTAGAAAAAACTGGGTAAACAAAACCTGAGTACTCTGTTTGAGTCACGGGTTACCTCATTACCTCATTAGAATTTTCTAATACTTTGTTATTAATTTCTAACTTAATTCTAGAGGACATACTTTAAGTAATTTCAGTTGTAGCTTGTTTTGTGATCTAGTTTATGGGCAATTTTAATCCTCACAGCACTAGGAGACAGACATTACCACCCCTCCCCCCCATCTAAAGATACAGAAACTGACATTTGTAGAGGCTAAAGAAACTTGCTCAAGATTGAGTTGAAATGTAAGTGCAGGTATTCTGGCTTTTAAGTCTATCCTCTTAACCTCTATGCTATAGTACCTCTACCCATGAGGTAAAAAAGGGCAGACTCTAAAAAATGTCCTATATCCGGAGATCTCACCACATTTGCACTGGATGAGGGGCTCAATAGAGCACAGGTAAAACTCATGAGCTTGTTTAAAGGGTCTATATCAGGAGATGGCTATTCAAGCATATTGATGGGAGAGATGAATCCATGTGAGGTCTTGTCCATCGGTTCAGGATCCTCATGGAAAGAGCTCAGTTTAAGAGGAAAGGCTGTTGGGGCACTGGGTGGCTCAGTCAGTTTAGAATCTGACTCTTGATACTGGCTCAGGTTGTGATCTCGCAGTGGTGAGATTGAGCCCCATATTGGGCTTCATGCTGACTGTTGAATGTAGAGCCTGCTTGGGATTCTCTCTCTCTCTCTCTCTCTCTCTCTCTCTCTGCCCCTCTGCTGCTCACATTCTCTCTTCCTCTGAATAAACAAACAAAAAACATAAAAAAAAAAAGAGGAGAGGCTGTTGAAAAAGGCATATCTGGGTTGTGGTCAAAAGATCACTATTGGAAAAGAAATACACTAGGAGATATCCTACTCACACTTCTGTGTTCTACCCAGTGCACTAGATATTTTTGCCTAAGACCTGGAAAGGGGACTGGAAACAGAACAGAGTTACTTTGCAGGTGAAGACTACTCCCCCATTTGGCTTGAAGTGGCCATATCTCAAAGTAAGCGAATTAAAGAAGACTTGTCAATGAGCCAACCTCCCAAGTGCTGCACCATAGGCCCTAGGGATCCTTGAAGTCATTGGCAAGTGAGAAAGATGTATCTGGACTCCAGCTACTCTGGGGGACAGAGTAATACAAGATATTTACAACAAGTGATTTACATGGAAGGAGGTCATCTATAGGAATGCTATGTGTGCAGAGAAACCTTTTGAAATTGATTGAGTGGGGGAAATGGTCCAAGGGGAACAAGTAAAGAAAAAAAGAGAGTAAACATAACTAAAAGGGAACAGAAAGGAGAGGCTTCCAACCAGTGAAATATATTTTTTTAAAAAATGTACACAGGTTGGAAAATTCTGAGCTAAAGGAAAAGAGCCTAAAAAGAGGCCAGTTACATCTAGGCCAGTGCTTCTAAACTCAGGGAACATTTTCTGCTTAGCCTGAATATCTGGAGCATTTTGGGGACAAGGGCAATATAAAATCCAAGATAGCTCCCTCCAGAAGAGGTTTGGATCGAATCAAAATCAACAAATATAGTAGTGTTAGGACAGCTAAGATAATTGGAAATCCTAGGTTTTGAAAATGGGTCTGTGAGGAGTGTTAGGGTAGCAATGTGGCAGCAAACTGAATGGGTTTTAGACACTGGACTCACCCAAGGGTTCTCAGTGTTTACATGTGGTCTGCATATTTAATGAGAGATATGTATATTACATAGCATTTTCTTTTAAATATATATTTTAATATAATTTTGTGAAGGTTATTTGTCCTGTATATCTGGTATTTTCTATAGTGATAAGAAAGTAGGGAAATAAACCAATGAGAAATTATGCCATGAAATTGGTTCAAGGAATTAATCTAAAAATTGTCCTAATTAAAGTATTATGTACATATGATCTCATCAAAGGTCCTGGGGCATACTGAATAGTTTGGTAATTGACCCCAAGAGGACAAATGATTATGCTTACAACCCTCCAATTCAACCAGAGGTTTGTGTACATGGACAAAATGTGGCTAAATTTGTGTTTTCCTTCTCAGACCACAAGGGCCTATGAAGAGAGGACTTCTTTTTTTTTTTTTTAATCACTGACTTCTCTTTGCCTAGCGATGTACCTAGAAGGTAGAGAAGTTTCTCTGGACACATGCACTTAGCATCCTCTGTTGACACCTCATATGTTCCCTGTAGTTCTTCACAGACTATAGACGACGGGGTGCTTGAGTGATAGAGACGTTAAATGCCATAGGAATTCAGACGAGGGAGAATCCCTCCTGGCCGGGGATGTTCTAAAAGGCTTTTTAGAAGAAGTGGGACTGGCATTAGACCTGGCAAGATTTACATGGGCAAAGAGAAATGCCAAGGATAGTCCCTGCCTCTTTGGTGTCTGGAGGGTAGCTGGGACTTCAGCAGGAACCCAGCAAGAAGGAAGCAACTTTGAGAGAAGCTAGGGAAGCTGGAAAGTAACCCAGGGAGAGCTTTGGAAGTAACTGCATTGCATGAGAATTGTAGAGTCTGCAAGGAATGTCTAAGGCCATTTGCCTCTGAACAAAAATGAAAAATTTGAGCATGAAGAGACTCCCTAATGGAGAGGAAGAGAAGAAAACCAGGGAGCAGGACCCAATCTCTGGGTAAAACCTCCCTAAGGGGATGAGTGGAAGAGAAGTCAATCATGTCAAATTGAGAAAGAGGTGAATGGAGTGAAAAGCTTCATGTAGGCCTGAGCGGCGCTCTAGGTAAAGGAGGTTAGAAAGGTTTTCAAGTGAACAAGGAGGACAAGCTGATAGGGTTGACTCAGAATGTCTGGTCTTCTTGCAAAGCTAACGTTAAAAAAGAAAAAAAAATATGTCAGAGGAAGGAACCAGAGTGAAAAAGAAACAAACGGATCTCTAGCAAGTTCCTACAGTCTGTGTCTCCTTACTTCTTCCAGGCTTCACTGAGGCCCCACATAATTTCCTCCCTGGGGTGCCGCCAATTTACCAAGCTCTAAAATGAGCCCTTCCCTGATCCTCTGTCACTGCTTCATTAGTGCTGTGAGAAAAAACTAATTTATTGAAACGTATTTTCCTTGGGTTCGGGTAAATGCTTCCAGGGCTAAACGTCCATACGTTTTATTTTATTTTTATTTTTATTTTTTTATTTTTTTATTTTTTTTTTAATTTATTTCTAGGAGAGAGAGACAGAGGGAGAGAGAGACAGCGTGANAAAGTCGGACGCTTAACCGACTAAGCCACCCAGGCGCCCCACGTTTGATTTTATTTTTAATGTTTATTTATTTTTGGGAGAGAGACAGACAGACAGATGGACAGACAGAGTGTGAACAGGGGAGGCACAGAGAGAGATGGAGACACAGAATCTACAGCACACTCCAGGCTCCGAGCTGTCAGCACAGAGTCCACCAGAGGATTCGAACTCATAAACTGAGAGATCATGATCTGAGTCTAATTTGGGAGCTTAACTGACTGAGTCACCCAGGTGCCCCTGTCCATGCATTTTAGAGAAGCTGAGAAAGTTTGTCTCTGAAGTCTAAGAATTTGTCTGAAATAAAAATGTGATTCCCCTTCACTCTTTTCCTTTCCCCTTCTAATGCCCCTATCCCACATCCAGCAGGGCCTGGAATCTTCCCCCAAGGGGCAAATGAGCTTTTTTGGAGAAGTGACACAGTAGTCAGCAGGCATGTAAGCAGGCACAATGACTGATGTTTGCATGTTTCCCATAATGCCTGTGGCAAGCTCCACCTCAGAGACTTGAGCAAATACCTGCGCTCTGTCACCTTGACACAGGAAGCCTAGATTCAGTGATCACTGCTTGATCACTGCACGAATGGAAGAGGAAGGGACTTATAAAGGTAGGGATTCCCAGAAGCCAGGGTAGGTGACAGAAGGCCTTCTACGGCAATGGCAGAGCAGAGGGCAGAAGACATTCCTGAGGTACAGGCAGTTATTGAATACCATTCTCTGTTGCTAAAGATGATAAAGATACTACCCAGCACCTATGGGAAAGCATGTATGCTTTATATATATTTGCTCATCTAATGCTTACAATCTTAAGAGCTGTGCACCGTCATTAAGACAATCTTATCCCCTCTCAAAAAAAAAAAAAAAAAAAAGAGAAAGAAAGAAAAAAGGAAACAAAGAAAAATGAAATAATGTAGATAAAGCAGTCCACTTTGACCACTACATACCAGTCCCCTGGGGATTCCAGATGGTTCTCTTTGCATTTACATGTAGACACTTAGTCTTAGATACTAAGACTACTTAGTATCTACTTAGTCTTAGATACTTACTTAAGTAAAGCTACTTAGACTTTGCCCAGGTTTTTTGGCATTATTTTGCATTTTTTGCACTGACGTGGCTGCGTCTGTCTTCTTGTGTACTTGCAAGTTGTTCCTCAGGGTAAAGACAAAGAAATGTAATTCTGGGTGAGAGGGAATGTGAATTAAAAACAAATTTGTTAGGGTCACTTGAGTGGGTCAGTGGGTGGAGCATCCAACTTTGGCCCAGGTCATGATCTCACTGTTAAATGGTTTCAAGCCCCGCATCAGGCTCTGTGCTGACAGCTCACAGCCTGGAGCCTGCTTTGGATCCTGTGTGTGTGTGTGTCTGCCCCTCCCCACTCGTGCTCTGCCTCTGTCTCTCTCTCAAAAATAAGTAAATATTTTTAAAAATTTTAAAAATTATTCGCTACTCTAAATTGTCCTCCAAAAAGCAAAAAGGCTTTTCTGATTTATTTCCTCACCAACATGTGGAAGAGTACACCTTTTGCTATCCCTTAGGAAAATCTATTGTTAATCTTTTTACATTTTATGCCAATCTGATGTGTGAAAAATGATGTCTTGTTATTATTTTAGTCTGTTTTCCCTTGATTACTCATGAGGCTGTACATTTTTTCACATTGGCTATTTGTCTTTTTTTCTGTGAATTACCTGCTCATGTCTTCATTTATTTTTATTTGGGGCTATTCGTTGCTTATGAGATTTTTTTTACATATGCCACATGTTTGTGATTTGTTATACATGCTGCAGATATTCCCTCCCAGTCTACACTTTTCTTCTTAGACTGTGGGGTCTTCTGCCATTTAAAAGTCCGATATATTCAAATTTATTTATCTCGCTTTTCTTGCTTTTGCATTTTGTGCCTTTACATATTCTGCTATATTTTATTTTATACTTTAATCATTTTGCCTTAATGGTTGGCTCTTTAAAACCATTAAACATGGCTCTGAAACACATTAAACATATGTGGAAGACTCTCTCTTAGTCTACCCACAGAACATGCTGATAGGAATGCTAATTATAGAACTGAACCCAAACACGAGAGGAGTGAGTAGATAAGTCACCATCATCCCATCTGGGGATGTGCTGGCAGTTTGCAACAGAATGTTTTCTATAGCTCCAAATAGCTCAGAGAATCAAACTCTTCTGAATTGTTTTTTTTTTTTTTAAGATGGACCCTGAATGGAGTGTTTCCCAGCGTACATGTAAGATATTAATAGGGTATTAAAAATGATCACATAAAGAAAGGCTTTTGTGGTCACATATGATTGGGAGAGGGTTGGTTAACAATGTTAAGTGGGCTTCTTTGGGGACAGCTCAATTAGTGAACATTTATATTGGTCAGAGGCTACAAGTTGTCGTCAGATGGAAGTTTACAATGTGTTGAAAAATGCAAGGAGTCATTTACCTCAGAGCCACTATTCTCAACCTTAGCTCCATTTTTGAATAGCCAAGGGAACATTAAATCCAAGTCTCCTAGCCTCAGAGATTGGATTTACTTGATTTGGGATATAGTTTGGGCATGGGAATTTTCTAAAGCTCACCTGATGACCCTAATGTGTAGCCCAGGCAAAGAACTGCTATTAGTCCAATGGCTTCGTTTAGTCAGGAAAATAAACATCTAAAGAGTTATAAAGTATCACAAGATAGTTTGAGGAATAACTGGAACCAGAAACAGACGCTTGGAACCATAGGCTTGGCCTTTCCCTCTATCCTATACTACCTTTTACCCAACACAGCATTGGGCATGTAAAGTCCAACCTGGAACACATGGTAGGGATAGGCTTCGGGGTATGTCATATGCTTCCCTGAGCCTCTAAATGTCCTGTTTTCTTATCTGTAAAAGAGGCGTAACAATACCCCTTCTCCTTCACTGCAGAGTTAGTCTGAGAAGTGAATGAGCTAATGCATATGAAAGTGTATGAATGGCCCCAGATACTCAGATAAATGGAACAGAATGGAGAACCCAGAAATGGACCCACAAACATATGGCCAACTAATCTTTGACAAAACAGGAAAGAATATCCAATGGAAAAAGACAATCTCTTCAGCAAGTGGTGCTGGGAAAAGTGGACAGCGACATGCAGAAAAATGAACTTAGACCACTTTCTTACACCATACACAAAAATAAACTCAAAATGGATGAAAGACCTAAACATAAGACAGGAAGCCATCAAAATCCTAGAGGAGAATGCAAGCAAAAACCTCTTTGACCTCAGCTGCAGCAACTCATTACTCAACATGTCTCCAGAGGCACAGGAAACGAAAGAAAATACGAACTTTTGGGACTTCATCAAAATAAAAATCTTCTGCACAGCAAAGGAAACAATCAGCAAAACTAAAGGCAACTGAAGGAATGGGAGAAGATATTTGCAAATGACATATCAGATAAAGGGTTAGTATCAAAAGATCAATAAAGAACTCATCAAACTCAACATCCAAAAAACAAATAATCCAGTGAAGAAATGGACATAAGACATGAATAGACACTTCTCCAAAGAAGACATCCAGAGGGCCAACTGACACATGAAAAAATGCTCAACATCACTCATCATCAGGAAAATACAAATCAAAACCACAAGGAGATACCACCTCACACCTTTCAGAATGGCTGACATTAACAACTCAGGCAACAACAGATGTCGGCGAGGTTGCGGAGAAAGAGGATCTCCTTTGCACTGCTGGTGGGAATGCAAACCGGTGCAGCCACTCTGGAACACAGTATGGAGGTTTCTCAAAAAAATTAAAAACAGAACTACCCTATGATCCAGCAATCGCACTACCAGGTATTTATCCAAGGGATTCAGATATGCGGTTTCAAAGGAGCACTATGCTCCCCAATATTTATAGCAGCTATCAATAATAGCCAAGGTATGGAAAGAGCCCAAGTGTCCATCGATGGATGAATGGATAAACAAGATGTGGTATGTATATACAATGGAGTATTACTCAGCAATCAAAATGAATGAAATCTTGCTATGTGCAACTCTGTGGATGGAACTAGAGGGTATTATGCTAAGCAAAATTAGTCAGAGAAAGACAAATATCATATGACTTCACTCATATGAGGACTTTAAGATACAGAACAGATGAACATAAGGGAAGGGAAGCAAAAATAATATAAAAACAGGGAGGGGGACAAAACTTAAGAGACTCTTGAATATGGAGAGCAAACACAGGGTTGATGAAAGGGTTGTGGGAGGGGGGATGGGCTGAATGAATAAGGGATATTAAGGAATCTACTCCTGAAATCATTGTTGCACTCTATGCTAACTAACTTGGATGTAGATTAAAAAACAAGTTATTAAAATAAAATGTAAAAAGAAAAACAATCTATAGCTTCAAGGAGCCCATGGCCCAGAGTAGTGATAAGTATGAGCATTAGAGAGCAATAAAAGAAAGCACATAATCGTTTGGTAGAATTTCATTATATAGCCTATAGAATAAATGTTCAATAGGAGTTTAAAGAATTGGATGGAAGAGTGTTGGAATAATGAAAGCATATAACATGAGGAAATAATATAAAAATTTAGTATTCATATTGCTAAGCAATAATATCATATGGATTGTCTACTCTTAAAAGCAAATCCATACGAACTTTTAAAAATGAAAAAAAATGGTGGATGAAAAATGTACATTGTACAAATGGAAGCGATGAGAGTAGGCAGGTAAAGGCAGGATATAGAGACCAGCATAGTGTCCTGCTTATGAAAGGTACTTGGGAGATGTTACACCACAATTCATGGTGGGGATGAAAAGCAGCTGCTCTTACATAACAGTTTCTTCACAAACACACCTGGAATCCCTCAAGTCCCAGGCAAGTTGTCAGTATTACCTCCCTCAGGGAACCCTTGATTAAAGTTACCATATTTCCAGCCCCAGGTGATCGGAACATAAATTTTACATAATTAACATTTGCATGTATATGCATGAGCATTCACATAAATTTGCATGTTGTGTTCAATAATCTCCAACTTAATAAAAGTAATATACCCTGCAGTAGGCATGCTGAAGGTATCTTTCCCTGGTCTGTCCCCTAATATAAGGATGGTTGTGAGGCTGGACAAATGGAAAGAACAAGAGAAGTTGCAGGCAGAGGAGGAGGCATCCAGGTGCTGAAAAGGAGGCCTCACTTGTGCTATAGCAAAGGAGTCAATGGAGTATTGTGACTTGCCTAGAGCATCATGAAATGGTCATGCTTTCCTGTGGAGGTTGGAAACATGTAGGGTTCTGCAGGAGTCTGGAAAAGCCTGCATAGGCCATGTGCCTGGGAGACCAGCTCACATTTTAGCCATTTTTGTTTGTTTGTTTGTTTGAGAGAGAGAGAGAAGGCACAAGTGAGCAAAGGTCAGAGAGAGAGGTCAGCTTACCCCAAGTGGGGTGTTTTACCCAAAGTGGGCCTCATGTTCACCCAATGAAGGACTTGAAGTCACAAACCATGAGATCATGACCTAAGAGTCAGGCATCTGCTTTAGTGAAGATGGTCAGGAGCAGAGACGTGATGGGAAGAGAGGAGTATTTCAAGCAGAGGGGACAGAATATGTGAAGGACATGGAGGGAGAAAACATGGAGGGCAGCTATATCTTTATGTGTTAGAAGGTGGAGGAGGGTCAGTAAGGTATCCTTCAAATTGAGAAGGCACTTTGAGACCAAAAAGTGAAGACCACTTACACAGGATAACTTACTGATGGTGGGGAGTGCGGGGAAATCAGGTGGACAATCCAAGCACCATGCAGTTATTATTTACTCCCTCTTCTCCACCAAGTCTGCACCTTAATCTCCAGCTCTTATAGAGCAAGGGGCATAGTGGTGAGATCACAGGGTAGTTATCTAAAGTGATACCATCTGTGTGCCAAAGGATCTCAGCTTTACTAGTTACCTAAAGTGGAGCCTTCTGTGAACCAATTTAGGGATGATCAGAACAAGCCTTCAGACACTCTGCCTCAAGGCATACATTAACCCCATGGGGCCTGGAACGTATAGCTTTGAAGGAGGTCATTGTACAGGTATGAACAAGACGGAGGGCCAAAGATGGAGTTAGTGTTATCAGCACTCCTACACTCTACCTCCCAACATCTTATATGGTCCATACAATCTTGACATGCCATTATTCCTCAATGACTCTAGAGGCATTTATTGGGAGGTGACTTGCATTCCTATGCCACAGCAACAATACTAATATATCTAGAAGACCAAAAACATAGAACCATGGTTTCCCAGCAACCCAGTGAAGAGGTCATTTCCACAGACCCAACTGTGGGAGTAATTGTGAACTTCAGCATAAGTGGTGGTCCATGACAGAAGGCATTTCCTGATGCAACAAAATGGGACATCAGCAGTGAGAGAGGGACAATAAGACAAATGTTTTACAGGCAATAGATATGGCAAATCTTCAGTTAGCAACAACACGGTAGCAGTTTGGTCCCCATGAGCCAATACCATCCCTGGTTTAGGTATTTTCCTTGGGGATGATACCATCTATTTTGCCCCATAATATCATGTGAGGGTGTGTCTATATTATATACAGACATTTTGGTGGGCACCCATACTAACAGCCCTATTTTAGTACTAGAGGTCCAGAAGCAGTTACTTGTGTGCATGGGATCCTGATCAAGGTAGAAGGAGTGGTAAGAATAATACTGGATGTGAGCTCTTGGCCACAGGGTGTTAGGACACCAGCCCACCTCAGGGGCAGCAGGGCAGTCAAGCTAATTTCCAATGAACTAAATTCTTACCAGGTGGGAGGTTTTGTGAAAATAAGACAATGAGTCCCTCTACCCCCACCTTAGGCCTCAAACCTCGAGAAAATACCTGCACCTTTGGGGCTGAAGCTGTGGGAGGCTGTTGATTAGGCTTTCATATACTGATAAGTTCTTGTTGTGAATGTAGCATTAATGAGTTGCATCACCTGTTAGCTATGGAGCTCTCCCTTGAAGGAGCCAACTGGTGACCAAGTCTTTAACGTATTTTACATCAGTCCATTTTTCCTTTCAATTAGGCTAACAGCAGTGGGACTATGTGGCAGGTGCAAAGTCCACAGTATGTCCCAGGCCTCTGCCCATTATGGGACCTCATGGCTAGTGTCCCTCAATCACCATCTGAGTCAGTATTCCATACATGCCCTCTATTTTTTTTTTAAATCCCTTTTTAGTTGCACCCTGATTGGCTCTTTTATAGGCAAAAGCTTGTACAAGTCCTATGGATGCGTCCACATAGGTCAGTGCAGATTTGTGCCTTCCAGTACCAGTGCATGTCCTCCACTTGCTAGTGAGAAACAGTGTGTGTATTCAGCCCAATATGCCCTTGGGTATGGTGCAACAGCCTTCACCTGATGTGGCATGGAGGGCAGTCCTTGTCAGCAGCTTGTAGACCAGAATATATTAAAGGCAGATGTAATCTTTTACTATTTTCCAGGGACCTCAGTATCCTGATTTATAGTGGACCCATTTGGGGTCACTGTTTCTTCCAGCAGAAGGGCTCACACCAGGGCTAGAGAGTGTGCCTCATGATTGCGTAGTAGTGTGGATGGGCAGTGAACAGATAAATGGATGGCGGCCTCAGGCTTAATGCATACTACCCAAATAGTTTTCCATAGTTCTACTCCCCACAGGAGGCCATCTCATATAGCCCATCCTTCTTTGTGCCATCGTGGTATCCATGGTGTTAACGTGTTTCACACTGCCCAGCTGTCCATGGCTAAATTGATGGGCATGGGTTCATGAGTCAACACAATCCATACCACTCTCAATTCTGTCCACTGACTACTTTGTTTCTTCTTTGAAACAAAGTGCACCAAAATCTAGTTGGACAGCAAAGGAATGCCCAATAGGTGAGTCTCCCTAGCAACTGCTATCACTGTACCATGTGTCCACTGAAGGTGAGCCTACCCTTTCCTTGGGGGTAGGAGAGGGATAATGTCTGTGAATTGTGCAAGTTGAGCTGGTAGCCGTAGGTGACCAGCCCCAGTAACAAGTGCAGTTCATAAGAGAGTGGGCTGGTACTGTAAGTGCTTCTCTGCTGTAGGTAAGCATGCCATTTCTGCAAGGTGCTTACCTGACCAGAGGCAATCTTAGGTTTACTGAATCTGTCCTTAATCCATCCTGTAATGATACTACTTGAGAAAGGGAGGGTAACTCACCACAAGTTAACATACATCATCTATGTCTTGATAAAGCACTATCTCCTCTGACAATACTCATTTTTTTCCAAATCTCTGGCTACCATCCTGCAACAAATTGTGGGACTACGGAGATACCCTTGGGGCAATGCGGGTCACCTGTTCCAGGTGAAAGTGAATTGGTCTTGGAATTGAAGTCCTAATGGAATGCTGAAAAAGGCATTAGATAGGTCTATTACATAATGATAGGTCTTAATGGATGCTATGATTTTCTCTAATAAGGCTACATTAGGCACCTGGGTATGGATGGAGAGAGTAACTTGAGCTCCCTATAATTTATCGTCATTTGCTAGTCCTATTAGATTTCTTCACTGTCTAAACTGGACTACTGAATGGGCTCTGAGCAGGCCTGATTACTAAAGCTTTTCTAATTCTTTAATGATGGCAGTAATCTCATAATGTCCCTCGGTAGCTTCTATTGTTTTAAATTTATTGTTCTCCGGGGATCTGGTAGCTACATAGGTTCCTATTTTGCGGGACCCGTGACAGTGGGTTTCACTACTTGGAAACGCAACCTGAATTCACCAGTCATTGTAATTAGATTTAGGTCCTATAGAACATCTGGTCCCCAAATATACTCCAGAATGGGGGGACATGTCCACTAGAAAACAGCATGGAGGGAGTTTTCCGATCTGTAAGGAGAGACTAGTTTGGCTTTGACAATTTGTCCCCCATAACCATCGATAGCTTTTATTTCTCTTTCAAACCTTGAGGGGTTTCCATGGATAACTATGCATTCAGTTCCAGTGTCTATTAGAGCTAACAGTCTGTTACTGCAAGACCAATAATGCTTAATTCAAGATGGGGCCTCCGATCATCCCCTCTTGCATGTACTACAGGGCAACTCTGGTCATTGGCCTAACCCTTGGTCTCTAAGGGTAGGGAGTACCCCTCCCTAAAATTCCTGTTAGCACAAGGGTGCTTGGCGACACACCTGGCTTTTTTGAACCTTTCTTCAAGGGAATAAATTGCCTTCCTTTCACAACACCTTCCATAGGCTCAGCAGATTGAGTGATCTATAGTTTCTCTAGAGGTCCCAGATAATATTAGATCTTGCCACAATTGTTTGAGACCTTGATGGGACCCTTTCTGCCATTTTATTATCAACAGGATTCTTTTTCCGTTTTTCAACCTATTTTCCTTATGACAGACTCTTTCAGTTTTACCAAAGTCAGCCACCATTGCAGCTACTGTAGCAAGGGGCCGATGAACCATAGGGACAAAGCAGGTACTTAAGTCTCATACCACACCCCCAGTGCTGACTTTATGATATGATCTTTCATCACAGGGGAAAAAAGTTCTTTGTCTGGGCCTCTAAAAGGCCTGGCAAAAATGGCATGTTTCATTTCCAGTTCACATATAATTTCTTGTATTTCTTCCGTAGAGGTCCAGTGTCACCAAGGGGAGGGAATATTCCCTTTGTGAGGCCAGGTTATCCTAATACAAGCATTCATTCCATCAAATTAGCTAAGTGCCCAAGATTCTCACCCATGCCTGTGGCAAATCATCTTTGTCACAAGGCCAGAGGAGCAGTGACTGAGGCCATGTTTGAAATCTCAAACCCATTTAACGTAATACCATTTCCCCCAGTATCCCATAGTTGTAGCACCAAGTAGCCACCCCTTTTTAGCCCTTTTGCTTAAAGCAGCTGGTTAGTTCCACTAACTAAGTAGTACAATATTCCCTAGCAGTCATTTTGGGACCAGTGGGAATTTCTTCTTGGTCATCCCCAGGTTCCTGAGTAGCCTGGGTCTTTGTCTGAATCAAAGGGCATGCTTGTAAGTAATTTTCCTCTTCCTTGGTAATGTCTTCTTCATTAGAGGAGTCATGCCTCCCGGGATCCCATGCTTTAGGGGCCCAATTCTCTTGAGATGGAACAGTTCTCACTTTAGCACCCGTTAGTCTGTGCCCATGCGTCTTTACGATCTCACATGCCAGAATTCATAAGTGTTCCTCTCACAGTTGGATTCTTTTGGACATAATGTCTGTATTGAAGATGTGTCTTTTGCATCCTTTTCCAAAGCCAATGCTTCTCCAACCTGTTCCAATTCTCTCCTTACTCATAATCCCTTTCCCATGGCATCTCCTAACACACAGATCAATTACCATGCCACAACAATGACAACTTGTTCACTTTCTCTTCTCCATTTCTCTTTCCTGTCATTTCAGATAGGGTATCTAATAATCGGGTGTTTGGGTGGCATCCCCACACTCACACACTGGTCCGAAACACTCAAAATATCTGGCCACGTCTTCCCACATGAAGGTAACTGGCCAACCTGGGATTTCCCCCATGGATAGTGGGGCTTCTCCCCCCACACTTCCCAGACAAGGACAATGGCCTTCCCCCCACCACTCACCCAGCCCCTTTACCCATGCTTGCTTTATTTTCAGCCTTCTCCTGGCTGGCTGGCCAATTGTTAGAAGATGGAGGAGGGTCAGTAAAGTATCCTCCAGAGTAAGAAATCACTTTGAGATTGAAAAGCAAACCAAGGCCTTTCATATCCATATCGTTTACACCGGATTTTATTCAGGGTAACTTACTGATGGAGGAATGTGGCTAATGTATGACCCAGGCGCCATGAAGCTATATTCCACTCCCCTTTCGCCACCAAGTCTGGGCCTTCATCCTCAGCTTTTATAGAGCAGAGGGCATGNGGGTGGCTCAGTCAGTTAAGCATCTGACTCCTGATTTTGGCTCAGGTCGTGGTCTCACGGTTTGTGAGGTGGAGCTCTGAGATAGTCTTCTGTGCTGATAGCACAGAGCCTGCTTGGATTCTCTCTTTCTGTTTTTTTTCTCTCTGTCTCTGTCTCTGTCACACACACACACACACACACACACACACACACAAAGCATAAAAAAAAAAGTGAAAGCTTCTGTGCATCACTTTAGGGAAGATCAGAACAAGCCTTCCTGCATTCTGGTCAGGGCATGCATTGAACTTCACAGGACCTGGAACACATAGCCTCGAGGGAGATCATTGCATAGGCATGAACAAGATGGATGGCCAGAGATGGGGTCAGTGTTATCAGCACTCCTGCACTCACAAGATATATTTCTTAAATAATAAGACTTAAAAAACAATGTTACTCCTTTGATCCATGGGCTGCAGAATGGATGGTGTGTTAGCAGGCATGAAAACAATATTAATCTCATTGTACATCTTCATCAGAAATCCTGGGTGACCACGTGCATTGTCAATGAGCAGTAATATTTTGAGAGGAATGTTTTCTTCTGAGTAGTAGTTCTCAACAGTGGGCTTAAAGTACTCAGTAAACCATTTTGTAAACAGATGGACTGTCAGCCAGGCTTTGCTGTTCCGTTTATAGAGCACAGGAAGAATAGATTCAGTGTAATTCTTAAGGGCCCTAGGATTTTTCCAATGGTGAGCACTGGATTCAACTTAAAGTTATCAGCTGCATTAGCTTCTAACAAGAGAGTCAGGCTGTCTTTTAAAGCTTTAAAGCCAAGCATTGACTTTTCCCTTCTAGCCGTGAGTCCTAATGGGTGCTTCTACTTCCTATAGAAGTCTGTCTTGTCTACACTGAAAATCTGTTGTTTTGAGGTAGGCACCTTCACTAATGATCTTAACTAGATCTTCTGGATAAAGTGCTGTAGTGTCTATACCAGTGCTGCTTCACCTTACACTTTTGTGTTAGACAAACAGCTTCTTTCCCTAAATCTCAAGAGCCAACTTTTTCCCACTTCAACTTTTCCTTCCACAGCTTCCTCACATCTCAGCCTTCGTAGAATGAAGAAAGTTAGGGCCTTGCTCTGGATTAGGCTTTGGCTTAAGGGAATGGAATATTGGGGCTGATGTTATCTTTTGGCCAGACCACTCAAACTTTCTCCGGATTGGCAATAGGCTGTTTTGCTTTCTTATCATTCATGTGGTCACTGGAGTAGCACTTTTAATTTCCTTTAAATTAAGGAAATTTTCCTTTGCCTTTACAACATGGCTAACTGGTGCAAGAGGCCTAGCTTTCAGCCTATCTTTCAACATGCCTTCCTGACTAAGCTTAATCATTTCTAGCTTTAAAAAAATATTTTTTAATTTACTTATTTTGAGAGAGAGAGCGAGCAAGCGCCATGGGAGGGGCAGAGAGAGAGAGGGCGTGAGAGAGAGAATCCTAAGCAGGCTTCACACTGTCATAGTGTAAAACCCGATGTGGGGCTTGAACTCACAAACTGCGAGACCATGACCTGAGGTAAAATCAAGAGTCAGCTGCTCTAACCAACAAGGGCCCTGTTCATTTCTACTTTTGATTTAGAGTGGGAGCTGTGATAGGCACCTGGGTGGCTCAGTCCGTTGAACTTCTAACCCTTGATTTTGGCTCAGGTTATGATCCCCACCATGCTGAGATCCAGCCCCACATCAGGCTCTGCATTGAGCATGAAGCCTGCTTGAGATTTGCTCTCTCCTTCTCCCTCTGCCCTTCTTCCCTTCTCATGCATGCACGCGCTCTCTCTCCTCTCCGAAATAAAAAATTAAATAGAAAGAAAGTTTTTAAAAATAAAGTGAGAGATGTGAGAATCTTCTTTTCACTTGAAAACTTAGAGGACACTGCAGGGTTATTAACTGACCTGCTTTCAATATTGTTGTGTCTGAAGGAATAGAGAAACTCAAGGAGAGAGAGAAAGACAGGGGAACAGGGTTGGTAGAGCTGTCAGAACACACACAATAAATTTATCCCTTAAGCTCACTGTCGTACATAGGTGTGGTTCGTGGTGGCCCAAATACAATCACAATAGTAACATCAAGGATCACGGATCACAGATCACCAAAACAAATATAATAATAATGAAAAAGTCTTAAAGATTGCAAGGATTACCAAAATGTGACAGAGAGGCATGAAATACATAAATGCTATCAGAAAAAATGGCACTGATAAATTTGCTCATTGCAAGATTGCCACAAACCTTCAATTTTGAACAACACAGTATCTGTGAGTACAGTAAAGCAAAGCACAATAAAATGAAGTATGCTTGTGTTAACAAAAAGCTTATACAGAAAGTGTACCTATTCTAAAAGTGCTTCAGCTACTGATATACCAAGTCTCTGCTGAAGTGTTATTTTCTCAGGAAATTTTCTCTAACCATCTTATCTAAAATCACATCCTCAGTCACTCTCTTTGAACCTTATTTTCCTTCAGTTTTGTTTAAAGCACTTCTTTCCATATGACATGACATATATTTTTATTTGTTTGTTATCTGTCTGCCCTCTAGACTGAGGGAAGGGACTGTGTTTTGTTCACTGGCATTCCCCAGAACCTAGAGAAGTGTCTGACATGTAACAGGTGCTTAATAAAAAAATATATGTTGAGAGGAAAATGAAACCCCTGAGACTGAATTTAATTAGGATTTTCCTTCTGAGTCATGTGAGGAAGGTATTATACAGCAGAATAAAATACAAGCCCTGTTTGCCAGAAGGATGGGAGAGTGGCTGTTGAGTGGGAAGTCATCTTTGTGAGTCAGGATGAGGTGGTTGCCTGTGTTTGGGGCTCCCTGGCTCTAAATAGCCCGAGTCCTCCATCTGAATGGGGGTTAAAATAACTCTTGGCACTGAGGGAGTCATGTCCTCCATGGTCCAATGCATGCAAACTCTCCTCCAAAGCGTCTGCCCATGATGTTACCATTTCATGATTTTTTTTCCCTCTCGTCTAATTTAAGGTCTTTTCCAACCTGTCATGAAGTTGGAGAGGAGAAAGAAAGGCCCTGACTCAGACATGCCTCCTGAATGTGCCCTGGAGCTTCTTGCAAAAGCAATAAATAGATTTTCCTGCCTAGGTGTCCTGTGCACCATTCAAATAGAAAAGTGGGTTGAGTTATTAGTGTTATTATCAACAGCAAACATACTATTATTCCTCACACTCTTTTACCACTATATACTTTTCATACATCTCTTCTCTCATTTGTTGATTGTAATGATTGGTGAAAGTAATAAGATAATCTGGACTGGCTGGATATTCCCCCTCCCTGCATTTAAAGAGGAAGAAACTGAGATACTCCCTTCCCTCCCTCCAAAACAACCTGTCCACACAGTGAATGAGTGACAGAGATTGGATTTGAACTTAGGTTTTCTGACATCATGTCCATTCTTTCTACAATACCCATATTGACGATCTCTTCTTCTCTGGCCCATGGTGAACAGGAAATTATTTAGTTTGAATCTGGATTGAATTTGGCAAACATTTAATAAACATTTGCAAGCAAGTCTATACCTCAACCCTAAAAAGGGAGGGTCTCACCAGTGCTTGAAGTAATAGGTCACCCAATTTAATTTTTCTTAAGCAATTGCTAGAAGCTAAGACCTGGGCTAGGCTCTATGAACACTCAAATAGCAGAAGATGCCCTTTGGCTTCTTTTCACACCACTGTGCTGCCACAGTGCTTCATTTTAACCCCATTTTACCTGCTTAAATATGGTGGGAGGTGGTAGTGATATGGTGGGTGGGTAAATTCCAGGACTGGCATCCCCTAGCAATGCCCTGGTGTATAAAACCATTCTTTCTAATGCCTTGGAGACAGCCAGTGCCTTCTCGCATTTCTAAGACCCCTCTGTAACATCCTTAGCTTGTTTCATGGCCTGGATCTTTTCCTCTTGACACAGTACATGTTGATTTTTGTTTGTTTAAATGGTCCCTTAACTTTCCCCTACATATTGTTGTAATTTGGAGTGCTAATGTGAGAGGAAATTATGAAATGTAATCAAATTGGAAGAGGAAGGATCCATGGCAAACCAAATTTGCCTGGCACTTCACTAATTATGAAAAAATGCCAGTTGTCCGTATCAATGTGTTAGGGCTTATGAAGATTTGGGAGGAAGCTGAAGCCTGCTTCAAACAACCCTGTAGCTCTTTAAATAAAGCCCTGTATTTTCTGCTACCTAAATGTAGCAGAAAGGCCAAAATGCATCTGTACAATGTAGCAAAAGAAATAACATTCTAAGGGAGAAAGGGACCCTGGAGTGGGTCCACTAGGTATGACTTACCTCCCCAGAAATGTCTATCAAGAGGTCTCAGAAGACCCCTTTTTCAGCAAGATATTAAGATGAAATTTCTGTTTCTGGAAGTGTGCAGTGTAGATGCTCTGACTGACTCTCCTATGAAAATTAAAAAGTCTGGGTAAGATATTTTGTAAATAAATTATTACATATTTAAAAAAGTTTACTTATTGAGAGAGAGAGAGAGAGAGAGTGTTCACACACAAGCAGGTGGAGGGGCACCCTAAGCGCAGACACCAACGCTGGTGATCGAGAGTTTCTCTTTCACAACCTCACAGGGCAAGGGGAAAAGGAGAAAAAGCCTAAACTGAGTGTACTAGGAGAACCCCTGTACAAAGCTGGGCTTCAAAGGTCAGTACCTTTACTGTAAGAGTGACCAGAGAATAAACCCGCCTTTCACCTCCTGCGCATGCAAGGGAGAGTGAGGTTGCAGTTATTTTATCTTGATAGCACACACCAGGTCTCTGGATCAGAGATCAGAGCCATTATTTACTTACAGCAATAACAGTGTGCCCACCCCGCCCCCCACCAGGCTCCACTTTCCCTCTGAAGGGTGGTGTGATAAGGACAGATGTCCGCCCTGCATGTGCAGAGGAATCTGTCCTGCAGGAGGGGAACGCTGAAATTATGAATCTCGGTTTACCTAGGAACTGCCGCGCAGCCGCTGCCTTCCCCTCTGCAGGGAGAGAAAGGACCTCTCTAACGTAAGCAAATCAGCTCTGGGAAGAGGAGAAGGTCTCTAGGTATTTACAACCTTTTGAAATGCAGACAGATAGCTCCAGGAAGAGATAAATTCAAAAGTCTCTCCTGGGTTGTACTGTCTTTAGCTAGTGTTTTCCATTTACTCATACTTTGCCAGGAGTTTTTGCTCATGTACAAACATGAAAATATTCACCTGTTTCCCAATAGGGGACAGATNGGGGGGGGGGGGGGTTAGGGGAGGGAATACCCACTTAAGCATTGATAGGCACAATATGGCCTCATTTAGTCTGAATTATCATTACCTAGATGGTAATAATAAATTAAATTAGACAATTGATGATTTAACAGCTGGTGAGGTATATCTCAAGACAGAACTGAAAGATAAATCTGAAGAAAACCAGTATGGAGCAGAGACAGAAATATAAAAAATATGAAAAAGAAGTTAATAGGTATCAAACAAGAATGAAAAGATCTACCCTGAGTCTACCTGGAATCCAAGCAGAAAAGAGAGATTATGAAGGAGAGGCAATTTTTGAAGAATAATGGCTCCAGAATTGATGAAAGACTCTAATTCTCAAATTTTAAAAGACCAATGAATTCCAAGCAGGCTAAGTTAAAAGACATACCCTCCTAGGTACATCATAATGTATATTCAAGGCAACAAGTGAAAAAGACATATTATCCTCAAAAGAACAGCTAGGTTACTAGACCAAGAAGTCAACTGATTGTTTTAATGGAGATATAATACATATACCATAAAATCCACTCTTTTAAAGTGTATAATTCAGTGATTTTAAGTTTCCTCACAATGTTGTACAGCCATCACCACTAGGTGCATCCAAAGCATCTTCATTATCCCAAAAGGAAATCTCATATCCATTTGGAATTGTTCTCCATTCCACTCCCTTTCTCCAGCTTTTAGCAGCCAACAACCTAATTTCCATCCCTATGGATTTACTTGTTTTTAACATTTCATACAAATGGAATCATATAATATGTGGCCCTATGTGTTGGTTTATTTTACTTAGCATAATGTTTTCAGGGTTTATCCGTGTTGTAGCATGTATCAGTACTGTGTTCCTTTTTGTGGCTGGATAATAGTCCATTGAATGGATACACCACATTTTGTTTGCCCATTCATCAGTTGATGACCATTTGGGTTGTTTCCACTTTCTGGCTATCATGAATAATACTTTTATGAACAGATATGTACAAGTTTTTATGTGAATATATGTTTTCAGTTCTCTTGTTATATGCCTAGGAGAGGATTTGCTAGGGCATGTGGTAACTCTGTGTTTAGTTGTTGTTTTTTTAGTTTTTAACTTTTTTTTTTTTGAGAGACAGCGAGCGAGCGAGCGAGCTAGAGTGGGGCAAGGACAGAGGGCAAGGGAGACCGAATCCAAAGCAAGGTCCAGGCTCTGAGCTGTCAGCACAGAGCCTGACACAAGGCTCATACTCACAAACCATGAGATCATGACCTGAGCTGAAGTCGGACGCTTAACCAACTGAGCCACCCAGGCACCCTCTATGTTTAGTTTTATAATGTAAGGCCAAACTGCTTTCCAAAAGCAGCTTCACCATTTTACATTCCCACCAGCATTGTATGACAGTTTCAATTTTTTCACATCCCATCAACACTTGTTATTATTCATGTTTCCAATGATAGCCATTTCTAGTAAGTGGAATCATACTTCATTGTAACTTTGATTTGTATCCTCTAATGACTAATGATGCTCAGTATGTTTTACATGTTTATTGATCATTTATTTATCTTGTTTGGAGAAGTGTCTATTTGAATACTTTGTTCATTTTTTATGGATTATTTGTATTGTTGAGTTATGAGAGTTCTTTATATATTCTTGTTACTAGATTCTTATTAGATATATGATTTTTAAATATTTTCTCCTATTGTGTGACTTGTTTTTTTTTTTCAACTTCATCATGATACCCAGAGACCTATTTTTTTTTAATGTTTTTTAAAATTTATTTCTGAATGAGAGAGAGAGAGAGACAACATGAGTAGGAGAGGATCAGAAAGAGAGGGAGACACAGAATTGGAAACAGGCTTCAGGCTCTGAGCTGGCTGTCAGCACAGAGCCCGACGCGGGGCTTGAACCCACGAACTGTGAGATCATGACTTGAGCCGAAGTCGGACTGAGTTGGACTTAACTGACTGAGCCACCTAGGCGACCCGCCAGATACCATTTTTGAACCATGGAATCATCAAGACCAAAAAAAAATTTTTTTAAATTGTTTTAGTGTTCTGATTTGGTGGTGTCCTCTTTTCTTCAGCCGTCACTGGGTAAATCTTTATCTTGGATGTACAGTGACATACTACAGTGTTGGTAATCCTGAGCTAGTCATTTCTTCAACACAAGCCATGGGGAATATGGAATGAATGTCTGTAGCTGACAACAGTGGTTAGTAAGAGAGAACAAGCAGCAGTTTAGGTATATTTTTAGTATACATGCACGTGTGTACACAGGCGCACATGCATTCAGAGCCAGAGTTGTTTAGACACCCTGATAAAAATAATGATGGTCTTTCCTGGGATGGAGATCAATATTGACTATATGTGGATGGTTGCCCTGGGATTCAACTCATCATTTTTAAAAAAATCCACTTCACTGGGTAAATAAGAGAGAAAATACAGTGATTCTCTCATTTCTATTCACACAGCTTTTTGAGGAATACCTTTGTACACCTCCTATTTCCTCATACAGTCTCTTACTTCCATCTAGTCCCCACTCCCTGTCTTATGAACTGCTGAGTCTCACTGGCCAGCTCAGTATCTCCCACCTCACCATGGCTTCCTTCTGTTGCTATCCCAGCTCCCCTGGCTTAGGTGTTCATCATCAGCTGCTGCCTAACCCACCCCCTTGCTGCATGCAGTCCCTCTGGGCTCCACTCTGACCTCTGCATTCATTGCTGCCCTAGTGTCCCTCCAAAAGCATCTTGTTGTTTATACCCTGAAAACCCAACAAAAGGGTCTAGGGTCTTTTCATTTTTTTTAATGTTTATTTATTTTTGAGAGAGAGAGAAAGAGAAAGAGAGACAGCAGGGGAAGAGAGAAAGGGAGATAGAGAATCCCAAGCAGGCTCTACGCTGTCAGCACAGAGCTCTTCGTTGGGCTCGAACTCATGTGTGAGATCATGACCTGAGCGGAAACCAAAAGTCAGATGCTTAACTGACTGAGTCACCCAGGTGCCCCAGTCTTTTCATCTTTATAAATATTTGTCCCTAGGAAAGTTTGCTGAAAGAATATTCTCTGCATAAAATGCTTCACTAGATCCCCACTACCTTTCACCTGATGTCAGAAAGACTGGGCAGGGAATCCAAAGAGCCTTCTGAATCTTGCCCTAGTCAACATTCTCTGCTCTGTTCCCCGCCATCCTTTCCCTCATACCCTGTCTTCCTCAGGAAGCTACCTGTCTTCCTATAGCTCAGCTACCATGCATTGCTCTGTGCTTTGTCACCAATATCAGCTCCATGTCTCTGGACCTTTATTCACTTCCAAGAATGTTCTCTCTTCCAAGAATGTTCTTAATTTTTTGTTTTAGACTAATTGGGATTTTTCTTATCCTTCCAGGCACAGCTCCACCATCTTCCTCCTCTGCAGACCTCCCTGAATACCTATTAGAATCATAAACCTCACAATATCTATTGCTCCTGTGTGCTCTGTCTACTCCTCTCTGACAATGGTTACGTTTCTCCTGGCTCCTTCCTGGAAGGCTGGGATTCTGCCTAATGTGCATGTTTCCCCTCAGGGCCTGGCTAATAAACATTTGTTGACTTGAGCTAAACTTGTATGCGCAAGCTTAAGTTTTGGTTATATCACTCAGGAAGAAAAATTGGGAGAAGTAGGTATAGATTCTAGAATTATGTTCCCATATTCCCCCAAATCTTTAGATATTTCAGACCAGGCTGAAACCCCTGCATCATGGCTCCCTTGTGCTGTCCCTGTCGCTCTCCTTTTCCCTTCCGGTCTCTGGCTCTTCTGCGTGGCCAGTGGGTGTGGGATCAGCCTCCTCCCATCTCTAAATTGTTTGGTGGTCCCACAAAGAAGGAGGAAGGTGACCCTCCCTGGGACTGTCTCCATGTGACCCGGAATATAAAAGACAGTCATCCAGCAGTGGGCAGGTGAAGGAATAGGAAAGCGAAGCACATGTTCAGCCCCCCTTTCCTCCCTTATTCTAGAGATAAACTCCTGTATGATACTGTGAGAGGAGATAACTCAGAGCAGCGGTCCCCTCTGGGATTCAGAATGCCACTCTAGCACCCCATCTTTCCCCTGAAGTCTCTGGCAGTTGCTTACTGCTCCCCAGAACTACATTTCTTTGAAGTGAAATCTAGGGTTCAGCCAAAGGTGGTGAAGTATGATCATAAACCCTCAGATGTCACACCATCCGACCTGCTGATATAATTCATTTGCAGGGACACCATAAGGACTTTATACCTAGACAGGGCCTGCACTTAGCACAGGCTTCTGGAAATGGCGTTCCCTTCCCTGAACACAGTGGCAATCGCCTCTATCCTTATGTCCAGGTGTGGCATCTGTCCTCCTCAGCTCCTCTTGCTTTGTTGCCTGGATACTTGACCCTTTCTTCTTAAAACTTCTTTTAATTCCTGTACACAGCCTAACTCAACCTCTTGGACAGCTTTGAAAACAGATCTCCTCCACCCCTTTCCTGCCCCTGCCCTTCCCTCCCAAGCTGCCCACTACCCCCACACTGGGAGGGCTTCCCCAGGACATAGCATCTATCCACACTGTCCAACAGGACACCTACAAACTATAGGTCATTATTTAAATTTAAAGTAAATTAAATTAAAAGTTAATGTTAGCCACATCCTCAAGTGCCCAAGAGCCAATGTGGTCAGTGGCTACATATTGGTCAGTGTGGATTAATAACAGTTTCATCATCACGAAAAATCCTATTTGAAGATACAATCCCTGTGAGTAGCTTTGTCTTTCTGGGACTCGTTCATTAGATTTTATCTGAGCAAAATGAATTTTCATTGCAGCTTTTCTGGTTTGTGTGTTAGTTTCTTCAGAGGGCCATTTTCTAAATTGGGGCTTGGTTTCGCCTGCGTGGGTATACCAATGGAGACAATGGGTTAAGTATTTTTATTTCTATTTACAGACACAGAAACTAAACCTTAGAGAGGTAAATGAGCTCAAGACTACATAGCTCGTCAGGAGCTGGGATTCAAAACCAGTTTTGTCTGGCCCTAAAGTCCTTGCTACTCTATGCCTCAGTGCCTCTTCAGCACAAAAGATCATTGCCCAAGCTGAGGCATGCGCATTTGGAAGATTTACTACACCGTCATTGTTCTCAGAGGTCTTTCAGGCTACCCTGGAAAATCACCTATCCTTACTGTCATCACATTGCAACATTTGTACAACACTTTATAATTTACAAAGGGTGTCCTCATGATTTCAATAGAGCTGAGTTTATTAAGGAAAATAGAGGTATGCAACTGGATGGTGGAAATGCTGAAGAAGAAGCAATTAACTATGACTGACTGACAGACACAGAGAAGGTGTCCCAGAAGCTGAATGATGGATGGAGCTGATTTCTATGGGTAGAAGAGGGCATGGGACAGGGACAGCCACATGATGAATGGTACACACCGAAGCTGCAGCCTCTGATCATCCCCTCTGATCCATCCTCCTCCCTGCAGCCAGAGGGAGCTTTGTTCAACTAAACAAGTTGGTTGCCTCCTGGCTGAACAAGTTTGGGGAGCTCCTGCTGTTGTGGGATATAGTCCCGAGCCCCTGGGGTGGTTTGGGAGACTGCACAGTCTGCACGTGGTACTGTCCCTGGCACTCTTATCTCCTTCTTACCTTGCACCACACACGTGACTTGTTTCCCTAAACCCAAGCCCTCTCTCACCCTGGGGCTTTTATTCAGATTGTTCTCCTTGACTTCAGGGTCCTTCCCTTCACTGCCCTCCTGCTATTCTGGCTAATGCTTCTTTACTCTTGCAGGATTCAATTAACTGCCTCCTCAGTAATCTATGGGTGCCCTGTGCTTGCCTCTACCATACCTGCTTCCCCTTGCATTGGAATTGCCCCATTTGTATGACTCTTCGCATCACCCCAGATGATAAACACCTTATGTACAGAGCACTTAACATACAGTAAGTGATTGATACATACTTGATGAATTAATGAATGAAGCTGTTCCCACTTACTCACCTGTCCTTGGGGATAGCACTGTTTCCTGGTGAATACATTAGAAAGACCCAGTATGTTGAAATGCACGACTCATGGGATTTAATCAGCTTTGTGTCTCCCAATGCCTCTGTAGATTTGTTCATTATTCTTCCTCTGTCGCTGCATAGAAATGTGGGCAGACCCATGACTAGCTCTCCTTGGGTTATACAAACCATGTCACTTTAGTAATCAGAAAGTCAACAGCCAAGGGCTAGGTTCTCCAGGTACTTGCTAACCTGGCCCCCTCCATTTAATTTGCACTCTTACTATGATAAGTGCTTATTATGTCCTATGGTAGCCTTCTAACTGGCCTCCAAGTTTGCCTGACTTTCCAGAGCACAAGCAAACTTCATTCCACAAAAGGTTTCAATGGCTCTCAATTTTCTATGGAGTCAAATTCAAATTCTTAACCTGGCATTCAAGATCCTCCATGCTCTAACTCAAGCTCATTCTTCTGGCTTTATCTGCCATCGACTTTATGCAGTCTGTGTTGCCGCTAAATTGCTCAGTGTTCTTTGGCCACTACAATGCAGGGGTTTTTTTGGGGGGGAGGGGGATAAAGATCTATGGATTGTTGTATTGTGAAGGCTTCCAGAAGAGATAGGAAGTGATCTTCTCTTTTGGTGGAGGGTGGTGAAGGATTTTCTGGAGATAGAGACATTGGGGACAAATGCAGGAGACAGAAGACGCACTGGCTGAGAAAGTCTCAATTTCTCCTCATATCCACAGACATGCTGTGCCCCTGGGTTTCGTAACAACACTCAGTGGAGGAGGTGTCCCTGACAACACATCTCTTTTAAACCCAGAGAAGCTGAAAATTAGAAATTCAACTTCAGATCTAAATCTCCTAAGCAAAGTAAAGGGCACCATGAAAATCAGAAATTTGGCAGCTGGGGGAAGGGGCTTGCCAAATGTCTTACTCTGTTTCCTGACTTAATGTCTTTAGATTACTTTAGGGTGATGAAATTTTGTAATGTAACTGTGTGCCAAGACTGCTTCCAAGACATAATGTGTAGGGGAAAGGAGCCTTGTCTGGTTCAATGTAATAGATGGTCCCAGTCATGGGGCTTGCAAAAGCATCTTTACGGGGCTCCAGAAGCAGCAAGTGCCATTCATCACCAGATTGCACAGCACTGACTTCACCTCATGTTTTGCTTTATAACATTAATAGTTTTGTACAGGTTTGATGCCCTGTTCAATTGTTTGCTTCTCAAGGACAGGCACCCTAGAGCGTCAGCTTTGATGTTCACATAGAGCATGCTTTGTGCCCTCACTTTTGGTGTTTGTTGATTTAATGGTGGCTGCTTTCTTGGTTTCAGCTTCCCTGCTGTTTGTGGTTGGTTCTCTCAGCTGTCTGAAGCTGAAGCCTCATCATTAGGGCAAGGATCCAAGGTCAAGCCAGGTGTGGAGATTAGCATCAAGCTGTTTCTTGACCCTTCAGGCAAAAGCTTAGTCAGCAATGGGTGATCAAACAGTGGGATAGGGATTAGGGGATGGGGATGTGGAGTTATATTAAATCAAGTTTTGCATTCAAGGATCAGATAGTCACCCATTGAAAATGCAATGTGTAGGTAGAATTTGCAGTGCTGCAATGTATTTTTAGAATACCATTTAGCTCACACACCATTGATTAAAAAGAGAGAGAGAATAATGTCTATATCAAGTTCAAGTTGTGTTGGTTTGTATATAATTTTCCTGGGCAATGGGAGCTGCATTAGCAGTAATAGAATTATAACTACAAGTAGCAAAGAAAAAGCCATTAGCTTTGCTGCTGTATTCAAAGAAGCCCTCTCAGCATATTTTGGGAAAATTAAATATGAACACTTGCACTTGGGGCTTGTTTCCCAGAACATGCACCCCAGCCTTGCACATTTTGGGGCAGGTATCTGTCCACCTGTACCCAACTTAATGGCAGTACAACTGCATTGCCTTTGGGGCTGCAAGCTCCCATTTGCACTCTTGTTCCATGCATTTTTAATACCCCTTCAGTTAGTACAATGCTCTGCACAGGTGATGTTCTCCATGAATAAATGGTGAATCAAAGACTGGCCTCCATACTTCTAGATAGCTCTACTGCATTCCAGGCAAGAGGTCCTCACCAAATAACCACTATTTGAATACATTACCAGTAACATCACATTCAGTTTTTTGGATGGGCTAACCATGAAGGCCACTTGTGAGAAAAGGCAGGTTTGCTCTTATGAGCCAATGCAAGACACAGAAGGATCTGAATTGTGACCTTTCCGCTCCCTCCTGTCAGCCCCCGGAGACTGCCTTCCCTGACTGCTCTCTAAATCCTAGCACTCCTACAACCTCTATTTGCTACCCTCACACTACTCCCCAAATTAGAACCTTGATTTGTTTACTTGCTTATTGGTTGACTCCACTAGAACAGCTCACTGTTACAGCCCAGCTTTTAGAACAATGCTGGAGCATAACAGGTGTTCAGTGAATATTTGTCAAATGAAAGACCCTATTTAAATTCTGCCTTCTTTGGTAGAATGATTTGGTAATTAGTGTCTTGTATAAATGAACGTATGCTTACCCTGTTGCAGCAATTTTACTCCTAGACATGTACTTATGAAGGAGTCTTCCAACTCTTTCCCAATATCCATCTTCTTTCCCAATATCCAACCTCTCCTTCCTCTGGAAATAGAATGTTTAGCTGGGCATATGACTTCTTGAAATAAAGACTTCATTTCTCACCCTCCATTGTAGCCAGGTGTGGTCACATAACTTCCGGCCAATGGGATATAAGTAGAACTACTGTGTAACATTTTCCAAAAACCTTACTTAGTTGATAGGTGATGTGTGTGCTTTGTACCTGACCTTTTTATTCTCCCTTCAACTCAGTGCCTGAAATGCAGGATACCATTATCTTGGACTGTGAAGATGAGGCCACATTCTAGAAATGGCAGCATCATGAGCTGGGAGGAGGCTGGATCTCTGGGGATTTAGGAGAGTAGTGCAGCTTTATTTTTTTAAATGTTTTTTTTATTTACTTCTGAGAGAGAGAGAGAGACAGTGTGAGCAGGGGAGGGTTAGAGACTGAGGGAGACACAGAATCCAAAGCAGGCTCCAGGCTCTGAGCTAGCTGTCAGCACAGAGCCGGACGCGGGGCTCGAACCCACGAACCATGAGATCATGACCTGAGCCAAAGTCGGATGCTTAACCAACTGAGCCATGCACACGCCCGTTAGAGTAGCGCAGCTTTATTAGTCTGGCACTACATCTCTCAAGACCTCAATTAAATACATTTTTATTTGGTTTAACCCACTGTTATTTTGAGTTTCTATAATTCATGGCTGAAACCAAGCCTCACTGAAATAATAGCTGGAGAAAATCTTGCACATGTGCAAGAATATCCATAGTTCAACTACTCATTACAGAAATAAATGAAAAAAATGCCCAAATCCATCAAATGGTGAATGGGATACATTTTTCCGGTAGAGTCATAAAATACACTTTATGATAATGAAAGTGATTGAATGACAACTACCTACATCGATATAGATGAATCTCCAAAATATATTAAGCAAAATAAAATGACTCAGAATACATACAGTATGACATGATGTAGGATATAAAAGTCAAAAATACACAAAATATATATTCTATAGGGATACTGTCTACACATAGGAAATACAACTTTAAGAGAAAAAGAGAATGATTAACACGAAGTTCAGGAGAGCAACCATCTCTGTGTAGAGATGGATGGGGCACATGGAGGACTTCAGAGGTACTGGAATTTCTGTGAAACTCTGGAAGGGTACGTGGCATGTGGGTTTCCTTATTACTCTTTAAATTAGATAAATAGGAATATGTACTTTTTGAATTTAGGGTATATTTCTCAATAAAAAGATTCTACTCTGCCCTCTAATGACACCTGTTATCTTCTGCTTGCTCACTTTCTTCTGTTAATACAGCTGTAAAACATCTGAGAAAGCCACTAAAGATTGAAGCAGAAATATTCACAATAAGCATTCGAGACATTGGTTGAGGGGCACCTGGGTAGCGCAGGAGGTTAAGCATCTGACTCTTGATTTAGCCTCAGGTCCTGAGATCAAGCCCCAGGTCTCATCAGGCTCTGCTCTGAGTGTAGAGCCTACTTAACATTCCCTCCCTCCCTCCCTCTGTTCCCCACTCTGTCCTCTCTCTTACTGTCTCTCAAAAAACAAATAAAATAAAATAAAATAATAAAATAAAATACATTTTTAAAAAGATGTTGGTTGATGATGATGTATCAGTACTAAATGACAAAATTTGAAAAGCAAATAAATGCCTAAGCAAAGCAAGTTACCTTACTTATTTAACAATTTCTGTCACTTAGTTCATCAAACTCATTTTCTTACATTTAAAGCTTAAACCCCTACCTAATAGAAAACAGAAATGTAATAATACAGCAAGTGCTTAAATTCTTACTGTGTGTTTTTACACTGTTAATGGCACTGCAGCTACCAGCAGGAACTGCATAAACATGTACCAAGAATCTGAAGTGCTTGATATGGAGCCTTGAGCATAATAAGCACCAAAGCAGTTACATGACTATTAATATTGCTACTACGTATTTATCTTGAAAGCTTACATCTCTGAAGCAGGTTAGCATCCAAACCTTCTCCAGGCATCCTCTCCCACCCTTAGATATTCATCTCTGTTAAGCTTGTTTAAGCCTATGAAATCAACCCCCCACCCCCACTTCTAGTTTAATGGCTTTAAATAAGAGTTTGTTTCTTGTTTATATCTATTCTGCTTTGGGTCTCAGCTGTTTTTCAGTGCAACTGTCCTTCATATGTAGGCTCAGAGTTTTAGGCATTTTGTGTTTGTGACATCTGATGTCAAGACCTGCTTCCACAATCACCACTGCAGGGGAAGTGTAGCATGAGAATCTTCAATCATATTTTGTTGGCTAAAGCAAATTATATATATGGCTGCTCCCCATTTCAAGAGAGTGGGAAGAGCAATTCTTTTTCTGGGTCTGAAAGAAGTGGGTACCAAATTCCTGTGGGTAGTGGGACAGCATAGGTAGCATTATTAGACATTTCAGAGTGCTCTCATGTACCGTCCCCCACCTCGGTTAAGAAACCCTACAAGGAAGTTATTGGTATTTCATTTGTTTAGATGAGAAAGTACATCTTGCTTGACTAACATGGCTTGTGCCATAAGGAGGAGAGAAAAAATTCAAGTCCTGTGCTTGACAACACTTGTGTTTTACTTCCCCTTTCACAAATCACATTGAGGAGTGAATCATGAGCATAATTCATGCTTTGCTTTTCAATTCTCACACACTGACATGATAAGAGTCATACGTCTTACAGCTTGTGATGTCCATTATTCAATAGATATTCAATGAAATATCATTGTTGGCTCTGATTGGCTAAACCATAGTCAACTCGTTTATCAGTGCTACACTCCCAATTTCTTCTTCTAAATGTTTTTCAATACTGGGAATTTCAACACACTTTAATAACATCCCTGTTACTTTCCCTTCTAGTTCAACTATTCACTCAAGAACAATCATTAGTAGTAGGTGTATAGACTGAATAATGTTCTCACAAGGATGACCATGCCCTAATCCCTGGGGACCTATGGATATGTTACTTACATGGAAAAAAGGGGCTTTGTAAGTGTGATTAAGGACCTTTTTTATTTTAAAATATTTATTTATTTTTGGGAGGTACAAGCAGGGGAGGGGCAGAGAGAGGGGGACAGAGGATCCGAAGCGGGCTCGCTGACAGCAGTGATCACAATATGGGGCTTGAACTCACGAGCCATGAGATTATGACCTAAATGGAAGTCAGATGCTCAACCGACTGAGACACCCAGGTGCCCGATTATGGGCCTTGACTTGGGGAGGTGATTCTAGATTACCCAGGTAGGTCCAATGCAGTCACAAAGGTATAAAAGGCAGGCAGGAGGGCCATGATGAGAAAAGGAGATGTAACAACAGAAAAAGAGGTTGAAGTGACACATTTTGGACATGAAGGAAGTGGCCGTGAGCCAAAGAATGCAGGCTGACCCTCACAGCTGGCAAAGTCAAGGAAATGGATCCTTCCCTGGAGCCTTCAGAGGGAACCCAGCCTAGCCAACACTGTGATTTGGTTCCCTAAAACTAATTTCAGACTTCAGACCTCCAGAATTGGTAGACCCTTGTGGTGTCCTTAGCCACCAACGTTGTGGTAATTTGATACTACAGCAAGAGAGAAGTAATCCTGGAGGCAAACAGAAATGCATCCTGGAGGTAAGCCTCGTGCATAGCCCTTTTTAGGAGATCACTTAATCCTTCTCCTCCTACTGTCTCCTTTAAAACTTCTTTATTGGCTCCCTTTCATGATTGATGCCCCCTCCTCTCTACTTCTTATTACTCTCAAAACACAGAACTTGGGCATGAGAATATTTTTGACTGATGTTAGAAATAATGGTAAGATGCTCCCTGTAATCCATTCTGGAAGAGGAGAGGATATAAATTCTAAATTAGAGGAAAAAGCAAGGGAGAAAATAAGTGATAGGGCCTTGGGAATTGGGTGGATTTGAGCTTGAACACAAGCACCAGGTAACAGCAGAGTGCACTTGTGCTCTGTGGACAGAATGTTTGTTCCCCAAACCCACATTCATAGGTTGAAGCTCTAATTCCCAGTGGGAGAGTATTTGGAGGTGGGCCATTGGGAGGTAATTAGGATTAGATTAGACTATGAGGGTGGGGCCCTAATGATGGGATAAACATTTTTTTTAATTAAAAGAGACTTGAGATCTCTATCTCTGCCACTTGAAGACAAAGAGAAAAGGTGCCATCTGCAAATGAGGAAGAGAGTTCTCACCAGACACCAAATCTGCAGGCACCTGGATGTTGGACTTTCCAACTTCTGGAACTGTGAGAAATACATTGTTGTTTAAGCCACCCTGGTTTATGGTATTTTGTTATAACAGCCTGAAGTGAATAAGACATTGAGCACATTACTTAATCTCTCCGAATATTAGCTTTTTATACGTAAAATTTTTAAAAAGCACCTTTGTTCTCAACTGGGTTGTATGAGAACTAAATGCTACATGGAGAAACTTAGCACTCATATATAGAAAAAAGAATAACACCTTGCTTGGTGTTATGGGCTAAATGGTACCCTGCCTCCCCATATGCATATATTGAAATTCTAATCCCCACTACTTCCAAAAATGACTGTGTTTGTAGATAGGGTCTCAAAGAGGTAAATAAGGTAAAATGAGATCATTAGGGTGGGATCCTATCCAATCTCTTATGGAAAGAAATTAGGAGTACAGAAGGAAGACCATGTAAAGACACAGGGGGAAGACAGCTATCTATAAACCAAGAACAGAGACCCCAGAAAAGACTGTCTGCTCATGACTTGCTCTTGGACTTCTAGCCTCCAGAACTGTGAGAAAATTAATCCTGCCTTTTAAGCCTCCCAGTCTGTGGCACTTTGTCATAGAAGACTTAGCAAACCAGCATACTTGGAATCCGGTAGACAAGGATAAAAACAAAATGTTAACTATTAATTTTAAGTACTTCAGCAAAATTCCCTTCCTCTGCATTACAATCTTTCACTTTTGTACTTGCCACTATTTGAAACCTCTTTACCTCTGAAATGTTAAATTATGGAGATCCCTTTCTCTGGTCACAAGATCTGACCCTCTATCCTGTTTTAAGTACTGGTCCTATACTTTGTCCCCACTACAGACTCAACCTCTTCATTGGTGGGTTGGGATGGGAAGATCCAAGATGTCAACACCCACCTGGGTTCATCTTTCTCCCTACCCAGTTTGGACCCAATGGTCAAGGACAGCATATTTTCACCATCCGCTCTGTAGAACCCATTCTCTTTACCCTACCCCTTGCAGTTGGTTCCCAATTCTGGAAATCTACAACCATTGGCTTTCTTTTATTCTGTTCCCAGATTGTCAGATAAATGTTTAAGAACATTTACCATATAGCTTTAAAAAATTTGTAACATTTATTTATTTTTGAGAGATAGAGCATAAGCAGGGAAGGGGAAGAGAGAGAGAAGGAGACACAGAATCCAAAGCAGGCTACGGGCTCTAGGCTGTCCAGCACAGAGTCCAATGTGGGGCTTGGACCCACAAACCATGAGATCATGACCTGAGCAGAATTCAGACGCTTAACTGAACCGCCCAGGTGCCCCCATTTACTCTATATATTTATGCTACATCTGCTTAAGGAATGTGGAGTATATGACAAACGCTGTTCTGCGCTTAGGTTTCACAACTGTCCTTTTTGATAGCTATCCTCACTTAATAGCTAATGATCATCTGTACAGTTGAATGGGTTCCTACCAGGAAGTCTGTAGAAAGCCAAATGCTAGTGTGATTTGGTACCCTGACTATCCTAGGATCAACATATCTATGATTCTTTTGCTCTTCCTCTCTTCTTATTTTCTCACAGTTATAAGATGGCTGAGAAAGTTCCAGAATTTATTTCCTTATTGATGGCAACATGAAGAGGAAAAGTTTCCACCTGGTACCATCTCTTTTATTGTCTTAGCAACTCAGTCCGCCCTTAAATGTTAGGGATTCTCCTGGTTCCATTCTTGGGTCTCCCTTATCCTTGCCACACATATGCTCTATCAGTGATCTCATCTGAAGGCATCCATGACCGGTCGTACCATGCTGGTAATTGCACAATCTCTGTTTCTGGCCTTATCTTCTTCCCTGACCTCCAGCTACTAATCTGCACTTGGTTATCCATCATATCTTTCAGAGGGAACTTGATCAAAACAAAGCTCTTTCTCTTTCTCCATCCATCTTCTCATATTCCTGATTGGTGGCATTACCTTCTCCCTTCTCCTAGGCCAGAACCTCCCAAAGCCCCTCTGCAGCACCTGGTTAGACCCCTCACCAATGCCTAATAAGCCACCAAACCCTGTCAGGTCTCCCTCCAATGGCTACAGTTGTTCCTCTATTCCTATTGTTCTGCTGTAGCTCAAGTCCTCATCAACTGTAATCTCCCCAAAAGCCTGCCCTTGTCTCCGTACATAATCAGGGGCTCTGCGGGGGCTGAGAGTGCAGAATGGCCGCCCAAGTTCAGCCACATCCTGGTTATGCCACTCACCAGCCACGTGACTCAGGGAAAGCCATTTAACCACTCCGTGCCTGAGTTTTCTCACCTGACGAATGAGGATAATAGTATTTTTTTACCTCCTAGACTATTATTGTGAAGAATAAATGGATTAATATATTCAAAGCACTTTGAAGAGTGTCTGGCTCAAACCCTATAAGTGCTAACATTAAAAATCAGATATGCGTATACAGTATTTAGCATAAGTGCTGAGCTCATGGTGAGCTTGGTAAATGTTAATTACTATTATTTTTATCTGTTCTGCCTGATTGCTGCATTCGGGGTTCCGTTAAAGGACTTCACACTGCATTTTATAATTTATCTCTTAATATCTGTGTCTCTCACTAGACTGTGTATTTTCTCCAAGCAGAACATGGGCCATGTTTTAGTCATTACTGTATGCGTAGCCTTTAGCACAGTGCCTGGTGCAAAGGAAGACACCAACATACATTTCAAGTGAGTAAGTAAGAAAGACAACAAGCAGTGTGCATAGCTCCTGACAGTATACAAGCGGCTAGCCACATTGGACATCTTGAGAGCACATCAGCTCTTTTGCTTTAATGCTGCCCCTCCCTCAGGCCTCAGATACTCCCCATCTGGAATTCCTCCTTGATGCTCCACCCTGGCAGAGCTAGATGCCCTTCCCATATGTTTCTGCAGCACACTGTGCCTGCTTTCCCCTATTATAAAATTGTCACACTATAAGGTGTGATACTTGTTGTCTCACTTGATAGACTGTCACCTCCTCTAGGGTGAGAAGAGTGTCTTATTTGACACTATATGGCCAGTCAGTGCCCAGCCATTAACTGACACATGGTACTCAATATGTATCTGTTGACTAAATGTATGCATGCATTAATTCAACACTATGAGGTAGGTGTAGATATCATTCCTTTTAATATTGGAGGAAATCCAGAATCAGTGAAATGAAATACCTCCCCAAAGGCTTAGGAACAGAAAATTAGGTTGAAGACATACGCGATATGGATATTAAATTTGTAACTGTAGATGTGTAACTGCATGTGACACAGCCCCACAGTAAGAGTGGCTGAAATGGTAGACCTTTATTTCTCATGTAAAAGCTGGAAAGGCAGCCCTACTATATGAGATCAGCAGGGATCAGGATTCCTTGCGTTCTATGGCTTGGCTGTTCCTGGGTGCTGTCCTGTTTGCACGGTCAAGGAAGGCTCACACCGTGTCTGTAGTTCAGGCCACAGGGAACACGAATGAGAGAGGAGAGTATGCTTCTCTCCTTGAAGGACACCATCCAGAACTTGCCAAGTTCACTGTCACTTTTGCACAGATGGCCGCCTCTAACTGTGACAGTGCTGGGCATATGTGGTTTTCACATTGGGTGCAACTTAAATTTTCGTTCTTAGAAGAAGGATTGAAATAATATTGGCAACTAGGGGTCTCTTCTATGGAGTTTAAAGCTCTTCTTTTCCTGGGTGGAGGGGAGATGACACAAGAAAGGGAATAATTATAGGGGAGAGGGTACTGCTCTAGATCAAAAGAAACGTAGGAGGCATACAACCAAACGAAATGTGTGGCCCTTTTTTATCCTCATTTTAATAAAACAATGATTAAAAAGATAATTGAGGAATTTGAAAACACCTGATATTTCACATATGATAACCTGCTGTGTGGTATGACGTCATACTCTGGATGAAATAATAGTTTTTTGTATTTTTTTTTAAGATTTATACTCAAATAGGTAGGCATGAAATGACATGAAGTCTGGTGATTTGTTTTAAACTTCATCAAGAAAAGGGAGTAGGGAAAGATGAAACAATGTGACAACCCTGATAATTATTGAATTATCTTACTTTGGGGTATATTAAGATTTTTTTTTCTCAGTAAGAAAGTTAAAAACAACATCCTTCCCCCAACTAGCTCAGCCCCATTAATAGAGAGATTTCAGTCCAAAGATGGAGGTAATACATAAAGGCACTGTTTCTTTGAAAGTTCCAGGTTTTTGCAGAGCTCAGGGAATGGCAGGTGAAAAATCAATACATGTGTCCTTACGACTAAGCCTCGCTCCAAATACTCCCCTGAGCTCAGATTCTTCCTACAGATTATAACAGCATCAACATTTTAGGAAAGCAAAATAGTTAGCATGCTGGACGTTGTTGCTGGCACAGGCTAAGAGAGAATTAGGAAAATTCCGGCACCGTCTGGGCCTCTCTGGGGGGTGATCCCTCTTTTCCCCCACCTTAGACTATGGAAATTATGTAAAACCCAAATGAAAGATAATTTCTGGGGGGAAATTTGACTCACAGCAGGTCATGGCTGCCTAGTTTTTCTTCCAAAAGAGATAGGTAAAAGTCACATTTATTGGTTTCTGGAGCTGCGCTGCACTACTCCACCATCAGCGAGGTGCAAGGGTGACATTTGTTGCCACTCTGTTTCTGTGGCAGCTGGGAAGTTTCAGGGCAGGCACTGTGAAGACGATAGCAATTTTCATGAAGAAAAGGTCATCTGTGAGTGGCTCTCAGCCTCAGCAGCAAGGCTGATTGTCTCCTAATCACGGTGTTATAGGCTTTCAGAGGAAATTAGAACCAAGCAGTACTACGTTCTCCAGGTTGCTGATAAAAGGTTTTTCATACATGCAGAGCTAGAGGTGAATTAAGTGAATGCAGTTGCTCACGCTTCTAAACCATACACACCTATGTGAAGTAGCCCATGTAGGTGAACACTTGTACATTACATTTATTTCAACAAACTCTTCTTGAATACCAACTTGTGCTGGGTATTACCCTAAACACTGAGGAGGGAGGCCTGATCCTTGTCCTCTGGGAGCTGACTGTCTGCTCTTACTCGTATTTTTTGAAGGTCAGTAACACAGAATATTGTAAAATTCAGGCTTACTTTTTCCCCTAAGGGACATATATTGTGCCCTGCACCCACCCCCCCAATTCTGCTTAGTGACATGTATTGTATATCCTTCCTGAAAATAGAGTTCTGTTGATCTAATTCCTCATTAGCACATTCGTATCTCTCAGACTTTACAATAAAGAAACCTATTTTACCTAGTGTTTCCCAGACTTGTTTAACCTCAGAACCTTCATCAAATAACCCTTTTAGTTGTGTTTCTGGAACATACTTTGGGAGATGTCAATCCAGAGACATCTTAAACCAGTAAAATAGTTGACACTTGTCTGAATTAAACAGAATAGGAATGTGTCCAAGCAGGAACTATTTTAGCAGCTTTCTTTGACTTTTGGCTTACATAAAGCTAAAATCTAAGACACTGAAAATCTTGTTAAGAAGACCTACTTAATGGGCTTCTTGTTAGTTAGCCTTTTTCACGTTGAAGAAAATCTTGCTCCTGGCTTACCTGAAGCTCTCTTTCAAAATAAATTGAATATCAATGAGAACTGAGAAGTGCTTCAGGTGGGGCCCGCTGTGTTGCACCGGTGTTGGGGTTGGGGTGGGGTGCGGTGGTGGTGGTCACTATCCGTATATTGCCTTGTAAATGTGCTCACACAGACAACCTCAAGAGCGCCTGTTTCAATGTCAGGATGCAGAGGGAGTCATTTATGATTGATCAAGGCATCAAAAAATTGCACCCCAGTTACACAGGAATTGACGTATTGAGTAAAAAAAGAGTGTCCTTGGTTAACAAAAAGTTAACCAAAAAAGAAAAAAAAAACCAAAAACAAAAAAACAGCAGAAGAGTCATTGATCTCTCCTCTCTCACACAGAGGTAAACTTTCCTCTGCTGCAAATCACACTGGGTTGATATTGTCTTTGGAAGCACAGCATGAAGAACTGGTTCATCCAGCATTTTCCCCACCACCTCCTTTTTTCCTCTTCACGAGGAACATTATATCTGTGTTTTTCCTGCCATTCGCCGCTTACCAACCAGTGTACTCCATCACCAGCCATGTCCTTCTCACACAAACACACAGATCTCCTTTACCCCAGATCCTTTTCTGTCTCTTACCTAATTATATAATAAAATTCTCTCTCTCCAGACTTGTCAAAAATGGCCCTAATTACAAATAATGGGCCTAAGGACACTCTAACGACACTCTTATAGCTAGGAAAAAGAGAGCCATTAAGTGTTCAGGAGAAAATGAAGACATTATAATAACCATGCTCTCACTTTCAAAGTCCTTCAAAGTCCGCAAAAGTCTCCTTCAGAATCTCCCAGAAAGTTTCTGTCTACCTCCTTATCTTTCTCTAATCATGCCTGTCATGCCCCAAGTAGCTTTGTACAACATGAGTAAATTCAATATTCCCCAGTACCATTTGATCTCTGGGAAGGGCTTTAGAGATACTTTATACTGAGGAGATGAAAGACTCAGAGAAGTAAAGGTACTTTTTGAAGGACACACGGCTAGCAGATGAAGGGTAACAGAATACGCCACCCCAAGTATGCCACTTCAGCATAAGGATTATTGATCATTATTGCTGAACGCAACTGAGAAGACGCAGGTGCAAGAAAAGGTCTCTGCCTTCTCCCTAGTTGCCTAAAAGCAGGACATAAATTTGCAAAGGTGTCCCTCTGTCCCTCTCTATCAGGAAGGACAAAGGTTAATTCCTGGAGACAACTTGAGACCCTTATAAATAAGGGAGAGTATGACATAACAAAATGTACTCTTTTTCACCTTGCTTTTCCTGATAACTTTTCTATAAGTATACCTCTCTTTCTTTTGTCTTCAGCTGAAGATAGTATTTGAGCCAAGATTCTAAACCACCTCAGGGAGTTATTAATTTTTCCCTGAGTATCTTCCATGAAGTATACGTGTTTTTAACTTCTGTTTGATTTTCTTGTTAATATATCTTTTATTACAGGGTTTCAGCCAAGAACTCAGAAGGATAGAGGGAAAATACTTTTTCCCCACTATAGCAGTGACGGGGATTTGAAGTAGGCCTCCTTTCTCCCCTCTGAGTGTTCTTTCTAGCACCTCATGCTGTCTTCTCATACCACAATGCCTAATTTTTCTGTCTGATTTAGTAATACTGGTTGCAAACAGAGACAGAAGGAGCAATCCCCATGGAGAAGGGTTAAGTGTCAGAAGACATTCGGGGCACAGGGTAGAGTGACGTGCCTGCCTGTACTACCAAGACCCATTTGGAAATGTCACTGCCATTGTCCAGAGACCAAATTCTAGGTTTCCTTAGGCACATGCACTGCACTGTGAATCCATTTCTGGCAGCAGTTTGGTGGGTGTGAGAACATGACTCTCAGAAAGACCTGGGCTTGAATCTGAGGTTGGCCACTTACAGGTGTACTGGGTTGAATAGCATCCCCCCAAAATACATGATCACTCCAAACCCGTGACTGTTTCCTTGTTTGAAAGAACAGCCTTAGCAGATAAAATCAAATTAAGAAGAGATCATATTGGATTAGGATGGGCTCTAATCCAATGAAAGTTGTCCTTAGAACAAGAGAGAAATTTGGGCACAGAGACACAGATGAGAAAGATGATCATGTGAAAATAGAGACTGGAGTTCTGCTGCCATAAACCAAGAAACACCAAGGACTGTCTGCAACCACCAGAAGCTAGAATGAGCCAGGGAGAAGTCGTCCCTAGAGCCAGGAGAGAGCCTGGCTGTGCTGGCGCCTTGGATTTCAACTTCTGGCTTCCAAAACTGTGAAAGAATAAATTCCTGCTGTTTTTAGCCACCAAGTTCGTGGTAATTGTCTTATGGTAATTTTTGTACTGAATCAAACACAAGCTATGTGATCAGAACATCTCTGAGACTTAGTTTCTTCCTCTGGGAAATGCGAATAAAAGCAGGGATATATAAGAGGGTTCTCTGAAGCTCCTAGTTCAATGGATGTGAATTCTTTTCCAGGAATGCAGAGGGAAGAGGAGCCCACGGCAACGTTGCATGGGTCTCTAGGTTACCATCAGGGCTTTGTGAACAGCCAGCAGCTCCTGAGAAAATGAGCTCTGGTCTGTTGGGGTGAACATTTTCCTCCTTTCACTGTTGTGGCTCCCTTCTGGCTCTTTCTTTCCAGACAGAGAAAACCGTCTGGGGGCACCGATTGTTCCTGGACGCGGGACCGGTTTTAGCTGGTGATAAATGGGTTGCTGCCCACAGGAGAGCTGCCGGCTGACGTCAGAGATGGCTGGGCACTAATTAAGGGGTTACTGTGTTTACAGGAAGACGGGGAAATAAATGTCAAGACTGCAGTGCTCCAGCTGGTGTTTCACAGGCTCGAGGCCAACCACGATGCCTTTTATCCGAGAGGGGGGCATATCTGACTGCTCAAGGCCACCCAGGTTCCTCACATGGCGATGCCGAGCAAGCCCGGAGCCCAAAGGGGGAGCTCTTTCTTGCTCTCTCTACTTTCTCTGCCGCTCATCTTTTCCCCACTTGTACTTTGTTACAGATGGGGGGAAACAGAAGCAAGAAAAGTTCTGTCTAGTTAATTGAAACATTTATAAAGAAGCCACGTTTCCAATCTCTTGCCTGGCCGCTCATGATCCCTGGCAATCTTGCTGTTGGTCTTTGGAACTGATAAATGTGTCTTTCTAAACAGGTCCTAAGAGGCGGCTTGGATTTGGGAGGACAGGAAATTAAAGAGCCTTGGCGGGGGGTAGGGGTGGGGGTGGGGCGGCCAGACTGCGCCCCCACCCTGCCCTCATGTTGAGCAGTGGCTATGGTAGGAGAAAGCAAATAAAGGAGCAGGCCAGCAAGTGGGAGGGGGCACTTGACAGTCCCATTGTTGCCAAAGCCCCAGACAGACCCCATCCAAGACCGACAGTGGCAACACAGGAACTGATTGCCCAGGGTGCCCGGTCTAAAGCTGGCTGCAAATCAAAGCCTCATGCCTTCTGCCAGGCTCTCAGCCAGTAGTTTAATTATCTAGAACAGTCAAAAGGACTAACAACTCCTCCCCGCCCCCCCCTCCTGACCTATGGCTCCTAACTCTGGAAGCCTTTCGTGGCGTTGAGCCTCTGAATATCCAATACAGAGCCCCAAGTTCAAAGGGAAAGGGGGAAGGGAGGGCTGGAAACGGTGCTGGAGGGGCAGAAGGAGAAAAGCAGCCCCCAACAGGGCACAGTCCTGGGAAAGGGGCTCAAGTTATGAAAAGCAATCTGGCAGCCTACTTGGATACAGTTGAATTAAGCTAAAAAAAGCAGGTGCGGAAAGGTTTCCCAAAATGTTTCCATTTTTTTCTTGTGGGAGGACTAAAAGCTCAGCAAGAATTAAATGTAAACTATTATAGGTACTAATTATTATATGCTATTATATGCCTGCAAGTCCATACATTTTGTATATTCCTTACGATAACTCTGCAATGGAGGTGTGATTGTTCCCACTGAATAGACGATGAAACTGAGGCTCAGAGATGCTAATCAAGGTGTCCAAGATCACACAATGAATAGGTAAGGGGATGAGCCTGGAATCAAATTAGCCTGTTTCTAGGGTCCACGATCTTTCCCCCTCTTATCTGTTGCCAAAGAGCAAGGTGCCCCAAAAGTCAGTGGAATAAAACAACCACCAGTTTAATATGTTTATGATTTCTGTAGGTAAGGATTTAGTCAGGGCTCTGTACGGAAGGCTCATTTCTGGTCCACAGTGACTGAGGTCTCAGTCGGGGTGGCCCCAAGAACTAAAGATCATACATCTGGGGCTGCAGATTTTACTTTCCACCAGGTTCCTTGATTTTTCTCCGCATCGCATCTGTTAATGTCCAGTATGGTTTCTTTACCCACATACTAAAAAAGTGTCCCTTTCTCTCTCCACCCAGCCTTTCCACATGGCTAGCCTGGGCTTCCGCATAGCATGGTGGTCTCAGGATAGTCAGATTTTTACATAACACCTGACTTCTCCAGGATTGACAGGAAGAGATGGGAAGTAGAAGATGCCAGTTTTTAAAATATTGAGCGTGGAAACTGGCACAGTATGATTGGCCATATTATATTGGCTGCATGAGTCACAGAACCTGTCCAGATTCACTACTACCTCATTAGATGCTTTGTGAACATCATCTCTACACCTTATACCAGCAGGTGTGCAACGGAGGAGCTCTTTCCCTTAAATTACACTGTTTGGGATGATAATGATAATGCTTCAATTTTGCTTAGCTTTTTAGGTTTACAAAGAGCTTCCAACTGGGTCTCTTATTTGAGCCTCATAATAAACCTTTGAGGCAAGCCAAGCAGGTTGTACTATCCTCACTTTAAGAAAACTAAGCTTTCAAAGAGCAAAGAGGCTTATTTAAGGTGAATCATAGGTAAACTCCCAGCCCACTCCAACTCCACACCACCTCCCTGACTATAGTTGAGAGCTTTTTCAGCCATACTCTCTGCCCTGCTAATGTGCTCTGATTTGTCATATGACATTATTCTGCAGCTTAAAAAAAAGGAATATTTCCAGAGGGCTGTCAAAATAATAGCTCTGTTAATAAAACATAGAGCTGGGAATGATACCTCCACTTTCCCAATTTTAATGATAAAGAAAGGTGTATGTTTTATTTTAACTAAAATTAAATATGTGTTTGTCTTTTATTGAGGCAAAAATTCACATAACATAAAATCAGCCATTTAAAAATGAACAATTCAGGGGCACTTGGGTGGCTCAGTCGGCTGAGTGTCCGACTTCACCTCAGGTCATGATCTCACAGTGTGTGAGTTCGAGCCCCACATCGGGCTCGCTGCTGGCAGCCTGTCAGTGCAAAGCCCACTTCCGATGCTCTGTCCCCCTCTCTCTGCCCCTCCCTCACTTGTGCTCTTTCAAAACTAAATAAATATTTTTTTAAAAAATGAACAATTCAGTGACATTTAGTACATTCACAGTGATGTCCAACCATCACCTCTATCTAGTTCCAAAACATTTTCATCAACCCTACAGGCCCTGTTTATACATTTATAAAATAAAATGTATGTATGATAATTTTGCCTTATACTTGGAATCAAAATGCTTTGTAGGTAATTACTAATGCTAGGCTTTGTTAAAATGAAAAATGCTGCCTTTGGACTCTGACCTGGATTGAAATCACAGCCCTTCAATTTTCTAGTCTTGTGGGTTTCAGAAAGGTATTTAACTGAGCCTGTTTCCTCATTCCTCATAAATGGGAATAATGATATCTACTTAGACAGGAAATTGTGAAGACAGGTGAGATAATGGACCTCAAGCACCTCTTACAGGGAATGGTTCTTAGTGGTTGCCTAAATGAGGGCAGTTGTTGTTCATAGTATTAATAGCCAGAAAAGAGTTATAGGACCTTAGGAAAACAATTATGACCTTCTGGGCCTCAGACTCCCAGATGGAAACAGAGGTGTGGGTCTAGACAATTTTTTTTAGGAGATAGAACAAACTTTTTTTAAAGTTTATTTATTTGCTTTGAGAGAGAGTATAAGCAGGGGAGAGGCAAAGAGAGAGAGGAAGAGAGAGAGAATCCCAAGCAGGCTCTGCACCAATGTGCGGCTTGAAACCATGAACTGTGAGATCATGACCTGAGCTGAAACCAAGAGTTGGATGCTTAACCAACCGAGCCACCCAGGCACCCCATAGTCTAGATAATTTCTAAGCTCTGATATTTAAGGTGATAAATATCTAACAGGTCTGTCCTCCTTCTGCATCTTCAAAAAGCCTCCTGCTACTTTCCTCCCTTCTGCCCCCCTGACAAAACACACTTGTGCACATACGCATGCACACACACACACACACACACACACACATATCAAACACAAATCTTATTTCTTCCTGATTAGAACTTAAAATTTTTGAAAGCTTTATTGAGGTATACTTGACATATAATAAAATGCACATCTTTTAAGTGTACAATTTGATAATTTATTTCAAGTTTCTAAATTTTTATTTTCAGAGAGAGAGAGAGAGTGACTGCTTGTGAGCAGGGAAGAAACAGAAAGAGAAGGAGAGAGAGAATCCCAAGCAGGCTCTGTACTGTCAGTGTAGAGCCTGACATGGGGCTCGATCTCACGAACTGTGAGATTATGACCTGAGCCCACAACAAGAGTTGTATGCTTAACCTTGACTGAGCCACCCAGATGCCCCAAAGTTGTTAAGTTTTAAGATATGTATATACCCATACAATTTTCACGATCAAGATGATGACGAATTATCACCTCCCAAAAGTTTCCTGTTGCCCCTTTGTAATCATCTCTCACAATCTCCACACCCTCTAATTATTTGATATTTGAGATATTCCTATACTTGGTATTTTTGTTATCCAGAATGTGCAGACACACAGGTTCCCTTAGGCCAGGGACTATGTGTGTTTTGCTCATTATGGTATCCCAGCAACTGGCTGAATACGGGAAAATAGGAGATGTTCAACAAATATTTGTTAAATGAATAAATAACTCCTTTGTTCCTTTACTTCTGATGCAGAGATACTTAAGCTTTTTTCTCTGAGTTCTATGGTGATCGATGCCAAGGTAGGAGAGAGCTCTGGGGTCTGGAGTGGCTAGGAGCATTTCACAGGGGAAGGAAATTGCTTTGAGGCTCCGATGATGAAAAGGGCTTGTTGAGGAAGGCAGAGCTAATGGCTTGAGCACAGGCCAGGAAATAATCTGGGAAGTATGAGAAAGTAAGAAATGGATTCGAGACCAAGCAGTGACTGACATGATTGACAAGTGACAAGAATCAAGCTCTCTGGAGCTGTGGGAAACGGGAGCCTTTGTGGAACAGAAAAACCAAAATAAAAACAAAGCAGGAGTTGCTGGTACCTTGGCTGAGAGTCATGAGATGTTAGAAGTGGCAGAGATGTTCAGGATTAGACAAATACTTTCCAAATGCAAATGAAAAGATGAACTCCAGAGAAATAAGATAAACTTATCCAGCTCCTATAGGAGAAAGTAAGAGAACCAGAAAAAATCCGTTTCTTGTTCTCTGGCAGGTTTATTCATTCATCTTTTAATATTTATTTCTTTACTTAATTTACTGAACTCCTACAATATGCAAGCACTGTGCTAGCACTGAGATTACAGGGATGAAAAATACAGTCCCTGGCCTTAGAGAGCTCATAGTCTAGTGAAAAAGATCTACATGATGCAGTGTGAGAAGAATCTGGTCTGCTGGTTATGACTAAATGAAGAATCCAAGAACTAGGGAATGTGGGCAACGTCTAGAAGTGGGAAAGGAGGAGGGAGCATCTTTTTTCTAGAGCCTCTGGAAAATAATGTAGCCTGTCGACACCTTGATTTCATCCCAATGAGATCCATTTGGAACTTGTGAACTGCGTAACTATAAGATAATAAACCTGCATACTTTGAAGCCACCAAATTTGTGGTAGTGTGTTACAACAGCCATGGAAAATTAATACAATCCCTTTCTAGCTGTTGAGATGTAGAGTTAGTTACTTAAATTCTCTGAGAATTTCAACAATTTTCTCAATAAATAAAAATAATAGTACTTAGCCCTTGGCTTATTAAGGAATAAATGAAAGAATAAAAGTAAGTGAGTAATGGCTGGTGTTATAAACTGAATTGGGTTCTCCTTCTCCAGTCATACATTGAAGCCCTTTTCCCTACCTAAGAATGTGACTGCATTTGGAGATAGAACCTTTAAAGAAGTGGTTCTGTTAAAAGAAGGCTAACAGGATGGACCCTAATCCAGTCTACAGGTAGTCTTATTATAAGAAGGGGAAACTGAGACACACAGAGAGACACTAAGGATGTGTATGCAGAGGAAAGACCATGTGAGGACACAAGAAGATGGCCATCTGAAAGCCAAGGAGGGAGGTCAGGAGAGTCCAAACCTGCTGAATACCTTGATTTTGGACTTCCAGCCCCCAGAACTGCGAGAAAACAAATTTCTGTTGGTTAAGCTATGCAGTCTGTGGTACTTCGTTACGGCAGTCCAAGCAGACACCATGAATATGAGTTGGCAGGGCCGACCTGCAGTATTTGGGATTTGGTCTGCACCTGTTTCAGACATCCATCTTCTGATACACAGTAGGAACAATTCAATTTCTGAAGACGCGCTGCTTGTAAAGGGGCTCCTTCTGAGAGACACATTTAGGCTGCAGAGAGAATGAGGAGACTTCAGCCATCCATCTATGCATGTTCTCTTCTCTAGCTACACTCAGAGGATGTAAAAACCATCTGGCAGATGAGAGCCCCGGCGGTTACCATGGTGAGGCAGAGCGGAGCCCGGAGACTGAGGCATGTGTATGTCGCTGCCTGACACTTGAGCCCAGTGAAATGTTAGCCTGGCTTGTGTTCGTTTTGGCCAGTGTTTTTATCCAGCTTTTTTCCCAACTTGGTCATTTGAAAAACATGCATGTCCAGTTCTGATCACGGGGTGTTTTCACCTACAGATAAAAAGCTCTCTGACAATAGGAACTGGAGTAATCCTTCATTTCCTTCCCTCTTTCACCCCCACCTCCCCCACAGTATTGAAAGCCATGTCTGTTACTGAGCTGATTCTCGAAAAGTACTTGTCAGGTTGAGCTGAATTCATTAACCTTTGGGGAAACTCTGTGTTCATATTTGCTTCCAATTTTAAAAAGCACTGACAATTAATTTCAGTGGGAGTGTATAGTTCGTTCAAGTGGCAAGCTCTGATATTTGGTTTATCGATGCAGCAGGATTAAGACATGTGAGCAGAAGACAGGGGTTGATGCCAAGAAGGGTAGTGCACAGACAGGGATTGAGAGAAATGACTCTGTACTTGGTTGGACCTGGGTTCTCGTCCTGGGTCTGCAGCCACTCCCTGTGTGACTTTGGGTCAGAGACTTCACTTCCTTGGCCTCTTTATTGTTCTAAACATGGGGGTCCTAATCATACCTGCTTAATGGGGCTCTTTGGAGGCTTAGTGGAGATGACGCTGGTAAAGCCCTGTATCTAGACAGATACTCAACTGTGGGTATTTTAGTCATTAATATAACACTATTACAGAGGCTTTTATTTAGGTTCTATCCCCAACTCCTCAATCTTGGGCACTTGTTTCCTGATTTCTAACATCCTAGGAAATGTTCTTTCTCACTAAGCTCATGTCTAGGGGTAGGTGTGGACACACCAGAGACCTGTACCTGCTCCCAAGCCATCTATGGGTTCCCTTCAATAATTACAGGATGTCTGAGGCTTCCAGTGGCAGAGACATTTGAGGAAGGCAAAAGGCTGAGCCTGGAAGGGTGAGACAGAGGCCTGACAACCGGGAGTGAACTGGCTCAGACTAGCCTGATCCAGACACAGGAGGATGCAGCCACCAGAAGGGCTGGCTGTGGAAGGTGGCCCCATTCACAGACAGCGCCAGGCTCTGGGAGGAATTAGCCAGGGGTTGGAGAGTCCAGGGCTACCCACAGAGCCAACAACAGCATTGTGGAGACAAAGGCTTTGCCCCTCTGCGAGTTCAGCGTAGTGCCTCTCCTTCCTTCCCCTCCAAAGGAAGCTCTCCATTTTCGACTTAGGCAAAAGCTGAAAGTTGGGATCTGCTGGATTCTTTCATGTTCTGGAAGGTCTCCAGCTGCCTCAAAGCCTCCTCTCCCTCCCAGCCCCAGACTCTCCCCCATCCTTGCACCTTCCCTCTCCACACCCAGGTCACAGATGGGCTTCTGGGGTGCGTGGAAGAAGCCATCAATTAAGGGGTTTATTGGGTACTCAAACCATCCAATAGCAAAATCTACTAGCATTTGTAGCATACTTACTATGTCAGGCATCTTGCTGGGTACCTGGTATAGTGTATGTTACTTAATGTGCCCGAGGGAAGTACTTCTTTTCATTCCCCATTTTGTGATTGAGGAAACAAGTCCATGTAACTTAGTGACAGGCTTAAGGCTTTATAGCAAAGCCAGGATTTGGACCTATCAGTTGAGCTCCCAAGGGTATGCTTCTCAGTGTGGAGAGGCAGAGTGAGGAGAGCAGGGGTTGGGAGACAGACTGTCACAGTTTGAGATCTGGACCCACCACTTACTGTGTGAACAAAATTGGGAATGGTTTTCTCTGTATTTCACTTTCCCATCTATAAAAAATGGGACAATGATAGTACCTCCTTCATAGAGCTGTTAAAGTATTGTATGGGTCAATACATGTAAAGTGCTTAGGTCAATGGCCAGCACCCAGTAAGCACTCTCTTCACATTTCTTATTATAATAAACACATCAGGGTGGCTTCCCTGAAAAGTTGCCTAAAATCTCTACATCAGAGAGAGCGCCTGGAGCTTCTGCAGATAACAGGGCACTCACTGGATGCCAGGTGCACCTTCTCCAACAATCCCGGCCAGGACTCAACAAGCCTTCACAGAGAGGAGGACAAAGCTGTGGTAGAGGGATATTCTATCCTTCCTCTGATCCCCTTGCTGTTCTTTGCCCTCCTACACACTTATTCCTGGAAAAATTAATGATGAGATGGAGCTGAATTCGAAAGACCTGGATTTGTACCTTTTACAAGTGTGTGACTTTAGTCAAATTAAAAAACCTACACGTCTCTGTTTCTTCACTTATAAACTAGATACTGACAGAATGGAGGGCAACAAGAGGAAGAAGGGCCTGATAGGGCAACAGGTGGTCCCAAAGTCACTGGCTTCATAACAGATTTGTCCTAGGAGCCTTAAGAGAACAGTTCCTCAGTACCTACAGGGGTTGAACTTCTTTGAGTGACTCTTCACCTGTGGTCTCTTTGATTTCTTTGAGTCCCAAACACTTTGGTCAAATTCCAGGTTCAGTGTTCAGTATCACTAATTATCAGGGAAATGTAAATCAAAGCCAAAATGGACTATTACCTCACACCTGTTAGAATGGCTATTATCAAAAACACAAGAAATAATTTAAGTTGGAATGTAAACTGGTGAAGCCATTGTGGAAAACAATATGGAGTTCCCTCAAAAAATTAAAAATAGAACTCTAATATGATCTAGCAATTCCACCTCTGGGTATTTATTCAAAGGAAAGGAAAACACTAACTCAAAAAGGTATCTGCATCCTCATGTTCATAGTGGCATTTTTCTTACCAGCCAAGACATGGAAACCACCTAAGTGTCCATCAATGGGTAAAGAAAATGTGATATTTATGTGTCTCTCTGTGTGTATCTATATCTATATAGGTATATAATAAGATATTATTCAGTGATAAAAAGGAAGAAATCCTACCATTTGTGACAATATGGATTGACCTTGAGGGATTATGCTAAGTGAATAAGTCACACAGAAAAATACTATATGATCTCACTTATATGTGGAATAAAAAACAAACAAACAAGGGGCACCTGTGTGGCTTAGTTAGTTAAGTGAGTGACTTTGGCTCAGGTCATGATTTCATGGTTTGTGAGTTCAAGCCCCTCATCAGGCTCTGGGCTGACAACTCAGAGCCTGGAGCCTGCTTTGGATTCTGTGTTTCCTTCTCTCTGCCCTTCCCCTTCTCATGCTCTGTCTCTGTCTCAAAAATGAATAAAGATTTAAAAAATTTAAAAAAACAAACAAAAACCAAAATCAATAAAGCCAAACTCATAGATACAGAGAACAGACCAGTGGTTACCAGGGGTTGGTGGAGGGGAGGGAGTAGGTGAAATGGGTGAAGGTGATCAAAAGGTACAAACTTTCAGCTGTAAATAAATAAGTCCTGTGGATGTGATGTGCAGCCTGGTGACTATAGTTAATAATACTGGGCTGTATATGAAAGTTGCTAAGAGAGTAGATCATTTTTTTTTAATGTTTTAAAATTTATTTCTGAAAGAGGGAGGCAGCGTGAGCAGGGGAGGGTCAGAGAGAGAGGGAGACAAAGAATGCGAAGCAGGCTCCAGGCCCTGAGCTAGCTGTCAGCACAGAGCCCGACGCAGGGCTCGAACCCACAAACCGTGAGATCATGACCTGAGCCAAAGTCTGATGCTTAACCGACTGAGCCACCCAGGCACCCCATGTAGATCATTTTAAAAAATAAAAAAATTCAATGTTCAGAAGAATAGGTGGTTCTAGCTTTGGATTTATCATAGATACAAACCCAGAAAGCTGCTTATTAGGGGTATCAAGATGGAGAATTTGTGGCTTCTGTGATTTAATTCTCTTTAAGAGCAATTTCGACTGTAACAAGAAACAAAGAAGGATACTATACAACCATAAAGGAAATAATCCAACAAGAAGATATAACAATTATTAATAGGCACCCAACATGAGAGCACCCACGTGCATAAAGCAGCTAATAACAAACANTGCACTTACATCAATGTATAGATCATCCAAACAGAAAATCAACAAGGAAATAGTGGCTCTGAGTGAAACATTGGACCAGATATATCTAACAGATATATTCAGAACATTCCATTCTAAAATAGCAGAATACACATTTTTTGCAAGCACACATGAAACATTCTCCAGAACAGATCACATATGAGGCCACAAAACAAGTCTTTACAAATTCTAACAGACTGAAGTTACACCAAGCATCTTTTGTGACTACAGTGCTATAAAACCAGAAACCAACCCCAATAAAAATCTGGAAAAAACACAAATTAAAAACATGCTACTAAACAATGAATGGGTCAACCGAGAATTCAAAGAGAAAATAAAAAATACATGGAGACAAATTAAAATGAAAACACAATGGTCCAAAATCTTTGGGATGCAACAAAAGTAGTTCTAAGAGGAAAGTTTATAGCAATATAGGTCTACTTCAAGAAACAAGAAAAAAATCAAATAAGTAACTTAATCTTGTATCTAAAGGAGCTAGAAAAAGAAGAAACAAAATCCAAAAATAGTGGAAGGAAGGAAATAATAAAGATTAGAGCAAAAATAAATGAATACAAAACTTAAAAAATAATAAAACAGGTCAATGAAACCAGGAACTAGTTCTTTGCAACAATCAACAAAATGGGTAAATCTTTAGCCAGACTCATTATAAAAGAGAGAGAGAAGACTCAAATAAACAGAATCAAAAATAAAAGAGGAGAAATAACAACTAATACCACAGAAATACAAAGGATTGTAAGAGAATATTATGAAAAATCATATGTCAACAAATTGGACAACCTTGAAGAAATGGATAAGTTCCTAGAAACACAGAATCTCCCCAAACTGAATCAAGAAGAAATAGAAATTTTGATTAGACTGATTACCAGCAATAAAATCAAAAGAGCAGTAAGAAAAACTCCCAAAAACAAAACCCCAGGACCAGATGTCTTCACAAGTGAATTCTACCAAACATTTAAAGAGTTAATGCCTATTCTCAAACTACTTCAAAAATAGAAGAGAAAGGAAAGCTTCCAATTCTTCCTATGAGGCCAGATACCTTCCTATTAACCAGATACCCAAACCAAATAAAAACACTACATAAAAGACAAACACAGGCCAATATCTCTGATGAACATGGATGCAAAGATTCTCAACAAAATATTACAAACAAAATCCAATAATACGTTAAAAAGATCATTCCCCACGATCAATAGGATTTATTCTTGGGACGCTAGGGTGGTTCAATATTTTCAAATCAATAAATGTGATACATCATAGTAACAAGAGAAAGTGTTAAAAACCATATGATCATTTCAACAGATGCAGAAAAAGCATTTGACAAAGTACAACATCCATTTGTGATAAAAAAAAACCCTCAACAAACTAGGTTTAGAGGGACATACCTCAACATAATGAAGGCCATATATGAAAAACACAGTTAGCATCATACTCAATGGAGAAAATATGAGAGCTTTTCCCCTAAGATCAGGAACAAGACACTCTCATCACTTCTATTCAACAGAGCACTAGAAATCCTAGCCACAGCAATCAGAAAAGGAAAAAGAAACAAAAGACCTCCAAATTGTTATGAAAGAAGTAAATTTTCATTATTTGCAGATAACATGATACTATATATAGAAAATCCTAAAGACTCTGACATAAAACTACTGGAACTAATAAATGAATTTAGTAAGGTCACAGCATACAAAATGAATGTACAGAAATGTGTTGCATTTCTATACAATAATAATGAATCAGCAAAAAGAGAAATTAACAACCTCATTTACAATTGTGCCAAAAATAGTAAGATACCTAGGAATAAACTTAACCAAAGAGGTGAAAGACTTGTACTCAGAAAACTATAAAACACTGATGAAAGAAATTGAAAATGACAAAAACAAATGAAAAGATATACCATATTGTTAAAATATCTATACTACCCAAAACAATCTACAGTAATGCAATCTCGATGAAAATACAAACATTTTTCACTGAACTGGAAAAAAATCCTAAAATTTTTATGGATCGCTTCTCGGCCTTTTGGCTAAGATCAAGTGCACTAAAATTTTTATGGAACCACTTAAGTCCCCAAATAGTCAAAGCAATCTGGAAAAAGAAGACCTGGAAGCATCACAAATTCAGATTTCAGGCTATATGACAAAGCTGTAATAATAAAACAGCACTGTTTTGGTACAAAAACAGACACATAGATCAATGGAGCAGAATAGAGAGGCCAGAAACAAACCCACATTATATGATCAATTAATCTTTGACAAAGAAAGCAAGAACATGCAATGGGGAAAAACCTCTTCAACAATGGTGTTGGGAAAACTGAATAGCTACATGTAAAACAACTAAACTGGACCACTTTCTTACACCATACACAAAAACAAAATCAAAATGGATTAAGGATCTAAATATGAGAAGTGAAACCATAAAAATCCTAGAAAAGAGCACAGGCAGTAATTTCTCTGACATGAGGTTTGGCAACATTTTTCTAGATATGTCTCTTGAGGCAATAGAAACAAAAGCAAAAATAAACTATTGAGACTACGTCAAAAATAAAAGCTTCTGCACAGCAAAGGAAACAATCAAGAAAAATAAAAGATAACCTATTGAATGGGAGAAGATACTCGCAAATAACATATCTGATAAAGAGTTGGTACCCAAAATATATAAAGAACTTATACAACTCAATAATCAAAAAAAAAAAAACCCCAAATAATCCAATTTAAAATGGGCAGAAGACATAAGCAGACATTTCTCCAAAGAAGATATCTAGATGGCCAACAGACACATGAAAAGATGTTCAACAGTACTCATCATCATGAAAATACAAATCAAAACCACAATGAGATAGCACCTCAGACCTATCAGAATGCCTGAAATTAAAAAAAAAAAATACCACAAGAAACAGAAAGTGTTGTCAAGGATGTGGAGAAAAAGGAACTCTCCTGCACTGTTTGTGGGAATGCAAACTGTTGCCGCTACTGTGGAAGACAGTATGGAAGTTCTTCAAAAAGTTAAAAATAAAATCACCATATGATACAGTAATTCCACTATTGTGCATTTACCCAAAGAATACTATAACACTAATGCAAAAAGATGTATGCACCCCTATATTTATTGCAGCATTATTTACAATCGCCAAATTATGGAAACAGCCCACACATCCATCAATAAATGAATGGATAAAGATGATAAATACATATTACACACATACAGTGGAACACTACTTCAGACATAAAAAAAGAATGAAATCTTGACATTTGCAACATGGATGGAATAGCGAGTATAATGCTAAGTAAAATAAGTCAGTCTGAGAAAGACAAATACCAAAGGATTTCACACATATGTGGAATTTTTTAAAGTATTTATTTTGAGAGAGAGAAAGAGAGCAAGCTGGTAAGGAGCAGATAGAGAGGGAGAGAGAGAACCGGAAGAAGGCTCTGAGCTGACAGAAGGGAGCCTGACATGGGGCTTGATCTCACAAACCATGAGATCATGACCTGGGCTGAAATCAAGAGTTGGATTGCTTAACCTACTGAGCCACCCAGACTCCCCCGCACATATGTGGAATTTAAGAAATAAAAGAAATGAAGAAAAAAGAGATAAACCAAAAAAGATTTTTAACTATAGAGAACAGTGTGATGACCTCCAGAAGAGAGGTGATGGGGGTATGGGTGAAAGGTGAAGGGGATCAAGAGTGCATTTGTCTTGATGAACACTGAGTCATGTATGGAATTGTAAAATCACTATATTGTACACCTGAACCTACTATAACACTGATAACTATACTGGAATTAAAATTTAAAAATAAATGAAGATATAAAAAATAATTAAAAAGTTAAAAACAGAAGAATTGACTAGGCAAAGAAAGAAAAGCGTCAAAGGACCCCAAGCTAAATGACAGGATCCTACTCCCCTGGATCCATGATCCCTTGTGGCAGCTGTGGGAATGGCCTCTACCTTCACTTCAAGTCAACTGTGACCAGCTACTCAGAAGAGTGGATGGCTCTGTAGCTCACAGGGTACAGAGAAGAGCTGGTGAGAGGGCTGGTGCATGTCTGCTCATAGCCTCTGCTAGCTGTACTTACCCACCCAGCTGAGTTTTAACACTGTCTTTTCACTGGACTTTACCTTTCGTTGGGGGGTACTAGCCTTGTCTGGCTTCTCCCCACTTGTGTTCCTAATTCTTGGCACAGTGCCTGGCACAGGGCTGAGGCTCAGTTGATATTTGTAGAATGGTAGCTGAATGAATGTTAGCTACCATTGCTGTTATTATCACTGAAATGAAGGTTCCCTTTCTTGTAGTATAAACTTATGCTTATAGAGCTTGTGATACGTTAGCGATAGCTTGGTGTGTGATAGCCTCAAATTCCCATATCACAACCAGAGAAAGTTGTCCCAAATGCTAGTCTATGAAATAGAAGTATGTTATAATGCCATAAGATAAATATCTACCAAATAAAGACTATTTTTCAAATATTTTTCAAAAACTTATTTTCAAATAAGATTAGAAAGTGATATAAACCATATTTCTCCCCGCCTTGGGTCTCACACAGTATATTAATTGACTAAAGGCTCTGAGAAGCCCTGCAATAAAGAAATCTATCTTTGTTTAACCAACTGCCCAGGCAACCATTTTCTCCTATAAAATGCATGAATATTTCTTGCTACACAATCATTTGGGAACTGCTGAATTACACTTGAGTTTTATTGAAGGCAGAAGCTGTGTCTTGTCAATATTGGTATCTCCTAGGTACCTAGCAATGTTATACACATAAATGTTGGTCAGTAAGTACACACCGATAGACTGTCTTAGCAATCCTCTCTCTATTTTTTTCTTTAGTTTCTTTACGAAAGAGCAAAAGCTTGATTGGAACTTAATGTAATTGCTGGTAAATCACAATGAATTTATTTCCCTTTGCCAAGACTAAACCAAGGCAATTTGTAATAATTTATTTATCAATGTAATGGAATCATAGGATCAATTCTAATTCAAGCTCTCTCACTCTCTAGTTCTGTGGCCTCAAGCAAGTTACCACTTCTGGGATGGCTTAAGAGCCCTTGATTTCTAGATTTCTACCTACCAAATCCCATTCTCTCACAGTCTTCTACAACTCCAAAAATGGTACCATCATCAATCTATTTTTCTCAAGCCAGAAATGTAGGTACCATCTTGGATTCCTGACTCCCATCTGCATCCAAATCCAAACAAGCACATTATATCTCAAAACTATCCAGTTCTCCCATTTCCATTGTCACCTCAATGGGGCCACCAAACATTATCCCTTGTGGTAACTAGAACCACTTCAATGGTTGCTTGCTACTTTTTTTTTTGTTCCACCCCCCTATAACCTACCACAACATCAGCAAGAATGATCTTCTTAGAGTATAAATTAGATTATGGTACTCTTCTGCTCAAAAGTTCCTCAACATTTCTGACGTATTCAGAAGACAATCCAAACCCCTCATCATGGTCTGCATTTTTGCTGGCCTTTGCTGCTGCTTGTCCATTCTCTCTTCATTTTCTGCATCCTTGATATATGAGTTGTCTTTGATTTTCCCAGAAAATCCAAGGTTGTGTCACCTTGGAACCTTCACACACACTCTACCTGCAACAGTGGTCCATCCATTCTTCATCCAGGGCTCGCTCTTATATTTCAGTGTCAGCCTAATGGTATCTCCCCGGAAAGACCTGGTCCAGCTCCTATCACATTATGCAAAGTAGGTCCCCCAACTTCTCTATCTTTGTGCTTGTTCATTTCCTTTAGAGGAGCACATGCCACCATCTGTTACTGTTTTGTGTCTTTGTTGTATGTGTTGCCAATGGACTATAACCTCAATGAGCCAGAGACCATGTCTGTCCCTTATCTTCCCCGTGCATAGCAGAATGACTGCAGATACACAGAAGCTTTTGGTTTTGTTTTTTAATTAAAGAGCCTTCATTTTCTCAAACATGAATGAATATTATTTGTCTTACCTTTGGTCGAGGCTTACCACACACTTTTATTTTATTTTATTTTATTTTATTTTATTTTTTAATTTATCATCTTGCTTTTTTATTTATTTATTTATTTATTTATTTATTTATTTATNACACCCTCAAGGTCCATCCATGTTGCTACACATGGCCAGATTTCATTGTTTCTCATTGCCATGTAGTATTCCATGGTATAGATAAACCACATCTTCTTGATCCATTCATCTGTTGATGGACACTTAGGCTCTTTCCATGTTTTAGCTATTGTTACCACACACTTTTAAACTTGCTCTAAAAAATAAATGGGTGAAACAAAATATTTATTGAGTTGCCATTACATGCAAAGCATAAGCTAATAAATGTGATACATCTTAAAGGAGAAGGCAATCTGGTACAGTAGAGAGAGGAGCCTGGGCTTTGGAGTCAGAAAGACTATCAGCCACCTGTTGACTGATGGGACCTTCATGCCCTTCCTTGAGATGTAGCTCAAAGGACAACCCTGTTATCCTGCAGGGAACATCTGACAGAGACTCTTGCCCAAGGAAGACAGCCATGACAGTTTGCTGCAAAGCCTGGCCTCTGCCTCAAAATCCTTATCAGTTATGACTACCATTTGATGATGCTCTTATGAGAGAGGCCTATTTTTTTTCTCTCTGCCTAGCCGTTGCTGGTTGTGCCCTGTGGTGAAGGGGATTCTGCTGCCTTTGAGCAACTTTGCAACAGTCCTCTGGCTTCTCTACTCCCAGTACTAGCAGATGGCCCTGGAGAAGAATCCCTTCCCTTTCCCCTGCCTGTGAGCCA